>NC_037687.1:29683111-29698006 GCF_003255815.1 Theropithecus gelada | reverse complement strand
TTTTTTTTTTTTTTAAGAGACAGGATGTTGGTCTGGGTGTGTTGGCTCACGCCTATAATCCCAGCACTATAGGAGGCTGAGGTGGGTGGATCCCTTGAGGTCAGGAGATTGAGACCAGCCTGGCCCACGTGGTCAAACCTCATCTCTACTAAAAGTATAAAAATGAGTTGAGGGTGCTGGCGCATGCCTATAATCTCAGCTACTCAAGAGGCTGAGGCGGGAGAATCACTTGAATCTGGGAGATGGAGGTCACAGTAAGCCATGACTGTGCCAGTGCACTCCAGCCTGGGCAACAGAGCGAGACTCCATCTCTAAAAAGTAAAGGAGAGAGAGAAAATGTCGCTCTGTGGCTTAGTTCTGGAGTACAATGGCACAATTTAGAGTTTATAGCGACCTGAAGTTCCTGGGCCCAAGTAATCCCCACTTTAGTCTCCCAAAGAGCTTGAGTGATAGGCATGTGTCACCACATGTGGCTAATTGTTTTATTTATTTATTTAGAGATGGAGTCTCGCTTTGTTGCCCAAGCTGGAGTGCAGTGACGGGATCTCAGCTGACTGCAACATCCGCCTCCCGGGTTCAAGCAATTCTCCCGCCTCAGCCTCCCGAGTAGCTGGGATTACAGGCACCCGCCACCATGACTGACTAATTTTTTTCGTATTCTTAGTGGAGATTGGGTTTCCCCATATTGGTCAGGCTGGTCGGGAACTCCTGACCTTGCGTTTTTTCACCTCAGCCTCCACAGCAGTGGAACAGGATGCTTTTTCACATCATTGATTTTACTTATTTATTTATTTATTTTTAGTTCAGTTTCAGTCACTCAGGCTGGAGTGCAATAGTGGGATTTCTTCTCACTGTGGCCTCTGCCTCCTGGATTACAGTGATTCTTTTGCCTGAACCCCTTGAGTCGCTGGGATTAGAGGTGCACGTCACCACGCATGTAACGCTGCGATGTGATGCGTGTGCGTGAATACATGGATGGATAAGCCCATGGTTTATGTAGAAAACACAACCTTTGCAGTAAGTTTTTTTTTTTTATAATAATTGTAATGATTTTAAGATTTTTTCATTGTTGTCAACTGTCACAACAATGAGTTAATAGTAAGAAGGGGCCGGGCATGGTGGCTTATGCCTGTAATCCCAGCACTTTGGGAGGCCGATGCTGGTGGTCAGGAGTTCAAGATCAGCCTGACCAAAATGGTGAAACCCTGTCTCTACTACAAATACAAAATTTAGGATGGGTGCGGTAGCTCACGCCTGTAATCCCAGCAATTTTGGAGGCTGAGGTGGGCAGATCACGAGTCAGGAGATCGAGACCATCCTGGCTAACACGGTGAAACCCCATCTCTAATAAAAATGCAAAAAAAATTAGCCAGGCCTGGTGGCGGGCACCTGTAGTCCCAGCTACTCAGGAATCTGAGGCAGGAGAATGGCGTGAACCCGGGAGGTGGAACTTGCAGTGAGCCGAGATCATGCCACTGCACTTCAGCCTGATCAACAGAGTAAGACTCCGTCTCAAAAAAACAAAAACAAAAACAAAAATAAATACAAAATATAGCCAGGCCCAGTGGCAG
Organism: Theropithecus gelada; assembly: GCF_003255815.1. Lineage (NCBI taxonomy): Eukaryota > Metazoa > Chordata > Mammalia > Primates > Cercopithecidae > Theropithecus > Theropithecus gelada. The sequence continues at coordinate 29,696,435 of NC_037687.1, read as the reverse complement.
GCACCTGTAATCCCAGCTACTCGGGAGGCTGAGGCGAGAGAATTGCTTGAACCTGTGCGGCAGGGGTTGCAGTGATCTGAGATCATGCCACTGCACTCCAGCCTGGGCAATAGACTCACACTGCATCTCAAAAATAAAGAGAAAAGAAACAAAAACTGTCATTATTATTATTATTACAGGCATGAGCCACTGTGCTTGGCCTGGCTCTGTTTTCACAGACACATCTCTACCTACTCAGCCAGGGGATCCTTCTTCATGGCCAAGGTCTCCTTCATTGCTGTACTCTTCATAGAGTTTACTCATTTTTTGTGTGTGTACGAAATTCTGGAATGTACACAAGGCATTTTGTTGAGTATATGCTTGAAACTAGAAATCAGAGGCCATTTAATTTAAGAGATGTAAAACTGCTTTCACCTCAGGCCACCATACTGCTGCTTTTTTGGATCTCATTGATTCTTGTCCCTTGCCTGTATTGTAATTTGCATAGTTAACCTTGGGTCAATATTTTACCACTTGCTAAATTAATTCCACTTTCCTCCAAGCTGAAGATTTGGTCTATCCTAGTGGAATTCTATTCCCACAGACGTGCATGTACAAAGTTCACTCCTACATGCCCATTACTTCCTGCTCTCCACCCTTCCCTTCCTTTCCTGGCCTTGCCTCACATGGTACATTGATCTGGATGCAAATCCCAGCCTATTGATTTTGTAATGCTGAACACCCCAATTTCCCTGTGAGCCCCTCTCCTCCAACACTACTCTCACTGAGTAAGTCAAGACCTTATTCATCCACTGGACAAAATTATAGGAGGCTGCCTGAATCAATGTGTGCAGGGCATGATGACTCAGCACATGGTCCATGAGGAATGACTTAGCACCACTGTCAGCAGCACAGCTCAGCCTTTGTGTCCCAGCTCAGCCCTTGTGTCCCCCTTGTAGTATTTCATTCTGTTCTCCTTGTATTTTTTGTGACTGGTTGTTTTCTGTACTTCCATGGTGCACTATTGTGCTTAAAAACATGTCGTGGTGGCCGGGCGCGGTGGCTCACACCTCTAATCCCTGCACTTTGGGAGGCCGAGGCGGGCGGATCACGAGGTCAGGAGATCGAGACCATCCTGGCTAACACGGTGAAACCCCGTCTCTACTAAAATACAAAAAAAAATTAGCCGGGCGCGGTGGCGGGCGCCTGTAGTCCCAGCTACTCGGGAGGCTGAGGCAGGAGAATGGCGCAAACCCGGGAGGCGGAGCTTGCAGTGAGCCGAGATGGTGCCACTGCACTCCAGCCTGGGCGACAGAGTGAAGACTCCGCCTCAAAAAAAAAAAAAACAAAAAAAAAACAAAAAACAAAAAAAACATGTGGTGGTATCCTTCAGGCCCAGGATCAAGTTTGTCCCTCCCTCACTGTATGTGCAAATTGAGGTCATGTACATGAACACTGTAGGCCTGCTGTACTTATTTGAGAAATAATGTTAATTTGTCTCCAGATTTTTTTTTTTTTTTTTTGAGATGGAGTTTGCTCTTGTTGCCCAGGCTGGAGTGCAGTGGTGCAATCTCGGCTCACCACAACCTCTGCCCTGCCCCACCCCCACCCTTCAAGCAAATTCCCTGCCTGAGGCTCCCAAGTAGCGGGGATCACAGGCATGTGCCAACACGCCCAGCTAATTTTGTATTTGAAGTAGAGACAGGGTTTTTCCATGTCAGACTGCTCTCGAACTTCTGACCTCAGGTGATCCAGCTGCCTAGGTCTTCCAAAGTGTTGGGATTATAAGCCTGAGCCGTTGCGCCCCACTGCCTCCAGGTTTTTAAAACAAGCTAGTGCTATTAGATGGCTTCACACATTGCAGCTTTTATAAGACGAGCTGTAAACTGCCTTTGTGTAATAAGAGTTGTCAGCCTTCAGTGATGCTGATGATGACATGCTCCTTTTCCAGTCTCCGTCATTTCACTGTCCTATCAGTAATAGCTTAGACTCCCTGGCCACGGTGGCTCATGCCTCTAATCCCAGCACTTTGGGAGGCTGAGGTCGGTAGATTGTTTGAGGTCAGGAGTTTGAGACCAGTCAGTCCAACATGGTGAATCCTCGAATCTACTGAACACACAAAAAATGGCTGGGTGCGGTGGCTCAAACTTGTAATCCCAGTACTTTGGAAGGCCAAGACGGGCAGATCACCTGAGGTGAGGAGTTCCAGAGCAGCCTAACCAACCTGGTAAAACCCCATCTCTACTACAAATACAAAAATTAGCTGGGTGTGGTGGCACATGTCTGAAATCTCAGCTACACGGGAGGTTGAGACAGGAGAATCACTTGAACCCAGGAGGCGGAGGTTGCAGTGAGCCAAGATCAGGCCATTGCAGTCTCGCCTGGGCAATAAGAGTGAAACTCTTTCTCAAAAATAAATAAAGAAAAAATAACTAAATAAAAGCCCTGGTCCTATTCATGAGTAGTCAACACCCATGATCAAATTACCTCAAAGGCTCCATCTGCAGGAACACCCTATTGGAGAATAAGAACTCCGAACATGGCTTTTGACCAATATGAACATTCAGACCTGGGAGCCTGCATCTTTTTTTTTTTAATGTTTTTATTGTACAATTTGTTTTATACTATGTTTTCTCTGATCCCAGTTTAACAGTTTTCCCAGTACACATTCTATATTTCATATCTTATGCATAGTGAACTAGATAACTAAGGGAAATGGGTATATATAGAATTGCTGTATTGCCTGGCTGTTATTTAACTGTAGTTGTGACATCATAATTGAACCCTTTGACACTGTTGGTTCTTTTTTTCTTTTTTGAGACAAAGTCTCTCCGTTACCCAGGCTGCAGTGCAATTGCATGATCTCGGCTCAGTGCAACCTCTGCCTCCTGGGTTCAAATGACACACTCCACTCGTTAATGTCATAAAGTGCTGCTGGGTGCAGTGCCTCATGCCTGTAATCCTAGGACTTTTGGAAGCTGAGTCGGGTGGATCACTTGAGGTCAGGAGTTCGAGACCAGCGTGGCCTACATGGTGAAACCTTATCTCTACTAAAAATGCAATAATTAACCGTGCATGGTGCAGCATGCCTGTAATCCCAGATACTCAGGAGGCTGAGACAGGAGAATCACTTGAACTCAGGAAGCGGAGGTTACATTTATCTGAGATCGTGCCTTTGCATTCCAGCCTGGGTGACAGAGGAAGACCTTGTCTCAAAAAAATAAAAATACATAAATTGTTTTTTAAAAAGTCACGAAGTGCCTGTTTTGCATGGATATAAGTGATATTCCTTGGTGAATTATCCTGTCTCTTTTCTTTCTGAAAAGGCAGGTGTTACAGTAGCCAGTCTTTTCTGAGTGTGAAGCATCCTGCCTGACACGTTTGCTCGCACTCACCCATGCCTTCTGTCAGTCCCTCTCATCTTCGCTTAAATTCCATCTTCTAGGCCAGATGCGGTGGCTCACGCCTGTAATTGCAGCACTTTGGGAGGTCGAGGCGGTCGGATCACGAGGTCAGGAGATCGAGGCCATCCTGGCTAACACGGTGAAATCCTGTCTCTACTAAAAATACAAAAAAATTAGCTGGGTGTGGTGGTGGGCGCCTGTAGTCCCAGCTACTCTGGAGGCTGAGGCGGGAGAATGGTGTGAACCCAGGAGGCGGAGCTTGCAGTGAGCGGACAGGGAAGACTCTGTTTCAAAAAAAAAAAAAAAATTTCATCTTCTATAACCCAGTGACATGAATTTCCATAGAGGCTGCACTGTGCATTGTCCTGGGAAGGGCTCACACCAGCCATGGATGGAGACGGGGTGTGGGCCTCATGGTGTCAGTGCTGCTGCGTAGCTGGGATTGTTCAGGCGCCACATTTAGATGCATGTTTGGCTCTGTGTGAACTGGATCCCAGAAACTACATATGAAAGTCATACATCAATGTGCACCAATATCTCATACAGTCTGGAAAAGGAGACTAATAAAGGGAGACATTTTGCTTATGATTTTGTAATGCATTTGAAGCCAAACTTTATTTTATTTTATTTTTTTAAGAGAGTTTTGCTCTGTGGCCCAGTCTGGAGTGCAATGGTACAATTCTAGTTTACAGCAGCCTCGAACTCCTGGTATCAAGTGATCCACACATTACCCTCCCAGGGAGCTAGGATGACAGGCCTGGGTCACCATATCTGGCTAATTCTTTCATTTTTCATTATGTGGCTATGGGGTCTGGCTATTTTGTCCAGGCAGGAGTATGGCAGTGTAGTCAAAGCTCACTATAGTCTTGAGCTCCTGGCCTCAAGTGATCCTCCCATTTCAGCCTCCCAAATTGCTGAGATAACAGATGTGAGACAGCCAGCCTGGCTGGACCCTGCACTTTTTTTGTTTTTTTAGTGGGTGAAAATGTAGCCTTGCTCTGTCGCCAAGCTGGACTGCAGTGGCACCTCTGTTGGCTCACTGCAACCTCTGGCTCCTGGTTTCAAGTAATTCTCCTGTCTCAGCCACCCAAGTAGCTGGGACTATAGGTGCACACCACCTGGCCCAGCTGAGTTTTTTTTGTTGTTGTTGTTTTTTCAGAGTCTCACTCTGTCACCCAGACTGGAGTGCAATGGCGCGGTCTTGGCTCACTGCAAACTTCACCTCCCGCGTTCAAGCAATTCTCCTACCTCACCCTTCTGAGTAGCTGGGACTACAGGCGTGTGCCACCATACCCGGCTAATATTTGCATTTTCAGTAGAGATGGGGTTTTGCCATGTTGGCCAGGTTGCTCTCAAAATCCTGACCTCATGACCCACCCACTTCAACCTCCCAAAGTGCTGGGATTACAGGTGTGAGCCAGCCCACCCAGCGCTAAGTTTTGTACTTTTAGTAGAAACGGGGTTTCACCACATTGGTCAGGCTGGTCTCAAACCTCTGAACTCTGGTGATCCGCCCACCTTGGACTCCCAAAGTGCTGGGATTACAAGCATTTGCCACTGCTCCCAGCCTTGACCCTGCACTTTTAATGACCTGGGATGGAGTGGAAAGCAGAGATAACACCAGTGGAAGAGGATAATTTCTTTTATTATTGCATCTAAAACAGGAAATCGGCCTCCCAAAGTGTTGGGATTACAGGCTTGAGCCACTGCGCCCGGCCAGGGGGGATTCTTTCAATCATTCTCAGCACTTTCATCGAACAGAGACTGTGGTTTTTCGCAGGACCTCTGATAAAGCAGGCGTTTTAGGTACAACTCATTATAATTTTGCTCTGACATCAGAGCATAACTTCTTGTTAGAGAAGATGGAGTCATATTCTTCTACCCATTATTATTAAATGTTTCTTTTATGTTAAACATCACACAATGTATATATACATTGTGTAGTAAAAGTTCAAAGAAAAGTTCACTTACGCATCCCCTTTCTTGTCCAGCCTTCCCCCCGTTCCCATGGCTCAACGGGGAATCACTGCTGAGAGTTCTGTGGCAAGTCAGCATAAGTCCTGCAGAAATGTATTCAGTAACCATTATGAGATTTTAGATAAAATTATTTGATGAATGCGCCTGTCGCCCAGACTGGAGTGCAGTGGCGCAATCTTGGCTCACTGGAGACTCTTTCTCCCAGGTTCAAGTGATTCTTGTGCCTCAGCCTCCTGAATACCTGGGACTAAAGGTGTGTGCTACCACGCCTGGATAAGTTTTTTGTATTTTTAGTAGAGATGGTGTTTCACCATGTCGGCCAGGGTGGTCTGGCACTCCTAGCCTCAAGTGATCCGTCCTCCTCAACCTCCCAAAGTGCTGGGATTACAAGCGTGAGCCACTATGCCTAGCCAAATGATTTTTTTTGTTGTTGTTGTATGTTTTGTGAGATAGTGTCTCACCCTGTCATCAGGCTGGAGCATAGCAGCACATTGCAACCTCTGCTTTGTGGGTTCAAATGATTCTCTAGCCTCAGCCAACTGAGTAGCTGCGTTACAGGTATGTGCCATCATGCTTGGCTAATGGTTACATTTTTAGTAGGGATAGAGTTTCTCCATATTGACCAGGCTGGTCTCAAACTCCTGGCCTCAAGTGATCCTCCCTCCTCAGCCTCCCAAGTACTGGGATTACATGCGTGAGCCACTGAGCTCGACATGTTAAATGTTTTGTTGCGGTATTTTATCCTGCAAGTCTTAAAATGTTCCACGTTTTCAAGGTAGGAAACAAGATAGCTTGCTGTTTTTCATCCTCCTTGAGCATTTTCTGAATGAAGACACGTGAGTCCTTCCCAGTGTTTCACTGTTACCAGGAAACCCACGCTGGCTGCCTGTGAGTGTGCTGACTTCGCTACATGTATCTGGAGGGTTCCTGCAGGGGGAGCTATTGAGAAACTGATGGCTTCTTCTAGGATGTGGCATTTCCTCTTTTCTTAGATCTGGGAAGATTCCATCCCTACCCCCAGCTGCAAAAGCGCTCTCTCTGAGAACACAGCACCATGTGTCCTGCAGCCTCTGCATTTCAGGCTCAAGCGATCCTCCCAGCTCAGCCTCCCAAGTAGCTGGGACTATAGGTGTGCACCACCATGTCCAGCTAATTTTTGTAGTTTTGGTAGAAACAGGTTTTCAACATGTTGCCCAGGCTTATTTTGAATTTTTAGTCTGATTATTTCTAAGTCTCTGTTTTATACATTTGTGTTTAATTTCTTGGGATCATCCATGTTTTCTCTTTGTATATCTGGTTAAGGTCTGTTGGAACTTCAGCAGTTCAGAAATCAGCCAGCTTTCATGGTTTTTGGTGTCTGACTTCAGTGAGGAAGGACACTCTCCAATCAGGCTGGCTGGAGATTCCTGAGACCTCTCCAGATTTTTCTGTATTTTCTTTTTTAAAGTTATTTATTTCTTTTTTTGAGATGGAGTCTCTCTATGTCACCCAGGCTAGAGGGCAGTGGCACAATCTCAGCTCACCGCAAACTCTGTCTCCCAGGTTCAAGTGATTCTCTGTCTCAGCCTCTTGAGTAGCTGGGACTACAGGTAAGCACCACAACACCTGGCTAATTTTTGTATCTTTGGTAGAGATGGAGTTTTACCATGTTGGCCAGGCTGGTTTCACAGTCCTGACCTCTGGTGATCTGTCCACCTTGGCCTCCCAAAGTGCCGGGATGGCAGGCATGAGCCACTGTGTGCCACCTTTTTAAAAATTTTATTTTTTATTTTTGAGAAGGAGTCTCCCTCTGTCACCCAGGCTGGCATGCAGTGGTGCGATCTCGGCTCGCTGCATGCTCCACCTCCCGGGTTCATGCCATTCTCTTGCCTCAGCCTCCCAAGTAGCTGGGACTGCAGGCGCACGCCAACACGCCAGGGTAATTTTTGTAATTACAGGAGAGACGGGGTTTCTCCATATTGGTCAGGCTGGTCTCCAACTTCTGACCTCAGGCTATCTGTCCTCCTTGGCCTCCCAAAACGCTAGAATTATAGGCTTGAGCCACCGCGCCCGGCCTGAAGTGGTATTTTTTAGAGAGTAACTAAATCTTTTTTCAGCTTAATGACCCAGGGATGTATTTCTGAAGGTCTAGGGAGCGCTCCTTGTAAGGCAAACTACAAGGGAGATAGTACCTATATCTCAGTAGGAAGTTAAGTAATTCAAACATCAAATATTTCAAATTTAAAGCTACGGACGTTTTAATAATTCTGAGTCTTGAGAGGAACGTGGTCATGCAACCTGAGTCCAGTGGCATGCAGGTGCAACTTCTTTTTTTTTTTTTTTTTTTTGAGACAGAGTCTTGCTCTGTCACCCAGGCTGGAGTGCAGTGGCCAGATCTCAGCTCACTGCAAGCTCCGCCTCCCGGGTTTATGCCATTCTCCTGCCTCAGCCTCCGGAGTAGCTGGGACTACAGGCGCCCACCACCTCGCCCGGCTAGTTTTTTGTATTTTTTAGTAGAGACGGGGTTTCACCGTGTTAGCCAGGATGGTCTCGATCTCCTGACCTCGTGATCCACCCGTCTCGGCCTCCCAAAGTACTAGGATTACAGGCTTGAGCCACCGCGCCCGGCCGACAGGTGCAACTTCTAAGAATTTTGCTGACCAGGTGCGGTGGCTCACGCCTGTAATCCCAGCACTTTGGGAGGCTGAGGTGGGCAGATCACGAGTCAGGAGATCGAGACCATCCTGGCTAACACGGTGAAACCCCGTCTGTACGAAAAATGTAAAAAACTAGCCGGGCATAGTGGCGGGCGACTGTAGTCTCAGCTACTTGGAGACTGATGCAGGAGAATGGCGTGAACCCGGGAGGCGGAGTTTGCAGTCAGTGAGCCGAGATCGGGCCACTGCACTCCAGCCTGGGTGACAGAGCAAGACTCCGTCTCAAAAAAAAAGAAAGAAACCAGCCTGACCAACATGGTGAAACCCTGTCTCTACTAAAAAATACAAAAGCATTAGCCAGGCATGGTGGTGTGCGCCTGTATTCCCAGCTACTCAGGAGGCTGAGGCAGAACTGCTTGAACCCGGGAGATGGAGGTTGCAGTGAGAGAAGACTGTGCCACTGCACACCAGCCTGGGTGACAGAGCACGATTCCGTACCAAAAAAAAAAAAAAAAAAAAGTGCAATAGAATTTAGTTTCCTAATATCAATTAAATAAATAAAAAAGCAGTTTACCTGTAAATAATTAGGAAGACTAAGCAACCCCAGAGATAAGACCTTTTGGCATCATTGTCCCTTGTTCTGGAGTGATAAAGTAACCTTCCTTGAAGTGTATCAATCCGTCACCAATCAGGCTGCTGCAGCCTATGCACTGGTCTTGAATGGAAAACGTGATTCTGCTAAAGCTTCTCTGTCTTTCCCTGTGTGTGAAACCTTAACATCTCTACTTGGGAACAGGGGCCCCCTTCATTTGGAATTGAGGTTTTCAGGTGGCTGTCCTCAAGCTTTGTGTTCAAATAAAGTCTATAATCATGTATTCTAAATTTTATTATTTACTGCTGACATCAGTTTCTGTGGTATTGTAGGAGCCTCACAAGAGAGGGCACCTGTCACCACGTTGTAAAACTCACACTTGTCAAAAAGACATGGGTTAGGGTTACTCCCCCTCCCTCAGGATGAATCTACTTAGCTGACACAGATGGTCACCTCCATTACCCAGTAGAGCCAGGATGAACTACGTGTGACCAAGGGTGTCCTCAAGTCCTCTTCCCTGAGGACTGATTAGTGTTTATCTTGAAAACATGTACTTAATGGGTTGTATCAAACAGTGACGATTTTTTCTCTTTTCAACCTCTCAGCTATTTGCCTCTATTTCCCATCACATTCTGGTCTAAGGCTTATTTATTAATAAGATGGTTTTTATTTCTTCCTCTTTTGTTGTGAAGATGATTTCTCATTTCGGGGAATATTTTTTAGTTTTTCAGTTGTATTTTCTCAACATTTAAAAAGCGAAGTAAAGAGTATTTCTTGGGCCAGGCACAGCAGCTCACGCCTGTAATCCCAGCACTTTGGGAGGCCAAGGCAGGCGGATCACTCAAAGTCAGGAGTTCTAGACCAGCCTGTCCAACATGGTGAAAGCCCGTCTCTACCCAAAATACAAAAATTAGCTGGGCATTGTGGCATGCGTCTGTAATGCCAGCTATTCCGGAGGCTGAGGCAGAAGAATCGCTTCAAACCAGAAGGCAGAGGCTGCAGTGAGCCGAGATGTCGCCACTGCACTCCAGCATGCGCCACAGAGAAATAGTCTCAAAAAAAAGAAAAAAAAAAAAAAGATGAAAAGAAAAAATGTAAATAAAAGGGAGAAAGTAATAGATCTCTTTTACAAATATGCTGCGACAACGAACTGGATATCCACATGGAAAAGGGTAATGTTGGATTCCTATTTCATACAAGCAAAAAAACATTTTTTTCTTCTTTTTTTTTTTTTTGAGACGGAGTCTTGCTCTGTCGCCCAGGCTGGGATGCAGTGGCTCCATCTTGGCCCACTGAAAGCTCCGCCTCCCAGGTTCAAGGCATCTCCTACTTCAGCCTTCTGAGTAGGTGGGACTACAGGCGTCGGCCACCGCCCCAGGCTAATTTTTGTAGTTTTAGTGGAGACGGGGTTTCACCGTGTCAGCCAAGATGGTCTCGATCTCCTGACCTCGCGATCCGCCCGCCTCAGTCTCCCAAAGTGCTGGGATTACAGGCGTGAGCCACCGTGTCCAGCCTAATCAAAATTTTATAAATTATTTCAAAATTAAAAGAAAAAAAGAGACTGCGGGAGGGAATGTTACTTTGTCGCCCAGGCTGGCCAGGACTCCCAGGCTCACTGATCTTACCGCCACTGCTTCCTGAGTAGCTGGGACCCCAGGCTCCCACGCCCGCGCCCGCATCCCTGCTGTGTTTAAGCAGCAGGTAGTGACCTCACTCCTCCCTGGCCTGAGCACTCCGTCCCGCATCCCAGGCGGTGGCCCTAGGGAAGTCTCTGAAGCTGAGCACAGGGTGGACTCTCCCTCCCGAGTGAATGGAGACTAGAAAGGGAGAGGATTTCTATTCTGTCCTGAGGGCCCTCAGCATGAAATCCTACGTTCCGCTCAGGCAGGGCTTTGCATTTTACATTCTAGTTTGCATCCTCCTTCCAGACTATTCCAGGGCTTTTGAATCATCCTTCTGCCTTCCTGGCTACTCTCGCCGCTAAAAGCCGGAGAACAAGGCTGGAAGGACCGTGACAGACACACAGGTCCCGCTCCGGCCCCGCCCTCTGCCGGTACTAAAGGGTAAGGTCTCTCCGCTTTGCGCCCCGCCCCTACCTCACGCAGGCCCCGCCCCTACCTCACCCAGGCCCCCGCCCACACCTCACCCAGGCCCCGCTCACCTCCTCGTAGGCTCCACCCAGGCCTGGTTTCTGGCTTGCACGCGCAGCAGATTTGCGCAGACCAGGAAGCGGATCACGTGGCGTGACGGTCACACCGCGGAGGTGAGTTTTGCTCTATGTTATATTAAGTCTGCGCTCTCCAGGTCCCTGGCACTTCTGTACGTGGGATGTGGGGTCCCCACAGACCTGGAAGTTCTGGTATTTCTTCTTTCACTCAGAGCAAATGGAGATATTCTCCTGGGAGTCCGGAAGTCCCTTCTTTTTCGGTTTAAAGTCGCCCTGAGGCTGGTCCCGTCCTCAGTCTTTCTGCTACAGGGCAATGTATACACTTCCTATTGCGTAGTTTTCCTGCTCAAAACCGTGTTTTGACTCCTTCCGCACTGCGCTTTTTTTTTTTTTTTTTTTTTTGAGACGGAGTCTCGCTCTGTCGCCCAGGCTGGAGTGCAGTGGCGCGATCTCGACTCACTGCAAGCTCCGCCTCCCCGGTTCCCGCCATTCTCCTGCCTCAGCCTCCCGAGTGGCTGGGACTACAGGCGCCCGCCACCTCGCCCGGCTAATTTTTTGTGTTTTCTAGTAGAGACGGGGTTTCACCGTGTTAGCCAGGATGGTCTTGATCTCCTGACCTCCTGATCCGCCCGCCTCGGCCTCCCAAAGTGCTGGGATTACAGGCGTGAGCCACCGCGCCCGGCCCCGCACTGCGCTTTTTAAAGTCCTCACCCGAGAGGTGTATTCCCGCCCTGCGCGCCTCCCAGCCTCACCCTCGTTGGTTGCTGGAGCACAGCACTGTGACCCCAGTCCCGGGGAGGCCGCGGTCTCTGCCTGGTCCTGGGATCCTGCAGATCCCTCCCTTGTCCGAAGGCATCGTTGCCCCCCACCTCCCTCCTCCTCATGCTGGGCCCTGCTGCTCCCCAGGTCTTCCCTCCGCAGTCACCGCTTGCCTTGAGCCCGCACTGTAGAGGTGCCCGGTGCCTGTCCTGTGATAGGGGGTGTTCTTGCCTGCCCAGATCCAGCTCTTGGAAAATGCGCTCCTCCGAGATGCCGGCGTCTTACTCCAAACCCTCGTGTAATTGTGTGGGCCAGCAGGATCAGGAGACAGACAGAGGGACTGAGAGAGCAGTAGAAAACCAGAGACAGAGAAAAAGAAGAATGAGGAAGACCCATAACAGATGGCAAAGTAGAGGATAGGTGAGGGATTTGCCAAGAGACAGCGAAAGTGAAAAAAGGATAAGAAAGCAGGAGGAGAAAAGCAACTGCAGAAATGTAGAGAAAAGCTAGATGTACAGAGAAATGAAGGACAGACAGCACCGTATGGAGAGGGGCAGAAATGTGGAAGCTCATCAGAGTGAGGAAGAGGAGGAGGGATTTGGAGCCAGGACAAACAGAGCAGAGTGGTGCTGGTGGCAAGGAGAACAGAGGGAGAACCACAGTAGGGAGGACACCTGGGGATCTGGGGTGCCAGATTAGGTCCAGGGGGTTATAACAGGGAAGAGAGAATTTAATAGTGAGAGCAGAGGAGGCGCAGAGATGGGAGAAGAGGCAGAAATCTATGGAGATTGAGGACGATCTAAAGATTCAGGAGAAGGAGCAACAAGAGGTTAAATAAGTTGCAAGGATGGAGCCCGGGTGATTTTTGTATTTTTAGTAGAGACGATTTTACCATGTTGGCCAGGTTGGTCTCAAACCCCTGACCTCAGGTGATCCACCCACTTCCACCTCCCAAAGTGCTGGAATTACAGGTGTGAGCCACCACAGCTGTCCACCCGTGTATTCTTGATTGAAAATTTTTGCTTATGTCTTAGTTCTACAGCTGACCCTGTTTCCCTGTTTTCAAGGTCAATAGCTGTGTGTTTACACTTCTGCATTTTATAAATGTTACTGAGATTTCCTTGTAAGGAAGAATTCAATGTTGGGAGTCAGTTTTCATCAGAACCTTTCCAAAGACTTTTCTTTAACCCAGGTAGGTGAAAGATGCTTCTCTAAATTTAAGGATGGAATAAGAACAACCCATCCCATTAGCCCTTCCAGGCCCCCATGTAAGAATTCAGGCACACCTTCTCACTCATCTCAGACCTTCTCAGGGTAACATGGTGAAAATGTTTCCCGCTCTGAGCCCCGGTGAGCCTCCCTGCAACTTGGCGATGAAGGGCTAGACCAGAAAAGCTCAACCTGAGTGACCCTGACCCCTGAAATGATTGGCAAAATAGAGGCAGTGTGTGGGCATGGCTTTTTCTCTGGGAGAGGGGAGGGCCCAGTTGTAATTAGAATTTTCCATGGGATGCAGTAACCCAAAAATGAAAAAAATAAAAAAAAAAAAGGCAGAAGAATGGGAGAAACAGAGTGGTAGACTCAGAAACAGAGACCATCTTCAGAGGCCTTTGTCTGTATGAGGATATCACAGCTACGTCTAAAGCAGGTGGTGTCAGTCCCTGGCAGGGAACCTCCCACTGGCTTCCTGTGTTCCCCAGGACAAAAGTCCAGCTCCTCACTGTGGCTCCACAGCCCTGTGTCCAGGGCCCCTGCCAGTGTCCAGCCTCCTCCTGGGAGCTTACCCTCCTCTCCTGACTCCCTCTGCCCC
>NC_037687.1:29601788-29663210 GCF_003255815.1 Theropithecus gelada | reverse complement strand
GAATTAAGAATTTCCTAGTAGAATATAAAACAATTGAGAGCAAGACCTAAGCGGATAGGACGCGTTGGTGGAAGTTCTGTCAATGCAGTATCACTAGCAGCTTTATCAGCCACTAGACTATTCTCTGCAGCCTCCTTCCTGTCATTTCCTGTGGCAAATTCTGCCAGATACCTGTGTAGTCCCCTTTCATTTTATAATAGAAAACCTTGGGCTTGCCAGTGTTAGCTGCTGGAATGAGGGGTTTGTCCGGCACATCCAGAATGTCACAACAGATTAATGTTAGCTCAGTCTCAAATATTTGCTGATATCCCCAAATCATTCCTAGGCTGTCTTCTCCTCCCTTGTTTTCTTCTTCCTGTTCAATGCAGCTGCTTATTCTCCAGGAGGCCCTTATAGCTCCAATCACATTCTTACATGCAACAGAGAGAAGGTTTCTTTCTCCAACAGTCAGCTCCACATCCATCTTTGCTGCTTTCTTCATGGTATCACTCAGCCTGCTTGGCCCACTTCACCTGGTGCACCAGATCCTCTTGATCACCCATAGTGGCAGCAGCTCCAGCAGGGTCTGCACTACGAATGGAAGTGGATAGTGTCTCCAGACTTTCTTTCTTTTCTTTTCTTTTCTTTCTGTTCTTTTCTTTCTTTCTTTTTTTAACAGAGTCATGCTCTGCCACCCAGGCCGGAGTGCAGTGGTGCGATCTGAGCTCACTGTAGCCTTCCCCTCCCAGGTTCAAGCAATTCTCCTGCCTCAGCTTCCCCAGCAGCTGGGACTACAGGCGTGTGCTGCCATGCCGAGCTAATTTTTGCTTTTTTTTTTTTTTTTTTTTTTTTTGAGACGGAGTCTTGCTTTGTCGCCCAGGCTGGAATGCAGTGGTGTGATGTTGGCTCACTGCAACTTCCGCCTTCTGGGTTCAAGCAATTCTCCTGCCTTAGCCTCCCGAGTAGCTGGGACTACAGGCATGTTCCACCACGCCCAGCTAATTTTTTGTATTTTTAGTAGAGACGGAATTTCACCGTGTTAGCCAGGATGGTCTCCATCTCCTAACCTCGTGATCTGCCCACCTCAGCCTCCCAAAGTGATGGGATTGCAGGCATGAGCCACCATGCCCGGCCAATTTTTGTATTTTTAATAGAAATGGGGTTTCACCATGTTGGCCAGGATGGTCTTCATCTCCTGATCTTGTGATCCACACGCCCTTAGCCTCCCAAAGTGCTGGGATGACAAGCATGAGCCACTGCACCTGGCCTTAATTTGAACTTTTTTTTTTTTTTTTTTTTTTTTTTTCTCCAGACAGAGTCTGGCTCTGTCGCCCAGGCTGGAGTGCAGTGGCCGGATCTCAGCTCACTGCAAGCTCCGCCTCCCGGGTTCACGCCATTCTCCTGCCTCAGCCTCCCGAGTAGCTGGGACTACAGGCGCCCGCCACCTCGCCCGGCTAGTTTTTTGTATTTTTTTAGTAGAGACGGAGACGGGGTTTCACCGTGTCAGCCAGGATGGTCTCGATCTCCTGACCTCGTGATCCGCCCGTCTCGGCCTCCCAAAGTGCTGGGATTACAGGCTTGAGCCACCGCGCCCGGCCCTTAATTTGAACTTTAAATGGATTCCAGTCCTCTCGAAATAATAATAATAAAAAAAAGCAAAAGGAGAGCAAAAACAGTGGATTAGACTCAAATCACCTTGAACATTATCATCTCACGGCTTTAACCCACCTACACGGCTCCATGTCCCTTGCAGGCCTCTCCTCTGAGCTCTACAATCTTGTGTCCAGTTGTCTGCTCAGCTCCCTGCTGGGACATCAAACAGGCATCTCCACATTCCCGTGTCCATAAGTGACTTCCTAAACCCCCAAACAAATTCCCTTACTGTCCTACGTGTCTCAGATGAGGGTGACAGTGTACTTCTGGAAGTTTAGCCAAACTTGACAGCATGTATTTTAAGTATGGGGGATAAATTACATTGTTTGTAAGTGTTGTCATTTATACTGTAAAGAGAAATGTGCATGTATACATAAAAGGAGTGAGAAAATACATCATTTCCAAAATTCTTTTGAGGTGTGGGGGAAAAATGTTTCAAGACCTCATCCCTATGGATCTGTGCTCCCAGGACCCCTCCGACCTCACCTCCTGCCTGCGTCTTCCTCGCTTTCTCTGCTCCAGCCATGAGACGGAATCTCACTCTGTCTCCCAGGCTAAAGTGCAGTGGCATGATCTCAGTGCATTACAAGAAAGTAGTGTTTCCATAATTGTGCTTAGAGCTCTGCGGTGCATGAGTGGATAAACTGTTGAGCAGGAACCTAGGAGAGCTAGGATGACAAAGTTCAAGTCCATTAAAACTAGCAAGATGTATTCCTTACTGCTCACACATGAATGATGACTGTAAGATGTTTACAGTTAAGGAAAGCAGCTTAATAGTACCTGCAAGGACAAACTTCTAAAGAAACACAATGTCCTTATGACCCAATATCCCATGACAATGTATGCTTCTAAGATAATTACAGTCATGCTTTCAAGTACTCCCACACTAAAATACCAAGGATAGCTTTTCTTTTCTTTTTTTCCTTTTTAATGTAGTTTCACTCTTGTCATCCAGGCTGGAATGCAATGGCACAGTCTTGGCTCACTGCAACCTCCACCTTCCGGGTTCAAGCAAGTCTCCTGCCTCAGCATCCTGAGAAGCTAGGATTACAATCATGCGCCACCACGCCCGGCTAACTGTTGCATTTTCAGTAGAGATGGGGTTTCACCATGTTGGCAAAACTGGTCTCGAATTCCTGACCTCAGGTGATCCCCCTGCCTCGGCCTTCCAAAGTGCCAGGATTACAGGTGTGAGTCACCCCACCGACCAAGGATAGCCTTAAATTGACAAAGTAATAAGTTTTGTAACACTGTCAGTCCACTGGCAGGTAGGCATACCTTAGTTTTTACCTGAGCGCCTATGTAAGTAAAACTTAAAGAATAGGTGTTCCCTTCGTTTTTGAGGACGCCCTACTGTGTAACTGGTAGCTTGTTTTTTGTTTGTTTGTTTTGTTTTTTGAGACGGAGTCTTGCTCAGGCGTGAGCCATTGTGTCCAGCTGTATTTATTATTATTATTATTATTTATTGTTTCTTTTTGAGACGGAGTTTCACTCTTGTTGCCCAGGCTGGAGTGTAATGGTGCAATCTTGGCTCACTGCAACCTCCATTTCCTGGGCTCAAGTGATTCTCTTCCCTCAGACTCCTGAATAGCTGGGAATATAGGCGCACGCCACCACGCCAGGCTAATTTTTGTATTTATAGGAGAGACGGGGTTTCTCCATATTGGTCAGGCTGGTCTCGAACTTACAACTTCAGGTCACCTGCCCTCCTTAGTAATAGATCTGTATTACAAATGTGCTGGCATAACTAACTGGATATTCACATGGAAAAGAGTAATGTATCCCTATCTCACAAAAGCAAAATTAAAGTATCCCTATCTCACAAAAGCAAAATTAAAGTATCCCTATCTCACAAAAGCAAAATTTTATTTTAAAAGTAAAAAAAAAAAAAAAAAAAAAGCCGGGTGCGGTGGCTTATGCCTGTAATCTCAGCACTTTGGGAGGCTGAGGCAGGGGGATCACGAGGTCAAGAGATCGAGACAATCCTGGCCAATATGGTGAAACCCCGTATCTACTAAAAATACAAAAAATTAGCCAGGCATGGTGACAGGGGCCTGTAATCCCAATTACTAGGGAGGCTGAGGCAGGAGAATTGCTCGAACCCGGGAGATGGAGGTTGCAGTGAGCTGAGATCGCGCCATTGCACTCCAGCCTGGGCAAAAAGAGCGAAACTCCGTCTCCAAAAAAAAAAAAAAAAAGAGACTAGGAATGGAGCCCCGCGGGAGGGGATGTTACTTTGTCTCCCAGGCTGGCCTAGACCGCCAGGCTCAGCGATCCTCCCGCCGCTGCTTCCTGAGTAGCTGGGACCTCAGGCTCCCACCTCTGCTCCCACATTCTTGCTGTGTTTAAGCAGCAGGTGGTGACCTCACTCCTCCCTGGCCTGAGCACTCCGTCCCGCACCCCAGGCAAAGGCCCTAGGGAAGTGTCTGAAGCTGAGCACAGGGTGGACTCTCCCTCCCAGGTAAATGGAGAATAGAAAGGGAGAGGATTTCTATTCTGTTCTGTGGGCCGTCAGCATGAAAACGTAAGTTTCGACCAGGCAGGGCTTTGAATTTTACGTTCTAGTTTGCATCCTTTTTCCAGACAATTCCAGGGCTTTGGAATCACGCTTCAGCCTTCCTGGCCGCTCTCACCTCCAAAACCCGGAGAACAGGCGCTGGGAGAGAGGCTGAGAGAGGCAGGGGTCCCTCTGCGGCCCGGTACTCTACTGATAGTAAAGGGCAAGGTCTCTCCGCCTTGCGCCCCGCCCCTACCTCGCCCAGGCCCCGCCCCTACCTCGCCCAGGCCCCGCCCACCTCCTTGTTGGCTCCACCCAGGCCTGGTTTCCTGCGCGCGCAGATTCACGCAGCCCAGGAAGCAGACCACGTGGAGTGAAAGTCACGCTGCTGCGGTGAGTTTTGCTCTGTGTTGTATTAAGTCAGCGCTCCCCGGTCCCGGCACTTCTGTACCTGGAACGTGGGGTCCCCGTACACCTGAAAGTTCTACCCCTTCTTCCTTCCCCCAGAGCAAACGCAGACCTTCTCCTGGGAATTCGGAAGTCGCTTCTTTTTGGTTTAAAGTCGCCCTGAGGGTGGTCCCATTACCGGTCTTTCTGCTATAGGGCAATGCATACACTTCCTGACGCGTAGTTTTCCTGCTCAAAACCGTTTTTTGACTCCTTCCGCACTGCGCTTTTTAAAGTCCTCACCCCGAGAGGTAGATTCCCACCCTGCGCGTCTCCCAGACTCACCCTCATCGGTCCCTGGAGCACAGCGCCGCGACCCCAGTCCCTGGGAGGCCACGGTCTCTGCCTCATCCTGCGATCCTGCGGATCCTACCCTTGTCCGAAGGTGTCGTTGCCCCCCACCTTCCTGCTCCTCATGCTGGGCCCTGCTGCTCCCCAGGTGTCGCCTCCACAGTCACCGCTTTCTCTGAGCCCACGTTGGGGAGGTACCCGGGACCTGTCCTGTGACACGGGGTGTTCTTGCCTGCCCAGCTCCAGCCCTTGGAAAATGTGCTCCTCCCGGACGCAGGCGTCTTACTCCAAACCCTCGTGTGATTGGGCCAAAGGGATCAGGAGACAGAGAGAGGGACTGACCTGAGACAGAAAAGAAGAATGAGAAAGACACAAATCAGATGGCAAAGTAGAGGATGGTGAGGGATTTCCCAAGAAACAACAAAATTGAGAAAGAAAAGATAAGAAAGCAAGAGGAGAAAAGCAACGGGAGAAATGTAGAGAAAAGCTAGATGTACAGAGAAATGAAGGATAGACAGCAAGGTATGGAGAGGGGCAGAGGTGTGGAGGCTCATCAGAGTGAGGAAGAGGAGGAGGGATTTGGAGCCAGGACAAACAGAGCAGAGTGGTGCTGGTGGCAGGAAGAACAGCAGGAGAACCACAGTAGGGAGGACACTTGGGGATCTGGGGTGCCAGAGAGGGGCCACGGGGTTACAACAGGGAAGAGAGAATTTAACAGGGAGAGCAGAGGAGGCGAAGAGATGGGAGAAGAGGCGGAAATCTATGGAGGTTGAGGACGATCGAAAGATTGGGGAGAAGGAGCAAAGGTGCAACAAGAGGTTAAATAAGTTGCGAGGATAGAGTCCGGGTAATTTTTGTATTTTAGTAGAGACAGGGTTTCACCATGTTGGCCAAGCTGGTCTCGAACTCCTGACCTCAGGTAATCCACCCACCTTGACCTCCCAAAGTGCTGGAATTACAGGTGTAGCCACGGCAGCTGTCCACCCACGTATTCTTGATTGAAGAAATTTGCTTATGTCTTAGTTCTTTTTTTTTCTTTTTTTAATTTTTTTGAGATGTAGTCTTGCTCTGTCGCCCAGGCTGGAGTGCAGTGGAGCAATCTCCGCTCACTGCAAGCTCTGCCTCCCGGGTTCACACCATGCTCCTGCCTCAGCCTCCTGAGTAGCTGGGACTACAGGCGCCCGCCACCACGCCTGGCTAATTTTTTCTATTTTTAGTAGAGACGGAATTTCACTGCCTCAGCCAGGATGAACACTTCTGCATTTTATAAATGTTACTGAGATTTTCTTCTAAGGAAGAATTCAATGTTGGGAGTCAATTTCATCAGAACCTTTCAAAAGAATCTTTAGCCCAGGTATGTGAAAGATGCTTCTCTAATTTTAAGAATGGAGTGATAAGACCAAGCCTTCCCATTAGCCTTTCCAGGCCCCCATGTAAGAATTCAGGCACACCTTCTCACTCATCTCAGACCTTCTCAGGGTAACATGGTGAAAATGTTTCCCACTCTGAGCCCCAGTGAGCCCCCCTGCAACTTGATGATGAAGGGCTAGACCAGAAAAGCTCAACTGGAGGTTGACCAGGAGTGATCCTGACCCCTGAAATCATTGGCAAAATTAAGTGCAGGTCTGGGTGTCGCTTTTCTTCTGGGAGAGAGGAGTGCCCAGTTGTAATTAGAATTTTCAATAAGATGCAGTACCCCAAAAATGAAAAAAAAAAAAAAAAAGCAGAAGAATGGAAGAAACAGAGTTATACCCTCAGAAACAGAGAGCATCTTCGGAGGCCTTTGTCTGTATGAGGATATCACAGCTGCGTCTAAAGCAGGTCGTGTCAGTCCCTGGCAGGGAACCCCCCACCGGCTTCCCGTGTTCCCCAGGACAAAAGCCCAACGCCTCACTGTGGCTCCACAGCCCTGTGTCCAGGGCCCCTGCCAGTGTCCAGCCTCCTCCTGGGAGCTTGCCTTCATCTCCTGACTCCCTCTGCCCCTGTCACATTTGCTTTTCTCTTTTCCCAGATATCAAAACCCTTCGTGTCTCAGTTCACTGTCCCTGCTCTTATTCTGTTTCTAAATGAAGATGGCACTGTCCCTTTCTCCTTCAGGTCTAGGCTCAGAGATGCCTCCCATGCCCTCCCACCCCCATCTGAAGTTCCCTCTGCCCGTCAGTGTCTATCAGATTACTCAAGTTTTCTTATCTCTGTGTCAATCCCATCAGAAATGCACTTTTTAATTTTATTTTAATTTTTTTTTATTTTTCAAACAGAGTCTCACTTTGTCCTCCAGTCTGTGAGTGCAGTCTTGTGATCTTGGCTCACTACAACCTCTGTCTCCTGAATTCAAGTGATTCTTGTGCCTCAGCCTCCCAAGTAGCTGAGATTGCAGGTGTATGCCTGCACACCCAGCTAATTAATTGTATTTGTATTTGTATTTTGTTTTATTTTATTTTTGAGTCTTACTCTGTCACCCAGGCAGGAGTGCAATGGCACATTCTCGGCTCACTAAGAACTCCATTCCTCAGGTTCAAGTGATTTTCCTACCTCAGCCTCCCATGTAACTGGGATTACAGATGCCCACCAAGCCTGGCTACTTTTTGTATTTTTAGTAGAGACGGCGTTTCATCATGTTGGCCAGGCTAGTCTCGAATTCCTGACCTCAAGTAATCCACCCACCTCAGCCTTTCAGAGTGCTAGTGTTACAGGCATGAGCCATGGCGCCCAACCCAATTTTTGTATTTTTAGTAGAGACAGGGGTTCACCATGCTGGCCAGGCTTGTCTCGAACACCTGAGCTCAAGTTATGTTTCTATCTCAGCTTCCTAAGTAGCTGGGACCACAGACACACAGACGTGCACCACCATACATGGCTAAGCTTTTGCGTTTTTGGTAGAGATCTCCTGAAGAGATCTCCTGAAGAGCTCATCCCAGCCCAGCTCCCCACTGCTGCAGTGTGTGTGTGTGTGTGTGTGTGTGGTGGCTTCTCCAGGAGGGGAGTTTTCCTGTAGGAATTTTTTGTTCCTGGTGCAGTGGGCAGCAGAGGGGACCGTATTTCCTCAGGGTGAGGTCTCCTTTGTATGTGGCATTGTGTTTCAGGGATGGGGTGTGTTGTTTGTAAGCAATAAACAACATATTTTTAACATTCAAGATTGAATTCTAAAGACTCTTGGTCCATGAGGAAGAAACCCGGAAGAGGAAGAGGAAAGCAAAGGAGTCAGGCATGGCTCTTCCTCAGGTGAGATGATATTCTCGGTGGATTGTTCTGTCTCCTTCCTTTCAGAAACGCTGGGCCTTGGAGTTGGGAATCTTCTCTGAGTCTGAAGCGTCCTGCCTGACAGGTTTGCTCACCCTCACCCATGCCTTCCCTCAGTCCCTCTCATCGCACTTAGATTCCGTCTCTCGTGACCCAGTGACATGAACTTGGGAAGAGGCAGCACTGGGCATGGGCCTGGGAAGGGCTCACACCAGACATGCATGGAGACGGGGTGAGGGTCCCGTGGTGTCAGTGCTGTTGGGCAGCAGGGATTGTTCAGGGGCCACATCTGGATGCACTGTCAGCTCTCTGTGGACCAGGATTAGAGCAGCTGCCAATGGAAGTCACCTATTAATGTGCACAAAATACGTGGTAAATTCTAGAAAAGGAGACCAATAAGGGAAAATCTTTTCTCTCTGATTTTATACTATACTTTTAGGTAATTGAGTGAGTTACTGTGTTTCTGACTCCAAAAATCTTATTAATTAGAACAGAAAGTTCATACATAGACATGAATAATACATGAATGATTCCTTCATTATTTTAAGAATATGAAATCAACATAAATAATAGCAGGAGATTCATTAAATCATTCTTAGCACATTTAATTCACAAAGACTGTGGTGTTACTGTGGAGAGACTTGTGAAACAAGTGTTTTTTGTAAAAGTGGTTACAATTTTTCTCAAATATGGGAGTAGAGTATTTCTTTTTTATCCTAGAGGATAAAGTCATATTCTCATTCCATCTATTATTATTATTATTATTATTTCTTCTGAAACAGAGTCTTGTTCTGTTGCCCAGGCTGCAGTGCAATGACATGATCTCAACTTACTGCAACCTCTGCCTCGCAGGTTGAAGCGATTCTCCTGTCTCAACCAACCTAGTAGCTGGGTTTATAGGCGTGGGCCACCATACCCAGCTAATTTTTTTTGTATTTTTAGTAGATATGCGGTTTCACCATGCTGGCCAGGCTGGTCTCAAACTCCCTACCTCAGGCGATCCGCCTGCCTCGTCCTCCCAAAATGCTGGGATTACAGGTTTGAGCCACTGTGCTTGGCCAAATATTGCTACTTTTTGTATTTTTAAAACCTTTACATAAATAAATATATATATACACGTACACACACATCTGTATATATACATACATATAAACTGACACATACATATATATTTTGAAAATCTGGGGAAAATGACAACCCTTTTTATTAACATCTAATTTCTTGTGTGTCTGTGTAGGTTTTATTATTTTTCGGACATATATATACGAAGTAGATTTTCATACTTTGAGTAATTCTGTTTTCGTCTATTTTATTTTCTTTTGAGATAAGGTCTCACTCTTGTCCAGGCTGGAGTGCAGTGGCATGATCTTAGCTCACTGCAACCTCTACCCTCAGGCTCAAGTCATCCCCCAACCTCTGCCTCTGAGGTAGCTTGGTACCACATGTGGGTACCACCGTGCCTGGTTAATTTTTTTTGTTTTTTTGTTTTTTTTTTTTGAGATGGAGTCTTACTGGAGTGCAGTGTTGCAATCTCAGCTCACTGCAACCTCTGCTTTCCTGGTTCAAGCAATTCTCCTGCCTCAGCCTCCTGACTAGCTGGGAATACAGGCAAGTTCCACCTCACCAGGATAATTTTTTGGTATTTTCAGTAGAGATGTGATTTCACCTTGTTAGCCAGAATAGTCTCAATTTCCTAACCTCATGATCTACCCACTTCACCCCCCCGAAGTGTTGAAATTACAGGCATGAGCCACCTCGCCCAGCTTTTTTTTTTTCTTTTTGAGGCAAATTCTTGGTTTCCCAGGCTGGAGTGCAGTGGCACGAACTTGGATCACTGCAACCTCTGCCTCCCATGTTCAAGTGATTCTTCTGTTTTGGCCTCCCGAGTAGCTGAGATTACAGTCAAATGCCATCAGCCCTGGGTAATTTTTTTGTATGTTTAGGAGAGACAGTGTTTCACCATTTTGGCCACACTGGTCTTGAACTCCTGACCTCAGGTGATCCGCCTACTTCAGCCTCACAGCGTGCTGGGGTTACAGGCATGAGCCACCATGCCTAGCCCCATCAATTATTATTAAATATATGTTGTTACATTTAAACATCACATGATGTATATATTTGTTTTTTGGTAACACCCCAAGCAAAGCTGCAGTTTAGGTCCTTGGCCATACAGCATCTCCTTTCCCTGTGACGTCCTCCACCCTCTTTCCAACCTCACTGGGGAGCCACTATTGTCAGTTCTGTGCTGGGATTACAGGCATGTGTCACTGCGCCCGGCCTAAATTTTACTGTGGATGTTATCATCTTCAAAGACATCAGTCGTGCTCTCTCACCTACATAATGAATGTCACTTGGTGTGTCAATAAAAGTTTCAAACATTTCTATAAAAGGAACCCTATGTTGATTTTTTATTTATTTCTTGCGTTTTTCACAAACATAAGATATTCATACTGAGAGTGTGTCTTGACGTCTTCTCAAAGTGTAATAAAGACATCATGGGGTGAAAAATCCCTTCCTCGAATTTGTCAGAACATTCACTACAATTAAATCCACGCTTTCCCCTCTCTCCTCTTCTCATTTTCTGTAAAGATAAGAACTCCTCCCATAGCCATTTGCTTAAAATGTGTTTTCATTTCAGGGTCTACTGACATTCAGGGACGTGGCCATAGAATTCTCTCAGGAGGAGTGGAAATGCCTGGACCCTGCTCAGAGGACTTTATACAGAGACGTGATGCTGGAGAATTATAGGAACCTGGTCTCCCTGGGTGAGGATAACTTCCCTGCTGGGGATGTGCCCTTGTGTATCTTTGCCTTTTCTCTTGTTGCCTCTTGGGAGCCTCATCCTTGCTTGACTCAAATGGAAGCCGTATTGATTTTGAAATGAAAAGCTTCATGATGTAGCATCTGGACTTTCACTGTCCCGTTTGTTTAGGTCTTCTGCTTTCTTCATGATACCTCAGTGAGGTTTCCAGGACTAAAGTAGGCATAAAAGCTTAGGGAAGGCTGGCGCTTTGGGAGGCCAAGGCATGTGGATCACTACAGGTCAGGAGTTCGAGACCAGCCTGGCCAAGATGGAGAAACGCCATCTCTACTAAAAATACAAAAATTAGCCAGTCATCGTGGCACATACCTGTAATCCTAGCTCCTAGAAAGGCTGAGGAAAGAAAATCACTTGAAGCCAGGAGGTCAAGGTTGCAGTGAGCAGAGAACACACCACTGCACTCCAGCCTGGGCAATACAGCAAGACTCTCTTAAAGAAACAAAAACAAAAATAAAACCTTACAGTAGACTTTAAACATATCCAGTTTCCTGTCTGCTTCTCCTGTGCTTTTGATTTAGTAGTTTTTGGAAGAGAGCTCCATGTCCACATATTACATATTACAATACTCCCCAAGCATTCAGAAGGAGGCAGTCAGAGGAGGAATTTATAAAACCTTTTCCTAGATCATCTGCAATGTCTTCTTTCCTACAGAAACATAGAGTTGGGACTCCAGAAAAGCTCCAGCACGTCATAGTCGTTTCTTTTTATAAGCAGAAGCCTCTGACCTGTTAAGCCTGTTAAGCAGGAGTCTCCACGTTGCAGCAAGGGTTCTAAAGAAGCCTGGCCAACATGGTGAAACCCCGTCGCTATTAAAACTACAAAAATCAGCTGTGCATAGTGGTGTGCACCTGTAATCCCAGCTACTTGGCCAGCTCAGGCCGGAGAATCACTTGAACCTGAGAGATGCAGGTTACAATGAGCCAAGATCACGCTGCTGCAGTCAAGCCTGGGTGACAAAGGGAAACTCTAGACTGAAGAGGAAGAATCACTTGAGGTAGCAGAATCGTGCCACTATACTCCAGCCTGGGTGTTAGAGCATGACTGGATCTGAAAAACAAACAAAAAGGGAAATAGCTTACACTGGGAGGCTTAAGACACAGACATTTATTTCTCATGAATTTGGAAAGTGGGAAATTCAAGAGTGAGGTGCCAGCCACATTAGTTCCTGGTGAGAGCCTTCTTCATGGTTTAGCCCAGCCATCTTCCTCCTGTGTTTTAATATGGTGGAAAGAGGAACAGGCAATAGCTCTTTAATGTCTCTTTATAAATGCACTGGTCCTATTCACAAGTAATCAACACCCATGACTCAGTTCTCTCAAGGTCTGCATCTGCAGGAACACCCTATTAGAGAATACCAAATCTACCGAAGCTTATTTGAAAAATATTTATCTTATTTTATTTTTTTGAGAAGGAATATCATCCTGTCATCCAGGCTGGGGTACAGTGGCATGATCTTGGCTCACTGCAACCTCCACCTCCCGGGTTCAAACGATTCCTGCCTCAGACTCCCAAGTAGCTGGGATTACAGGCACCTGCCACCATGCCCAACTAATTTTTTTTGTATTTTTAGTAGAGATGGGCTTTCACCTTGTTGTCCAGGCTGGTCTTGAACTCCTGGCCTCATGATTTACCTGCCTCAGCCTGCCAAGGTTCTGGGATTACTGGTATGTGTCACAGCACCTGGCCATTAGTCAATTCTTATTCTTTATAATGCTGTGTATTTTCTTGACTTCATATATCAGAAGGTAGTGATCTTAACATGTATTTCAGGTCTTATGTTGTGTACTGGTGGTAAGTACAAGTTTTGGCTTTTTTCTTAAGAGGGAATTGTTTAGAATTCTTCAGCCTGTATAAACTACTTGTTATTTTCTTGCTTGTTTTATAATGGGTTGCAATATTTGATTAATTGATTTCTATGATTTTACAAGTGACTTTTCAGTATGTGGTATGCAATATAACTGACACACTCTACTCGTTAATGTCATCAAGTGGCATTAGGTGCAGTGGCTCATGCCTCTAATCCCAGGACTTTGGGAAGCCAAGACATGCGAATCACCTGAGGTCAGGAGTTTGAGACCAGCCTGGCCAACATGGTGAAACCCCATCTCTACTAAAAATACAAAAATTAGTGGGCTGGGTGTGGTAGCTCACACCTGTAATCCCAACACTTTGGGATGCCAGGGTGGGCGGATCACAGGGTCAGGAGATCAAGACCGTCCTCGCTTACATGGTGAAACCCCATCTCTACTAAAAATACAAAAAATTAGCCAGGTATGGTGGCAGGCACCTGTAGTCCTGGCTGCTTGGGAGGCTGAGGTGGGAGAATGGTGTGAACCTGGGAGGCGGAGCTTGCAGTGAGCCAAGATCACGCCACTGCACTCCAGTCTGGGAGACAGAGCAAGACTCTGCCTCAAAAAAAAAAATTAGGTAGGGGGCATGGTGGTAAGTGCCTGTAATCCCAGGTGCTCAGGAGGCTGAGGCAAGAGACTCACTTGAACCCAGGAGGCAGAGGTTGCAGTAAGCCAAGATCTCCAGGCTGGGTGACAGTGAGACTCCATCTCAAAAAAATAAAAATTCTAAAAACTAAAAAAAAAAGTCACAACATGCCTGTTACTCATGGATATAGTTAATTTTGTAACAGTTATTCAGAAAAATATGGTATTAACATTTTATTTTTTTTGAGATGGAGTCTTACTCTGTTGCCCAGGGTGGAGTGCAGTGGCATGATCTCAGCTCACCACAATCTTTGTCTCTTTAGTTCAAGTGATTATCCTGTCTCAGCCTCCCAAGTACATAGGATTACAGGCACCCGGGACCATGACCAGCTAGTTTTTGTATTTTTAGTAGAGACAGGGTTTTGTCATGTTGGCCAGGCTGGTCGAACTCCTGACTTGAGGTGATCCGCCTGCCTAGGCCTCCCAAAGTACTGGGATTACAGGTATGAGGCACCACCCTCTGCCTTTTTTTGCTTTTTGGGATGGAGTCTCACTTTGACACCCAGGTTGGGGTGCAGTGGTGTGATGTTGGCTCACCGCAACCTTTGCATCTTGGCTTAGCGCGATTCTTGTACCTCAGCCTCCGGAGAAGCTGGGAATACAGGTATGGGCCACCATACCTGGCTAATTTTTGTAATCTTTTGTTATTTTGTCAATACCATGATTGTTTGACAATACAGAATTTCCATTGATCTTGACTATCCTTACAACAGCTTGTTGTGAATTATTTACCAATATAGTATATTGTCTGGTTTTTTAGCAGTTATTTGTATATACTAAATATGCTGTAAATATGAAGAATGTACGTTTTTCTTTTTTGATGTGACACTGATATGCTTTTTGCACAGTGTGATACACTTTAGAGTGTCAGTGGAAAAACACTTCTTACTTTAGGCTTATGCATGTTTGTGCCCTGTCAGTGTTTTGTTAATAATATTGGAAATGGCTTCCATAGAAATGATTTGAAGTACATGGAATCGTCCTTTATTTATTAAAGAATCTTACTCCTTTTGTGTTCCTAAACTTTGAAGCTCAAGTTCGGGAAGTTTAAAATAAGTATTGTTTTTTGTGTCATAGTTACATATTTCAGTATTATATACCATCTGTACTTAATTGGAAACCTATTGGTGTTTATATTTCACAGATATCTCTTCCAAATGCATGATGAAGACATTGTCATCAACAGGGCAAGGCAATACAGAAGTGATCCTCAAAGGGACATTACAAAGACAAGCAAGTCATCACACTGGAGAATGTTGCTTCCAGGAAATTGCGACAGATATTCATGACTTTGTTTTTCAGTGGCCAGAAGATGAAACAAATGACCATGAAGCACCCATGACAGAAATGAAAAAGTTGACAGGTAGTACAGATCGATGTGATCAAAGGTTTGCTGGAAACAAGCCTATTAAAGATCAGCTTGGATCAAGCTTTCATTCACATCTGCCTGAACTGCACATATTTCAGCCCAAAGGGAAAATTGGCAATCAAGTTGAGAAGTCTATCAACAATGCTTCCTCAGTTTCAACATCCCAAAGAATTTCTTGTAGGCCCAAAATCCACATTTCTAATAAGTATGGGAATAATTCCCTCCATTCTTCATTACTCAGAAAAAAACGGAATGTAAACATGAGAGAAAAATCTTTCCAATATGTTGACAGCAGCAAAGCCTTCAATTGTAACTCACTCTTTAAAAAACATCAGATAACCCATTTAGGAGAGAAACAGTATAAATGTGATATATGTGGCAAGCTCTTTAATCAGAAGCGATACCTTGCATGCCATAGTAGATGTCACATTGGTGAGAAACCTTACAAGTGTAATGAATGTGGCAAGACCTTCAGTCACAATTCATCCCTCTTCATTCACAAAGCACTTCATACTGGAGAGAAACCTTATGAATGTGAAGAATGTGACAAAGTTTTCAGTCACAAATCACACCTTGAAAGACATAGGAGAATTCATACTGGAGATAAATCTTACAAATGTGAAGAATGTGACAAACTTTTCAGTCACAAATCGTATCTTGAAAGACATAGGAGGATGCATACTGGAGAAAAACCATACAAAGGTAAGGTTTGTGACAAGGCTTTCGTGTGTAATTCATATCTGGTAATACATACTACAATTCACACTGGAGAGAAACCTTACAAGTGTATTGAATGTGGCAAGTTTTTTAATCAACGCTCAACCCTTGCCTACCATCATAGACTTCATACTGGAGAGAAACCTTACAAATGTGAAGAATGCGATAAAGTTTTCAGTCGCAAATCACACCTTGAAAGACATAGGAGAATTCATACTGGAGAGAAACCATACAAATGTAAGATTTGTGACAAGGCTTTTGCATGTAATTCATATTTGGCAATACATAGTATAATTCACACTGGAGAGAAACCATACAAGTGTAATGAATGTGGCAAGTTTTTTAATCAACGATCAACCCTTGCAGGACATCGTAGAGTTCATACTGGAGAGAAACCTTACAAATGTGAAGAATGTGACAAAGTTTTCAGTCGCAAATCACACCTTGAAAGACATAGGAAGATTCATACTGGAGAGAAACCATATAAATGTAAGGTTTGTGACAAGGCTTTCCAGAGGGATTCACACCTCGCACAACATCAGAGAGTTCACACTGGAGAGAAACCTTACACATGTAATGAATGTGGCAAGGTTTTTAGTATAAAAGCAAACCTTGCATGTCATCATAAACGTCATACTGGAGAGAAACCTCACAAATGTTACAAATGTGAAGAATGTGAGAAAGTTTTCAGTCGCAAATCACACCTGGAAAGACATAGGAGGATTCATACTGGAGAGAAACCATACTATTGTAAGGTTTGTGACAAGGCTTTCCAGAGTGATTCACACCTGGCACAACATCAGAGAGTTCATACTGGAGAGAAACCTTACAAGTGTACTGAGTGTGGCAAGACCTTCCATCGGATATCATCCCTTGTAAGCCATCGTAGGCTTCATACTGGAGAGAAACCTTACAAGTGTAATGAATGTGGCAAGACTTTCACTAGAAATTCAGGCCTTGTAATTCATAAGGCAATTCATACTGGAGAGAAACCTTACAGGTTTTAATCCATCAACATGGACATCTTGCACAACATCAGAGAGTTCATACTGGAGAGAAACCTTACAAGTGTAATGAGTGTGGCAAGACCTTCAGTTACACATCATCCCTTGTATGCCATCATAGACTTCATACTGGAGTGAAACCTTACAAGTGTAATGAATGTGGCAAGGATTTTAATCAACAAGGACATCTTGCACAACATCAGAGAGTTCATACTGGAAAGAAATTTTACAAGTGTAATGAGTGTGGCAAGACCTTCAATCAGATGTCATTTCTTCCACACCGTCATAGACTTCATACTGGAGAGAAACCTTACAAGTGTAATGAATGTGGCATGGATTTTAATCAACAATCACACCTTGCAAGTCATCATAGACTTCATATTGCAGAGAAATCTTACAAATGTGAAGAATGTGACAAAGTTTTCAGTTGCAAATCACAGCTTGAAAGACATAGTAGAATTCATACTGGAGAGAAACCATAGAAATGTAAGGTTTGGGACAAGACTTTTGGGAGTGATTCACACCTGGCAACACACACACACAAAACATACTGGAGAGAAACCTTACAAGTGCAATGAATGTGGCAGAGCCTTTAGTGGGCAGTCACCACTTACTCACCATCAAGTAATCCATGGTATAGGGAAACTTGACTAATGTAATGATTGTCACAAAGTTTTCAGTAATGCTATAATCATTGCAAATCTTTGGAGAATCCGTAATGAAGAGAGATCTTACAAGTGTAATAAATGCGGCAAATTTTCAGACATCATTCATATATTGCGGTTCATCAGCAAACTCATGCTGAAGAGGAACCTTTTGCCTGTAATCCCAGCACTTTGAGAGGCCAAGACAGGTAGCTCACTGGAGGTCAGGAGTTTTAGAACAGCCTGGCCGAGAGACATGCACCACTTTTTTCAGTCTGTCTTTTTCCTTTTTTTTTTTTTGATGGAGTCTTGCTCTGTCACCCTGGTTGGAGTGCATTGGCCTGATCTCAGCTCACTGGAACTTCCGCCTCCCAGGTTCAAGTGATTCTCCTGCCTCAGTCTCCAGAGTAGCTAGGACTAAAGTTGTGTGCCACCATGCTTGGGTAATTTTTTTTATTTTTACTAGAGACTGGGTTTCACCATGTTAGCTAGGATGGTCTCGATCATCAAACCTTATGATCCACCCGCCTCCACCTTCCAAAGTGCTGAGATTACAAGCGTGAGCCACCGTTCCTGGCTTGTTTTTGGTTTCTTTAACAAAAAGTTATAGGGATTTTCATGGGTATTGTGTTGAATCTAAATAACATTCAGTTATATAATCATTCAGGAATATTAATTTTTCCAATCAATAAGGGTTGTATATCTATACATGTTTTTAATCATTCTGATCAATGTTTGTAGATTTTAAGGTACAAACTTCTCAAATTTTATGTTTATTCCTAAGTATTTCTGACCTTAAATTCTCTAGCAAATGGAAATGTTTTAATTTTTTTAATTGTTTATTGTTAATGTATGGAAATTCAACTAATTTTTGGTGCTGTTATTTTATTCTGCAAATACACTGAGTGTATTAGTTCCAGTTGTATTTTGCTTGAAACTTTGTGATTTTCTTTACAGAAGATCATGTCTTCTACAAACAAATAGAACTTTGCTTCTTTCTTTCTGATTTGGATTTATTTGATTTCTTTTGCTATTTCATTGCTCTGGCTAGGACAACCAGTATTTACTGAATAGAAGGGGTGAGAGCATTCTTGCATCATGTGAGATCCTACAGGAAAAGTATTCCTTTTTCCTTGATTGGTTATTTCCACTGCGGTCATTTCATGGATGGTCTTTGTATTGTTGAAGTAAATTTCCTTCTGTATCTATTTTGTTTAGGATTTCCATGATGACTAGATGTTGAATTTTGTGAATTGCTTTTTCTCCATCTATTGAGATGACGTGGTTTTCATCTTTCATTCTGTTCAAGTGGCATATCACATTGATTTGCTTGAATATGTTGAACCATCCTTGCATCTCAGAAATAATTGGCACTCGAATATCTACAATCCTTTTTATACCCTCTTGAATACAGTTTGCTAGTACAAGGAGTCTTCACGAAATTCAGGGAAAAAAACATAAGAAAATTGTGCATGAATATCACATTTTTTGCGCCAATATAAACCGATACAAATCTGTTATAACATCTGAACAGGGTCTAGTTTGAGGCACTCAGAAGGGTAAGACACGAGTTTGAAAAGAAACTTAAAGCAATGTAAATTCTGCAAAATTGAAACAAGAAGAAACATCAAATTTATGATGAGACCAGATGGAGTTGCTCAGGCCTGTAATCCCAGCACTTTCAGAGGCCGAGATAGGTGGGTCATGTGAGCCCTGGTATTCAAGAACAGCCTGGGAAGAATGATGAACCCCCTTCTCTACAAAAATACAAAGATTAGCTGAGCATGTTGGCCCATGCCTGCTGGTTCAGCTTCTGTGGAGTCTGCAGCGGGAGGATGGCTTGAGTCTGGGAAGTTGAAGCTACAGGGGGTGATGATCATGCTACTGTACTCCAGTGTAGGTAACTGAGAGAGATAGTGTCTCAAAAAATGAATATGGTGAAGTTCAGGTAGACTGACAATGAAATCATTGATGCTTTATGAAAAGTATGGGGATGATGCTCAAAATCACTAATTTGTAAATAGATAACTCATTTTAAATTGGGAGAAGACAACATAGAAAGTGATGCATGGAGCAGCAGGCAGACCATCCACATCAGTTTTACAGACAAAAATAAATCTTGTTCATGCTGCAATGAAAAGGACTGACAGCTAGCAGCAGAAACAATAGTTAGGAGTTTGAGACCAGCCTGGGTAACATGGTGAATCCCTGTCTGTACTGAGAATACAACAATTAGTTGGGCATGGTGGCTGTTGCCTGTTATCCCAGCTACTTGGGGTCTGAGACAGGAGAATCACTTGAACCTGGGAGGCTGAGGTTGCAGTGAACTGAGATGGCGCCACTGGACTCCAGCCTGAGCAACATCAGTGAAACTCCAAGAAAAAAAAAGGTTTGGCTCCTTTCTTCTGTCCACCATCATGGTATGTGCTTGACTCCACTTCTTGGCATGTCTTCTCACAAGACTTTCAGGATTACATGATTCGTGGCTAAGAAAAGCAAAATCCTCTTATTCCTCAATGGATTCAGATGAAAACTGGTAGTAAGATCAGGTACTACTGTAAAATGAGACATTTTAGAAGAGCCAAGCTGGGTGTATAAGGAATTGCATATGAGATGGCACACGTCTTTATGCCGTCTGAAGATCACAATCACGTTACTATATCAAGCTGAAAATATCACCACTATCTAGAAAGTTAGACGTTTTATTGAGAATGTATTTTTTCTCTCTGGATCTGTTTTGAACACCTTGGTTGGCTGGGTTCAGTAATAAATTTTATGTGAAACCTTTCATATAAAAGTATATAAAACAATATCAGCCAGTCACAGTATTATGGCTGTCACAAGCTTGTGAAAGGAAATTCAGAATTACTAAGCCAAAGGGAAAAGTCAGTCTGGGAACTGCATCAGACAAACCTGCCTTCTGTTTTATTCCTAAACAAGATAGCTACAAAGATTTTTTTTAAAAAGCTACATACGCCCCTCACAAACTGGGAGCCTCAAGATCTCCACCCTAAAATAGTTCTGTTGAATTTCACTCTGGCAATATAAACTAATACCTTATCTCCACAGGTGTGGGCAAGAACCCATCCCTCTGCACACCTGCGACAAATGTCTGTCTGATTGCTTCCCCTGTCCTATTGTTTATGTAAAAATGCAGGTCACTGAGCCAGTCTAAGGCATAAGTGACTATTCCTCCTCCCCCTCTGAAATATAAATTGTGTATTTAGTGAAAGGCTGCTGATCAAAGACTCAAGGAATGTGATCATTTGTTGTCTACCTGTGACCCAGAAACTCCCCAATTCCAGTTATTACACCTTTCCAGACAGGACCAATGTATGTGTTATATGTACTGATTGCTGTCTCGTGTGTCTGTAAAATGTGTGAAACCAAACTGCAGCCTCAACACCACGCACGGGTACACATCGTCAGGACCTCCTAGGTTCGTGTTATTTGGCCTTAGATTCCCCCTGTCCCCAGACCCAGGACGCATGTGTTTCCTTTTTCTTCACTTCTATTAAAGATGGGTCTCATTCTGTTGCCCAGGAAGGAGAGTGGTGACAGGATCACAGCTCACTGCAGCTTCAACCTCCTGGGTTCAAGGGATCCTTCCACCTCAGCCTCCAAAGTTGCTGGGACCACAGTCTCATGCCACTGCAGCAGGCAAAATTTTGTGTTCCTGGTAGAGATGAGCTTTCACCATGTTGCCCAAGATGGTCTCGAACTCCAGGGCCGAAGCGATCCAGCTGCATCGGCCTCCCAAAGTGTTGGGATTGCAGGCATAAGCCACCACGCCCGGCTTGTTTCTTAATGAAAAAAAGAAAAATAGGCCAGGTGCTGTGGCTCATGCCTGTAATCCCAGCATTTTGGGAGGCCATGGCGGGCAGATCACTTGAGGTCAGGTATTTGAGAACAGCCTGGCTAACATGGTGAATCCTTGTCTTGACTAAAATATAGAAATTAGCTTGGTTCGTTGGTGAGTGAGTGAGTGTAAAGCTACTCTGGAGGCTGAGGCAGGAGAATGGCTTGAATTCGGGAGGGGGAGGTTACAGTGAGCCAAGAGCATGCAACCGCACTCCAACTGGGCAACTGAGTGAGATTCCATCTAAAATAAAAAACTTCTCAAATAAGCTTTGGTAGAATCTTATGAGCTCACATCATTGTTTTCCAAATATAACATGTGTTCAAAATTTTCTTCTTTGACCCCAAATTTATATATAGATATGTATATATTTAACCTACTATAATAGTTTTTCTCTGAAATGTATTGTGTTCCGTTTGCATTGAGGACTGCATATATAGTTTTTCTCTGAAATTTATTGTGTTCCATTTGCATTGAGGACTGCATGCTTTCTAGTGTGTATCATATATTGGAAACATTTTCTAGTACCTGATAAGTGATTTTAGGTTGTTTTAGTGTGTACCTAATAAAAATATCAAGGAACTTTTTCTTTATGCTAACGTCAAAATTCAGTTCAGGTAACCTATTATTCCATTTTCTTTCTTTATGTCATCTGATTAAATCGTGAGCTGTGAGCTTCTAAGTAAAAGTTCCCCTCAAGTTCCTCTGGTCCATAATATTCTTTGCAGATGTTGAAGGATGGGCTGGATTGACTTGGAACCTTTTTCCAGCAGAGCCCTTGTGTTCATGAAGAAAACATTTGCTCAGATCTGATTTGTACCGCTGCCTCTCTTTCGGTGTTTTAAACACCTGTAGCTATGTGTTCACAATTGTGTTTAGTTTCAACGTATTACCATCATTTTTCTAGGAAAATAATTACATGTTTAGATTCATGCCATCAGAACTTTAGACATAGAAAGAGACATTTCATTTGCTCAGGTGTATAACATGGTCCTGGATTTTTTTTTCCTTTTTTTGAGACAAGAGTGTCACTCTGTCACCTATGCTTGAGTGCAGTGACATTATCTTGCCTCATTGCAACATCCACCTCCCAGGCGCAGTGATCTACCCCACTCAGCCTCCCAAATAGCTGAGACCACAGATGCATACCACAAAACACGGCTAATTTTTTGTGCTTTTGGTAGAGACAGGGTTTCACCATGTTTCCCAGGTTGATTTCAAACTCCTGGGCTCAAGTGATCTACCCACTTCAGCCTCCCAAAGTGCTGGGATTACAGGGGTGAGCCACCATGCCCGGCCCATCCTGGAATTTTCTAGAGAAGGAAGACCAACACAGTCTATTGGCACTTCCAGGCCATCACATGAGAATCAGCCACACCTCTTTCCAACACAACTCAGAGCTTCTCAGGATAACTTGGTGAAATATCTCCTGCTCAGAACAACAGTGACTCAACCTGTAATGTTCAGGTGAGGAATAAGAGCAGAAAAGCTCAGAGTGACACTGACCCCTGAAATACTTCGCCAAATAGTGTGTGGTATTTCCTGCAGGAGAGGGTCCTGCTCAGGTGTAATTTGAATTTTAAATAGATTCCTGTGGTCCAAAAATGTAAAAATCACAAATACCAGAATGGATAAACCAGGGGATTAGACTCAAATCATCTTGAACTTACTCTTGTCTCTGTCCACACCCACTGCTTTTCCTTATCTCATCTCACAGCTTTAACCCACCTACCCATGTCCCCTGCAGGCCTCTCCCCTGAGCTCTACAATCCTGTGTCCAGTTGTCTACTGAGCTCTCTGTAAGGACATCAGACAGGCATCTCCACCTTCACGTGTCCATAAGTGACTTCCTAAACCCCCAGACAAATTCCCTTACTGTCCTACCTGTCTCAGATGAGGGTGACAGTTTACTTCTGGAAGTTTAGCCAAACTTGAGAGCATGTATTTTAAGTATGGGGGATAAATTACATTGTTTGTAAGTGTTGTAATTTATACTGTAAAGAGAAAGTTGCGTGTATACATAAAAGGAGTGAGAAAATACATCATTTCCAAAATTCTTTTGAGGTGTGGGGGAAAAATGTTTCAAGACCTCATCCCTATGGATCTGTGCTCCCAGGACCCCTCTGACCTCACCTCCTGCATGCGTCCTTCTTGCTTTCTCTGCTCCAGCCATGCAGGCCTCTTTCCTTTTTCTGGGGCTGAGGTTTCTCCCATCTCAGGGCCTTCACCTGTGCTGTCCCTCTGCCTAGGACTCTGGGCACTCAGCTGCAAGTGACAAGCAGCGTTTCTTCCCCAAGTCTTTGTTCTGACATCACTTTCTCTATGGAAAACTTTGTGATCTCCCACAGCCCCCCATTTGTCATGACAGCTCCACCTTCACCCCCACCTCTGGTCCATGTTGCCTGTTCTGTGTGATTCTTTTTGTTCCTTCGCTGTTCACTGGATCCTGGTGAGAACAAGTCTCTAAGCAGAGAGCAGAGCCAGAAGGTGGGGCTGTGCTGGGCTGGCGCCCTCTGAGTGGAACTCAAACTTGGCTTCACATTAGGGTTCTCAGACGTTTTGCAAATACATCTTTTATGCTGTTTTATCAGAGATTGTTATTTTCACAGTATGGGACCCACCCTCAACAATACCTACAATGACACAGGTGATTCTCATCTGTCTCCAGCATTGACCGTCAAGGCAGTTTCCTCCATGTTGAGAGCTGAGATCAGCCTGGGATCCACAGGGAGGTGAGGGGACTGTGCTCTGCATGGGGTTTGGTTAGGGCCAGATCTGTGCCCTGAAGATCTGTGTCCTGCTGCAGCGTGTGTGTGTGGACTTTTCCGGGAGGGAGCAAGATCTGAAAACAGGTCAAAATTACCCTTGTATGTCCTCCTGTGCCACTTTCTTATCTCTGCATGATCTCTGGTGCAGTGGGCAGCAGAGGACCATCTTTCTCCCGGGTGAGGTCTCCCCTGTGTGAGTTTTGTCACAGGAAAGGATTGAGTGATTTCTAAAACTTAAATCTCGTATTTTTTTACAAACAGGATTGATTTCCAAAGACTCATGTGAGGAAGCCACCAAGAAGAGCAAAGAAAAGGATCCAGGGATGGCTGTTCCTCAGGTGAGTGATATTCCTCGGTGGATTCTGCTGTCTCTTTCCTTTCTGAAATGTCAGGTATTGTGGTAGCCAGTCTTCTGTGAGTCTGAAGCGTCCTGCCTCACACGTTTGCTGGCACTCATCCATGCCTTTTCTCAGTCCTTGTCATCTTCATTTAAATTCCATCTCCTATAACCTAGTGAATGAGCTTGTGAAGAGGCTCCGCGGGGCATGGTCCTGGAAAGGGCTCACACCAGACATGGATGGAGACGGGGTGAGGGTCCCGTGCTGTCAGTGATGTTGGGCAGCAGGGGTTGTTCAGAGACCACATCTGGATGAACGTTTAACTCTTTGTAAACCTGATCAGAAAAACCATATATGAAAGTCATTCATTAATGTGCCCTGGTATCTGGCAAATTCTAGAAAAGGAAACAAACTAGGGGAGATATTTTGTATCTGATTTTATAATGCATTTGAAGTTACACTTGTGAGTCAATATGTCTCTGACTCCAAACTGTTTTTTTAAGAGACAGGTGTCACTCTGGGGCCCAGTCTGGAGTGCAATGGCCCACAGCAGCCTCAAATTTGTGGCCTCAAGTGATCCCCACATTAGCCTCTCACGGAGTCAGATGACAGGCATGTGCCACCATGGCATGTGCCACCATGCCAGTCTATTCTAGTTTCAGAGAAGGTGAGAATGAGAGCTGTGTACAGAATGAGGGAGGGAAGCAGTGATGAAGATGAAGGGGAACCCTGGGTGCAGATGAGTGGTGAGTTGATTGGATGTGATGATGAAGTGATGATGTGTTGCTTCCTCTCTTTACAATGTAATTAATGTAAAATTAAATTATGCAGATGAGAATCAGGGTTACAAGACTCCTGTGTCTAAGTGTGGTGCATTTTATAATTATGGTGTCAGAGACGAGCTTCCCTTTGCAATCCGTCTTCAGCCAGAGGACAGTGACTTAACTCATTAGTTGTGGATCACCCTCTTCCCTTTTCATGGATGGGATGGGGAGTGGGGAAATGAAGTAGGGTAAGAAGTGACTGAGTCTCTGTTACTACATTGAATGTGATAAAAGGAATATTAAAAGTGCTTTTGTTCTCTTTTCATAATTTTTTTTTGTGTTTTTTTTCCTGGTTTCTCTTTTAATTAGCTTAGCTGTTTTTTTGTGTGTTTATGTGTTGTGGGATCTGGCCAGCAGCCTGCAATGCAGCGGGCTGTCTCTTTCTTCCCAGGCAGATCAGCAGGTCAAGGTGAGAGGTCGAATAAGTGGAGGAAAAGGCACATAATCCCAACAAGAATAATTTTGTGCAGCAGGTAAATCGGCGTGAGAGGAAACTGGTGAGACAGAAAGTAAAAGGAGGAGAATCATTAAATAAAACCTATTGTAGGTGAGATTGAGTGCTGAAGGAGGAAGAGAAGAACAGAGGCATGTTATTTTCAGGCTAATAGAAATGGTGAGATTTTTAGGTTTGTAAGGAGAAAAAGAAAGTTAATCAGAAGTGGGATTAGTTACATGGGTCTCCATTTTCATTAGGGGGGATTGAATTAGACCTATGTGATTTGGTGTGCCAGCTTCTAAGGAGTTGGCACAGATCTCACCACATCTGAGGGCGGTTTGTGATGTGAATGTCTTTTCCCTGTGGTTTTCATCGTCAGTACTCACATGAAGCTTGAGTCTCCCAGTGGGTATCCAGAGAGGGGATTGGTGATCTCCCGGTGAAACAAGCATATCCTCTCCCCCACATTATAATTGTGCCAGGTTCTCAGGTATTGGTTTGGGAGTTTTTCCATAACACTTGCTTGCCTTCATTTAGGGAGAATTTTTTGCCTTTATAATGGTGTTCGGCTGCAGTTAGATTATTATCTCTAGGAACATTTAAAAAATTTAAAGTAAATAATGCCAAATGTATTTGGGAATGGGGGGTAGTTAAATTATGCTTTTGTTGTTCAGACTGTTTGGACAATTGGGTTTTTAAAGTGCGATTGGCCCGTTCCACCACAGCCTGTCCCTGAGGGCTGTAAGGGATTCCAGTAATATGGGAAATTCCCCGCTGTTGCATAAATAAATCAAAAGCCTTACTAACATATCCAGTGACTTTGTATTTATTTGATATGGAAGCCCCATAATTGCAAAGCAAGAATACAGATTTTTTTTAAACATGGGCCATGCCTTCCCCTGTTTGGCAGGTAGCCCAGATAAAACCTGAGAAGGTATCTACAGAGACATGCACATGTGACAGTCTGCCAAAGGAGATAACATGGGTCACATCCATTTGCCATAAATCATTAGGACTTAGGCCTCTGGGATTAACGCCAGGTTCCTGATTTGGAAGTACAAAAACTTGGCACTGAGGACAGCTGTGAACAATAAGCTTAGCCTGTTTCCAGGTAAGAGCAAATGTATCTTTTAATCCAGCAGCATTGTCATGAGTGAGATTATGAAACTCCTGAGCTTCTTGGGTTGCTAAAGAGACCAAACACTCGACTTTATGGTTACTGGCAGACATGGGTCCTGGTAGAGTGGTATGAGATCTAATATGCATAATATAGAAAGGGTGTCTACGTTGGCGAACCGCCTGTTGTAACCTTGAAGATAAAGAAGCCAGTTCAGAATTATCAATATGTTTGATAGTAGCAGTTTCTATATTTTTAGTGGTATGTACAACATAAGCAGAATCAGAGACAATATTTAAAGGATTAGGGAAATCCTGTAAGGCAATAATGACAGCAATTAACTCTGCCTTTTAAGCAGAGGTATAAAGGGTAGAAATAAGCTTATCTGCAGGACCCACATAACCAGCATTGCCATGACTGGAGCTGTCAATGAACACTGTAACGGCCTCAGCAGTGGGCTGATCTTTGGTTAAGACGTCATTTTTATAAAATCAAACAATTTGTTCTTTGGATAATGATTATCAATAACGCCAATAAAATCAGCCAAGTGAATTTGCCACAGTATGGAATGTTGAAAGGCGGCTTGAACTTTGAGCCGATTTAAAGGAACTACAGTTAAATTCAGATCAAATCTGGAAATTTTAAGTATTCTACACCGAGCTTCTCCAATTACAGTGGCCATGTGGTCTAGATAAACAGACAAAGTTTTGACACAGAATGAGGAAGAAAACACCACTCCCCTAAATCATTATGTTGAACTATTAGTCCAGTAGGAGAGTGTAACGAAGTGAAAACCAGAGGCTGAATAGGCTGAGACGGCTGTACTCTAGATAACTGGGCGGTCTGGATTCTTTCCTCTATGAATTCCAGTTCTAGTGAAGCCTCAGGGGTCAAAGTCCTGGGATTGCAGAGATTGGAATCTCCCCGCAGCATAGAAAACAATTTAGACAGCGCATAGGTTGGAATACCTGAAGTAGGTCTTCAATAATTAATGTTACCCAAAAGTTTTTGGAAGTCGTTAAAGTTTTCAAAGAATCTCTCCTAATTTGAACTTTTTGAGGTTGAATACATTGTTTATCGACCACCATTCCTAAATATTGAACAGGAGTGGTCTGTTGAATTTTATCCTGAGCGATGTGTAATCAGCCTCTGTAACATGGAGGCTCAAACTTTGATAACAGTCAATTACTTCTTTATCAGTGGGGGCAGCAATTAAAATACCATCAATATAATGAAGAATATAGGCCTGGGGAAATTGGGCTCGAACTGGTGAAAGCACTTGCCCAACATAAAGCTGGCAGACTGTAGGGCTATTCAGCATTCTCTGAGTAAGTACTCTCCATTGATAATGAGCTGCAGCCTCCTGACTATTGATAGATGGTACAGTAAAAGCAAATTTTTCACAGTCCAATTTATGTAAAGGAATATGAAAAAAATCTTTAAGATCGAGAACTATGAGAGGCCAATTTTTAGGTATTAAAGCAGGGGCAGGCCTGCCTGGTTGGATGGCCCCCATAGGTTTAATTACAGCGTTAATGGCCCTTAAATTGGTTACCATCTGCCACTTGCCTGATTTCTTTTTTACTAGAAACAGGGGAATTCCAGGGGGAAAGAGAAGGTTCCACATTTCCAAGTTGTAATTGTTCAGAAACCAAGCGAGTTAAAGCCTCCAGTTTTTCTTTAGAGAGCGGCCACTGCTGAATCCAAATGGGTGTGTCAGATTTCCAGTGTAAAGGCATAGGATAAGGAGGCGAGACAGCAGGATAACCTAAATCCACCCGGTTTTATTTTACAGTAACTGGGAGGGGTTTAGTAATCCCTTCATGTTTTGGATCGAGACAGAGTCCAGGAACAAACCTCATGGTTTCCATCATATGCTGACTGGAAGCACTATACGAATTATGTGGAATATTAATTTCAGCCCCCCATTGTGCCAGTAAATCTCTACCCCAAAGATTAATGAGGACTGGAGTGATATAAGGCTGAGTTGTACCCTTTTTTTTTTTTTTTTTTTTTTTGAGACGGAGTCTCGCTGTGTCGCCCAGGCTGGAGTGCAGTGGCCGGATCTCAGCTCATTGCAAGCTCCGCCTCCCGGGTTTTTACGCCATTCTCCTGCCTCAGCTTCCCGAGTAGCTGGGACTACAGGCGCCCACCACCTCACCCGGCTAGTTTTTTGTATTTTTTAGTAGAGACGGGGTTTCACCGTGTTAGCCAGGATGGTCTCGAACTCCTGACCTCGTGATCCGCCCGTCTCGGCCTCCCAAAGTGCTGGGATTACAGGCTTGAGCCACCGCGCCCAGCCGAGTTGTACCCTTTTGACCACCAGGGTCAGTGCAAGGCAAGATAAATATGCTCTCATAAACTTCCTCGGCTTTTCCAACATATACTAGTCCCATGTTGGTGGGATGTTTAAGCCAGGAGGAAGACCATAAACTAGGGGAAATAACAGAAACATCAGCCCCAGTATCTACCAGGCCCTCGAACTTTTTTCCTTGAATGTGAACGGTGCAGGTAGGTGGTGTTTTAATTTAATTTAATGTAACTTAATTTAGGAGAGCTAAGTAATTAAACATGAGGCCAAAGTACGTAAGAAAGTGGCAGTCTTGGCCGGGCGCGGTGGCTCAAGCCTGTAATCCCAGCACTTTGGGAGGCCGAGATGGGCGGATCACAAGGTCAGGAGATCAAGACCATCCTGGCTAACACGGTGAAACCCCATCTCTACTAAAAAAATACAAAAATCTAGCCGGGCGAGGTGGCGGGCGCCTGTAGTCCCAGCCACTCGGGAGGCTGAGGCAGGAGAATGCCGTAAACCTGGGAGGCGGAGCTTGCAGTGAGCTGAGATCTGGCCACTGCACTCCAGCCTGGGCGACAGAGGGAGACTCCGCCTCAAAAAAAAAAAAAAAAAAAAAAAGAAAGTGGCAGTCTTTTATTGCAAATATGCATACACTCTCGGGCGAGGTTCTCTGGTCCTCAGGTGTGGGGGGCCAGGGAAGTTGCCCCGGCGCTCTCGGGTGATGTTCTCCGCTCCACAAATGCGGGGACCAAAGAAGTCATGCTGGCTCCTGCCAGTGGCAGACTTTTATGCATTGGTACTGGAAGGGGGAGGGCAGTGGGCGGGATAAGGGTGTGATAGGGGCGTCTCTGTAGGCGTGGCCGGGTAAGTTTCAATCTCTTCGGATTGACATCACCTGGTGCATGCTCAGTTGATCTGCATTTTCCTGGGGCGGGCTGCATTTTCCCACGTGTGGGAAAGTTGGTGAGGAAGAACCCGGAAGCAACATGGATTATGCCTTCTTGTTCACCTTCCTCCATCTTGTCCTTTCTCCTTCACCCAAACAGGTGGGCTGCTGTTTAAAAATTATATTAATCCAATAAGCGGCCTTTTCACCACCTGAGCCAATCCTAGGGCCACGTGTCTTATTTCCTTTGTTTTAAATGATATTAGATAGTAAAAGCTGGCCAGAATGGAAACAGGAGCCTTGGCAGATACGATTAATTTAATCTCATCAATGGAATCAGAATTAATGAGACCAGTATGAATGGTGATTCCTTTAGCAGAGGTGGATGCCCTACCTAACACCAGGCCTACTGAACCTTGAGGTAAAGGGCCAGTGACCCTTATGGGGACAATTAAAGGCAAAGAGTTACGTAGTAAATTTAGAGGAATAGTACTACAGAGATCGACCTTCCCGCCCCCTACTGTGGAGGTGGACAAGCATTGTATTGAGACAAAAGGAGAGGCTGAGACCTATTTGGGTTGGCTGTAGGTAAATTTGTTTGTGCTGGGGGTTGCATTGGGACCGCCTGAAGCAGAAACGCAACTTTGGTCTGAGTCTGAAGCATCCTATTTGACATTGGGGCCTGTGGCCGGCCCTGCTCCCCATTTCCCTGGTGTTGTGGTGGGGGTTTCCATCTATATCATACTTAGAGCAGCAATTATTTGCCCAATGTTTACCTTTGTGACACGGGCAAACACTAGCAGCAGCATTTGGCTGTGTTTGTTGAGCTTAGCAGCTTTTGTTTTTAACAGTGCAATTTTTTCAAGTATGACCAAGTTTACCGCAATTAGAAAAGAATTAGAAGTATACTGGTAATTACAGGTGTAAATGTGTGAAGAAGGTACAGAGAAGTAGTCTGAGTGGATGACAAAGGGACCGGGTGAGGAACCAAAATGACAGGAAGGTGAGGGGCTGAAGTGGATGGGGGAGGGCCTGAAGAATTATAGGTAAATTATAGTTTGGTCCCAGAGCCATTAGGTAACTCTGGAGGTTTGAAGAGAGAAGAATTAGCATATATATGGTCCTGGACTGTCTGGGCTCCAAGAAAAGAATTAGTGGGACCAGTTTGGTTGGTGTCCTTCATAGCCCGTGCCCACGGAATAGCCTTGTGGGTGTCTCATTCAATGCCTTCACAAGCTTTAATATATACAGGCAACACCTCGTGATCAGGTAAATTTTGTCGTTGGACAGAATGCATAGCCATTTTACACTAATGGTTCACATTTTCAAAAGCTAACATACGAAGGAGAATACCTTGAGCATGCTCATCAGAGACAGATTTTTCAACAGCATCTTGTAATTTAGCTGAAAAATCAGAGTATGATTCAGTGTGACCTTGTTTAACCATGGTAAAAGAAACAGGAGCTTGGCCTGGGGCACGTAATTTATCCCAGTTCTCATACCCACATTTGTTATTTGTTCTGTAGTAAGAGTATCAAAGTTTAATTGGGCTTAAGTATCAGAGAAACTATTGGAGCCT
Organism: Theropithecus gelada; assembly: GCF_003255815.1. NCBI lineage: Eukaryota > Metazoa > Chordata > Mammalia > Primates > Cercopithecidae > Theropithecus > Theropithecus gelada. Next base: position 29,631,953 of record NC_037687.1, on the reverse strand, counting down.
GTGAGCTGAGCCTGAGTAATTAGAATGCCATTAGTCCGACTTAGCCTGCAAACAGGCCTCTTCTACTTAATGGGTTTTATAGAACAGTGAAGTTTCTTTCTCTCTTTTCAACCTCTTAGCTGTTTGCCTCTATTTCCCATCACATTCTGGTCTAAGGCTTATTTATTAATAAAATTGTTTTCATTTCTTTCTCTGTTATCGTCGTGGAGATGATTTCTCATTTGGGAGAAGAGTTTTTAGTTTTCAATTATACTTTGTCAACATTTAAAAAGCGAAGTAAAGAATATTTCTTGGGCCAGGCATGTTGGCTCATGCCTGTAATCCTAGCACTTTGGGAGGCTGAGGCAAGCAAATAACTTGAAGTGAGGAGTTCGATACCGGCTTGGTCAACATGGTGAACCCCGTCTCTACGAAAAATACAAAAATTAGCTGGGCATAGTGGCGCGCGCCTGTAATGCCAGCTGCTCCCGAGGCTGAGACAGGAGAGTCACTTGAACCCAGAAGGCAGAGGCTGCATTGAGTCGAGATCTCGCCACTGTACTCCAGCCTGGGAGACAGAGAAATACTCTGTCTCACACACACACACACACACACTCACTCACACACACACACAAAAAAAGAAAGGAAAAGAAAAAGAAAAGAAAAAACAGAGAAAGAAAAAAGTAAATAATAATAATAAAAAAGAAAGTAATTGATCTCTTCTACAAATGTGCCAGGACAACCAACTGGATATCCGCTTGGAAAAGAATAATGTTGGATCCCTTTGTCACACCATCAAAAATTTTAAAAAGTTTTTTAAAAAAAGAGAAAGAGAGAGACAAGGAAGGGAGACCTGTGGCAGTGGGTGTTACTTGTCGCCGAGGCTGGCTTGGAACCCCAGGCTCAGCGATTCTCCTGCCTCTGCTTCGTGAGCAGCTGGGACCTCAGGCTCCCACCCCCGTGCCTCTGCTGTGTTTAAGCAGCAGGTGGTGACCTCACTCCTCCCTGGCCTGAGCACTCTGTCCAGCACCCCAGGCGGTGGCTTTAGGGAAGTCTCTGAAGCTGAGCACAGGATAGACTCTCCCTCCCGAGTGGATGGACAATAGAAAGGGAGAGGATTTCTATTCTGCTCTGGGGGCCGTCACCATGACATCGTACGTGCCGCCCAGGCAGGGCTTTGCATTTCATATTCTAGTTTGCATCCCAGTTCCAGACAATTCCAGGGCTTTTGAATCATTCCTCAGACTTTCTGGCCCTCTCGCCTCCACAACCTGAAGACAGAGACGCTGGGACCCAGGCTAAGAGATGCGCAGGACCTGCCCCGCCCCGCCCTCTGCCGATTCTAAAGGACGGAGTCTCTCCGCCTCTCCCCCAGCCCCTACCTCGCCCAGGCCCCGCCCACCTCCTCCGGCCTCCCGCCCAGGCCTGGCTTCTGTCCTGCGCGCGCAGATTAACGCTAACCCGGAAGCCGATCGGGTGGAGAGACGGTCACGTTGCGCGGTGAGTTTTGCTCTGTGTTGTATTAAGTCTCCTCTTCCTAGGTCCCCAGCACTTCCCACCCTGGGAAGTGGGGTCCTCCCAGACCTGTAAATTCTCGCCCGTCTTCCTTCGCCCAGAGCAAATTGAGACATCCCCGTGAGACCCCCGGGGTCGCTTCCTTTTGGGTTTAAAGTCGCCCTGAGGCTGGTCCCGTCACCGTTCTTTCTGCTATAGGGCAATGTATACACTTCCTGTTGCGTAGTTTTCCTGCTCAAAACCTTGTTCTGACTTCTCCTGCCCCGCGCTTTTTAAAGTCCTCACCCGGGAGGTGGATTCTTGCCCAGGGGGCGCCTCTTAGCCTCCTCTTCGTTGGCCCCTGGAGCGCCGCGCTGCGGCCCCAGTCCCGGGGAGGTCCAGTCCTCTTCCGGGTCCTGGGATCCTGCAGAACCCAACCTTGTCCTAAGGTGCGCAACCCCCTCCCCACCTCCCTCCTCCTGCCAGGGCCTGCTGCTCACCAGGTCTCCCCTCCGCCGTCACAGCTTTCACTGAACCCGCACTGGGAAGGTCCCAGGGGCCTGTCCTGTGACGGGGGATCTTCTGGCCTGCCGAGCTCCAGCCCCTGGAAAATGCGCTCCTCCGGGATGCAGGCGTCTTACTCCAAACCCTCCTGTGATTGTGTGGGCCAAAGGGATCAGGAGACAGACAGAGAGCAGTAGAAAACCTGAGACAGAGAAAAGAAGAATAAGAAAGGCCCAGAACAGATGGCAAAATAGCGGATTGGTGAGGGATATGCCAAGAGATGGCAAAAGTGAAAAAAAAAAAAAAAAGTAAGAAAGCAGGAGGAGGAAAGCAACTGGAGAAATGTAGAGAAAAGCTAGATGTACAGAGAGATGAAGGACGGCAAGGTAGAGGGAGTGGCAGCAAAGAGGGAGGCTCATCAGAGTGAGGGAGAGAGGGAGGGATTTGGAGCCAAGGCAACAGAGCAGAGTGGTGCTTGTGTCAGGGAGAACCACAGAAGGGAGGACACCTGGGGATCTGAGGTGCCACAGAGTGGGGACAGGGGAGTATATCAGGGAAGAGAGGATTTAACAAGGAGATCAGAGGAGGCGCAGAGATGGGAGAAGAGGCAGAAATAGACGGAGATTGAGGACGATCTAAAGATTGGGGAGAAGGAGCAACAAGAGGTTAAAAAAGTTGCGAGGATGGAGCAGAAGAGGTGGAAGAGAAGGAATAGAGGGAAGAAGGGGATAAACAGCAGAAGAGGAGAGGGGTACAAAATGAGCAGCAGAATCCCAGGGAGAAAGAAAAGAAAACGAAAGCTAGAGAGAGAAGGGGAGAATGAGAGATATGTACAGAATTAGGGAGGGAAGCACAGTAACGAAGAAAGGGGCTGGGCGCAGTGGCTCACGCCTGTAATCTCCTCACTTTAGAAGACTGAGGCAAGGGGATTTCTTGAGTCCAGGAGTTCAAGACCAGCCTGGGCAACATAGTGAGACCCCCCCCCCATCTCTGCCAAAAAAAATAAGTAAATAACCGGGCTTAATGGTGTGCACCTGTACTCCCAGCTGCTCTGGAGGCCGAGCTGGGAGGATGACTTGAGCCCAGGGGGTCCAGGCTGCAGTGATCTGAGATCATGCAACTGTACTGCAGTCTCAAAATAAAAAAAAGGGTGAGAGACTTTGGGCTCAGATGAGTGGGTGAGTTCATTGGATATGATTAGTTGTGACATGTTGACTTCTGTGTATATAATCTAATAACTAAAAACTTGTTTAAATTATACAGATAAGATTGAGAATTTAAAAATTCATATCTGTAAGATGTGTATGGGCCGGGCTCGGTGGCTCACGCCCCCATAATTCCAGCACTTTGGGAGGCCGAGGTGGACGGATACCTAAGGTCGGGAGTTTGAGACCAGTCTAACCAACATGGAGAAACCCCGTCTCTACTAAAAATACAAAATTAGCCGGGCGTGGTGGCACATGCCTGTAATCTCAGCTACTGGGGAGGCTGAGGCAAGAGAGTCGCTTGAATCTGGGAGGCGGAGGTTGTGGTGAGCCGAGATCGTGCCATTGCAGTCCAGCCTGGGCAACAAGAGAGAAACTCTGTCTCAAAAAAAAAAAAAAAAGACATGTATATTCTATAAATCTTGGCATAAGAGGTTATGTTCCACTTGGAATCCCTATTCAGCTAGGTTGAAGTGACTAATTCAGTTGTCAATCACTGCCTTCCCTTTTCCTAGGATGGGGTAAGACATGGGGCAGTGAAGTGGGAAAATAGTCACTGTTATTACATAATACTTTTAATTGAATTAAATAATCAATATTTTGAGACAGGGTCTGGCTCTATCACCCAGGCTGGAGTGCAGTGGCCTGACCTCCTCTAACTGCAGCCTCGACCTCTTGGGCTCAAGTGATCCTCCTACCTCAGTCTTCTCAGTAGCTTGGACCAGAGGCATGAGCCACCAAGCCCGGCTAGTTTTTGTTTTTGTTTTTGTTTTTGTTTTTGTAGAAATCGGGTTTCACTATGTTTCCCAGGCTGGTCTCAAAATCCTGGGCTCAAAGGATCCTCCTGCCTTGGCCTCCCAAATCACTGGGATTACAGGTGGGATTACAGGTGGGATTACAGGGATGAGCCACCGCGTCTGGCCTACATAGCCCTTTTTTTTTCTTTTCTTTTCTTTTTTTTTTTTTTAGGAGAGGGAGTTTTGCTTTTGTTGCCCAGGCTGGAGTGCGATGGCATGATCTCAGATCACCACAACCTCCGCTTCGTGGTTTCAAGCGATTCTACTGCCTCAGCCTCCTGAGTAGCTGGGATTACAGGCGTGCACCACCACGCCTGGCTAATTTTGTGTTTTTAGTAGAGATGGAGTTTCTTCATATTGGCCCAAGCTGCTCTCTAATTCCCGACCTCAGGTGATCCGCCCGCCTTGGCCTCCCAAAATGCTGGGATTACAGGCATGAGCCACCATGCCAAGCCCATAGTAGTTTTTTAAAGGGACTTCAGGGCGCTGTGGCTCACGCCTGTAATCCTAGCACTTTGGGAGGCCTAGGTGCATGGATCACGAGGTCAGGAGTTTGAGACTAGCCTGGCCAACACAGTGAAACCCCATCTGTACTAAAGAAATACAAAAATTAGCTGGACATGATGGCAGATACCTGTAATCCCACCTACTCAGGAGGCTGAGGCAGGACAATTGTTTGAACCCCGGAGGCAGAGGTTGCAGTGAACCGAGATTGCGCCACAGCATGCCAGCTTAGGCAACAGAGTTAGACTCCATCTGAAAAAAAAAAAAGAAGGAGAGAGAAAGGAACGTCAAAGCCCAGCGTGGTGGCTCATGCCTGTAATCCCAGCACTTTGGGAGCACTTAAGGTCAGAAGTTCGAGACCAGCCTGGCCTACATGGTGAAACCCTGTCTCTACCAAAGTACAAAAATTCACCGGGCGTGATGGCGCATGCTTCTAATTTCAGCTATTCCAGAGGCTGAGGCAGGAGAATTACTTGGACCCGGTTGGGAAGCCGAGGTTGCAGTGAGCCATGATCGCACCACGGCACTCCGGCCTGGGTGACAGAGTGAGACTGTCTCCCCCCGCCAAAAAAAAAAAAAAAGAAAATTAAAAAATTAGCCAAGGATGGTGAAATGCGTCTGTAGTCACATCTACTCAGGAGGCTGAAGCAGGAGAATCTCTCTTTTTTTTTTTTTTTTTTAGTAGAGACGGGGTTTCACCACGTTAGCCAGTATGGTCTCGATCTCCTGACCTCGTGATCCGCCCGTCTCGGCCTCCCAAAGTGCTGGGATTACAGGCTTGAGCCACCGCGCCCGGCCCGAGAATCTCTTTAGGCAGGAGAATCATGCCACTACACTCCAGCCTGAGTGATAGAGCATGACTTGATCTCAAAAACAAAAACAAACAAGAAATAGCAATCAGCTCTTTAATGTCTCTCTTTATAAAAGCGGTAGTCCTGGCTGTGCACAGTGGCTCACACTTGTAATTCCAGCACTTTGGAAGGCTGATGCGGGTGAATCACCTGAGGTTGGGGGTTCGAGACCAGCCTGACCAAAATAGAGAAACTCCATCTCTACAAAAAATACAAAATTAGCTGGGTGTGGTGGCGCATGCCTGTAATCTCAGCTACTCGGGAGGCTGAGGCAGGAGAATTGCATGAACCCAGGAGACAAAGGTTGTGGTGAGCCATGATTGCACCACTGCACTCCAGCCTGGGCAACAAGAGGGAAACTCTGTTGCAGAAAGTAAATAAATAAATAAATAATAAAAATAAAAGCGCTAGTCCTATTCACATGTAGTCAACACCCGTGACCAAATTCTCTCAAAGGCACTATCTTCAGGAACATCCTATTGGACAATAAGAACTCTGAACATCGCTGTTGGCCAATATGATCATTCAGACCAGAGAGCCTATATCTTGCTTTTTATGTTTTTATTGTGCAATTTGTTTTATACAATGTTTTCTGTGATCTCAGTTTATAAATTTTCCCAGTACACATTCTATATTTTATATTTTATGCATAGTTAACTAGATAACTAAGGGCAATGCATATATATAAAATTGCTGTATTGCCTGGTGTTACCTAACTGTATCTGTGACATCATAATTAATTTCACCCTTCAACACTGTAAGTCAGTTCTTTTTTTTTTTTTGAGACGGAGTCTCGCTCTGTCGCCCAGGCTGGAGTACAGTGGCACAATCTCGTGATTCCCCTGATCATGAAGTCAGGGGTTTGAGACCAGCCTGACCAACATGGTGAATCTCTACTAAAAATACAAAAATTAGCTGGGCGTGGTGGCGGGCGGCTGTAATCCCAGCTTCTCCGGAGGCTGAGGCAGGAGAATTGCTTGAACCTGGGAGGCAGAGGTTGCAGTGAGCCGAGATTGCGCCACTGCACTGCAGCCTGGGTGACAAAGTGAGACTCCGTCTCAAAAAAAAAAAAAAAATGCATACAACCAGATAGATAATACCTGTGTCTCAGTAGGAAATTAAATAATTCAAACATCAAATGATTCCAATTTAAAGCTTTGGACCTTTAAATAATTCTGAGCCGTGAGAGGAATGTGGTCCTGCAACCTGAGTCCAGGGGAATGCAGGCGCAACTTCTAAGAGTTTTCCTGGCTGACCATGGTGGCTCAAGCCTGTAATCCCAACAGTTTGGGAGGCCGAGGTGGGTGGATCACTTGAGGTCAGGAGTTCAAAACCAGCCTGGCCAGCTTGGCAAAACCTTGTCTCTACTAAATATACAGAAAAATTACAGGCGCCTGCCACCACGCCCAGCTAATTTTTGTATTAGGGTTAGTGTTAGGGTTTCTCCCCTTCCCTTGGGATGAAGCTAATTAGCTGACAGAGATTCTCACCTACATTACGAAGTACAGCCAGGATGAACTGTGTGTAACCAAGGGCTTGTCAAGTCCTCTTCCCTGAAGACTGATTAGTGTTTATCTTTAAAACATGTACTTAATGGGTTGTTTAGAATACTGAAGTTTCTCTCTTTTCAACCTCTTAGCTGTTTGCCTCTATTTCCCACCACATTCTGCTCTAAAGCTTATTAATAAAATAGTTTCTCTTTCTTTCTCTATTATCGTCGTAGAAATGATTTCTCATTTGGGGGAATTCTCTTGGTTTTTCAATTATATTTTCTCACATTTAAAAAGTGAAGTAAAGAATATTTCCTGGGCCAGGCATGGTGACTCATGAGTGTAATCCCAGCAGGCAGGTGGATCACTGAAGTCAGGAGTTCCAGACCAGCCTGGCCAACATGGTGAAACCCCGTCTCTATCAAAAATACAAAAATTAGTTGGGTGTGGTCGTCTGCGCTTGTAATAGCAGCTATCCAAAGGCTGAGGCAGAAGAATAGCTTCCACTCAGGAGGCAGAGGCTGCAGTGAACCATGAACTCGCAACTGCACCCCAGCACGGGCCACAGAGAAATACTCTGTCTCAAAAATAAAAGGAAAGAAAAAAGTAAAAAAAGAGAAAGTAATAGATCTCTTTCACAAATGTGCTGGGACAACTAACTGGATATCCACATGGAAAAGAGTAATGTTGGATCCCTATGTCACACCATCAAAAATTTTATTTAAAAAGGGCTAGAAAAGAAAAAAAAAATGAAGGCGGGGCGCGGTGGCTCACCCCTGTAATCTCAGCACTTTGGGAAGCTGAGGCGGGCGGATCACGAGGTCAGGAGATCGAGACCATCCTGGCTAACACAGTGAAACCCGTCTCTACTAAAAATACAAAAAATTAGCTGGGCATCATGGCGGGCGCCTGTAGTTCCAGTTTTTCGAAAGGCTGAGGCAGGAGAATGGTGTGAACCTGGGATGCGGAGCTTGCAGTGAGCCAAAATCTTGCCACTGCTCTCCAGCCTGGGCGACAGAGCGAGACTCCGTCAAAACAGAAAAAAAGGAAAGGAAAAGAAAAGGGCAAGAGAGAGACGGAGAAGGGATTCCTGCGGGAGGGGTGTTACTTAGTTGCCCAGGCTGGCCTGGGCCCCCAGGTTCAGGGATTCTCCCGCGGCTGCTTCCTGAGTAGCTGAGACCTCAGGCTTCTGTCTGGTGCCTGCATCCCTGCTGTGTTTAAGCAGCAGGTGGTGACCTCTCTTCTCCCTGGCCTGAGCACTCCGTCCCGCATCCCAGGCGGAGGCCCTAGGGAAGTCTCTGAAGCTGAGCACAGGGTGGACCCTCCCTCCTGAGTGAATGGAGAATAGAAAGGGAGAGGATTTCTATTCTGTTCTGTGGGCCCTCAGCATGAAATCGTACATTCCGCCCAGACAGGGCTTTGCATTTCACATTCTAGTTTGCATCCCCGTTCCAGACAACTCCAGGGCTTTTGAATCATGCCTCAACCTTCCTGGCCGCTCTCGCTTCCAAAAACCCGAAAAACAGGCTCTGGGTGCCAGGCAGAGAGACGCACAGGTCCCGCCCCTGGCCCGCCCTCCGCCGCTTCTACAGGGCAAGGTCTCTCCGCCACACGCCCAGCCTCTACCCCGCCCAGGCTCCGTTAACTTGCTCGCGGGCCCCGCCCAGGCCTGGTTTCTGTCCTGCGCGCGCAAACCCGGAAGCGGATCGCGTGAGGTGAAGGTCCTACCGCGGAGCGTGAGTTTCACTGTCTTGTATTCACTGGCTTCCCAGGTCCCCAGCGTTTCTGTCCCTGGGACGTGGGGTCCCCACGGACCTGGAAATTCTCGCCTGTCTTCCTTCACCCAGAACAAATTGAGACGTCTCCGTAAGAGTCCGGAAGTTGCTTCCTTTTGGGTTTGAAGTCGCCCGGAGGCTGTTCCCGTCCCGGTCTTTCTGCTATAGGGCAATGTATACACTTCCAATGCCATAATTTTCGCCTCAAAACCTTGTTCTGACTCCTCCCGCCCCATGATTTTTAAAGTCCTCAGGCGCGAGGTGGATTCCCGCCCTGTGCGCTGTCCAGCCTCGCCCCAGTCGGCCCCTGGAGCACAGCACCGCGGCCCCAGTCCCGGGGTGCTTCGTCCTCTGCCTGGTCCTGGGATCCTGCAGGTCCAACCCTTGTCTTAAGGCGCTTTCAGCCCCCCACGTGCCTCCTCATGCTGGACCCTGCTGCTCCCCAAGTCTTTCCTCCGCAGTCACCGCTTCCCCTGAGCCAGTGTTGGGGAGGTCCCAGGGGCTTGTCCTATGACACCTGGTGTTCTTGCCTGCCCAGCTCCACCCCCTGGAAAATGCGTTTCTCTGGAATGCAGGCGTCTTACTCCAAACCCTCCTGTGATTGTGTGGGCCAAAGGGATCAGGAGACAGAGAGAGGGACTGAGAGAGCAGTAGAAAACCAGAGACAGAGAAAAGAAGAATGAGAAAGGTCCATAACAGATGGCAAAGTAGAGGATGGGTGAGGGATTAGCCAAGAGACAGCAAAAGTGAAAGAAAAAAAAAGATAGCGGGAAGAGAAAAGCAACTGGAGAAATGTAGAGAAAAGCTAGCTGTACAGAGATGAAGGACAGCAAGATAGGGAGAGGGGCAACAAAGAGGGAGGCTCATCAGAGTGAGGGAGAGGAGGAGGGATTTGAAGCCAGGGCAGACAGAGCAGAGTGGTGCTGGTGGCAAGGAGAACAGAGGGAGAACCACAGCAGGGAGGACACCTGGGGATCTGGGGTGCTAGAAAGTGGGGACGGGGGGTGTAACAGGGAAGAGAGAATTTAACAGGGAAAGCAGAGGAGACGCAGAGATAAGAGAAGAGGTGGTAATATATAGAGATTGAGGACGATCAAAAGATTGGGGAGAAGGAGCAACAAGAGGTTAAATAAGGACTGGGCGCGGTGGCTCATGCCTGTAATCTCAGCACTATGGGAGACTGAGGTGGGCGGATCACCTGAGGTCCAGAGTTCGAGACCAGCCTGACCAACATGGAAAAAACCACGTCTCTACTAAAAATACAAAATTAGCCAGGCGCGGTTGCACATGCCTGTAATCCTAGCTACTAGGGAGTCTGAGGCAGGAGAATCGCTTGAACTTGAGAGGCTGAGGTTGCAGTGAGCCGAGATCTCGCCATTGTACTCCACCCTGGGCAACAATAGCAAAACTCGGTCTCAAAAAAAAAAAAAAGGAAAAAAAAAGAGGTTAAATAAGTTGTGAGGATGGAGCAGAAGAGGTGGAAGAGAAGGAATAGAGGGAAGAAGGGGAAAAATAGCAGGAGAGGAGAGGGGTACAAAATGAGGAGCAGAATCCCAGGGAAAAAGAAAAGAAAACAAGAACTAGAGAGAGAATTGGAGAATGAGAGATATGTACAGAATTAGGGTGCTCAGTTTTAACTCGAATTTTAAATGGGTTCCAGTTATCCAAATGTTAAAAAAAAAAAAAAAAAAAAAAACACAAGATGAGCAAAAACAGGGGATTAGAGTCAAATCACCTTGAGCCTTATCATCTCAGAGCTTTAACCCACCTACACGACTCCATGTCCCCTGCAGGCCTCGCCACTGAGCTCTACAATCCTGTGTCCAATTGTCTCCTCAGCTCTCTCCTGGGACATCAAACGGGCATCCTCACCTTCAGGTGTCCATAAGTGATGTCCTAAACCCCCGAACATTCCCTTACAGTCTGCACATCTCAGAAGAGAGTGACTGTGTACTTCTGGAAACTTAGCTGAACTTGACAGCATGTGTTTTAAATATGGGAAATAAGTTACATTATTTATAAGTGTTGTAAATTATAATATAAAGAGAAACTTACATGTATACCTGAAAGGAGTGAGAAGATACATAACTTCCTTTTTTGTTTGTTTGTTTTTTTTGAGACACATTTTCACTCTTGTGTCCCAGGCTGGAGTACAATGGCACGATCTCAGCTCACTGCAACCTCTGTCTCCTGGCTTCAAGGGATTCTTCTGCCTCAGAACCCTGCATAGCAGGGATCACCATCGACTTTCAAAATTCTTTTGGGTTGTGGGAGAAAATGTTTGAAGACCATGTCCCTATGGGTCTGTGCCCCCCTCCCAGGACCTCTCTGACCTTATGTCCTACCTGTGCCCTCCTCTCTTCCACTGCTCCAGCCACATGGATCGCTTTCCTTTTTCTGGGGCTGAGGTTGCTCCTGTCTCAGGGGCTTCACTGGAGCTGTCCCTCTGTCTAGGGCTCTCTGCCCCTCAGCTGCAAGTGACAAGCAGCCTTTCTTTCCTAGGTCCCTGTTCTGATATCATCTTCTCCAGGTTTCCTTTGTGATCTCCCACAGCCCCTCGTTTGACATTGCAGCTGTGAAACCAGAAAATCTTACACAGATCTCAGTTAATTTAGAAAGTTTATTTTGCCTGAGGTGGTCGGGGCAGAGCTTTATTTTACACATATTATGGAGACATGCGGCATCATCAGTCAATATATGTAAGAAGTACATTGGTTTGGTCTGCATGGTGGCCAACTTTAAACAAAGGCAGGAAGACTTAAAGCAGGGCGGGGGCTTCCAGGTCACAGAGAACTGAGGCACAAATGGTTGCAATCTTTTGAGTTTCCTTTTTTTTTGAAATGAAGTCTTGTTTTGTCGCCCAGGCTGGAGTGCCGTGGCACGATATTGGCTCACTGCAACCTCTGCCTCCTGGGTTCAAGTGATTCTCCTGCCTCAGCTTCCCAAGTAGATGCCTGGATCATTTTTGTATTTTTAATAGAGTTGGGGTTTCACCATGTTGGCTGAGCTGGTGTTGACCTCTTGACCCCAAGTGATCTGCCAGCCTTGGCCTCCCACAGTGCTGGGATTACAGTCCTGAGCCACTGCTGGGTCCTTCTTTTGAGTTTGATTAGCCTTTCAAAGGAGGCACTCAGACACGCATCTATGTCAGGGAGCAGAGGGGTGACTTTGAATGGAAGGGGAGTCTTGTTCCCTAAGCCGTTCCCAGCTTGACTTTTCCCTTTTGCTTAGTGATTTGGGGCCCTAAATTCATTTTCCTTACACACAGCTGAGCCTTCGCCCTACCCCGGGTCCACATTGTCTGTTCTATTTGATTATTTTTGTGCCTTTGCCATCCGCTATTTGGATCCTAGTGAGAACAAGGCCCCAAGGGGAGAGCAGAGCCAGAACGTGGGGCTGTGCTGGGCTCGCCCCTCTGAGTGGAGCTCAACCCTGGCTTCACATTAGACTGCAGAGCATTTTGCAAATAGAGCATTTGTGCTGCTTTAGCAGGGATTTTTATTCTGAAGGGCTGGAGTCCACCCTCAGTAATAGCTGCAGTGCCCCAGGTGCTTGTCATCTGTGTGCAGCATTGAGCATCGAAGCTCTGTGTACCCCGTTTCTGAGGGCTGAGCTCAACCTGTGATCCACAGAGATGAGGGGCTGTCCTCTGGATGGGGTTTGGTCAGGGATGGGTCTGTATCCTGAAGGGGAGATCAGTGCAGCCCAGCTTCCCCCTGCTGCCTCGTGTGTGGGGGCTTCTCCAGGAGGGGAGTGAGATCTGAAGACCGGGGTCAAACGTACACTTACAGGTCTTCCTGTGGGGCTTTCTTATCTCTGCATGGTCTCTGGTGCAGTGGGCAGTGGGGAATATCTTTCTATAGGGTGAGGTCTCCCCTGTTCATGTGTTTTTGTCACGGGAAGGGAGTGAGTCATTTCTAACATGAAGTCTTTTTTTCACATACAGGATTGATTTCTAAAGACTCAGGTTACGTGAGCAAGCAGCTGAGAAGAGGAAAGGAAAGGAGCCAGGCATGGCCTTTCCTCAGGTGAAGTGATGTTCCTCTGGGGATTAATCTGTCTCTTTCCTTTCTGAAATGTCAGGAATTGTAGTAGCCAGTCTTTTCTGAATCTGAAGCATTTTGCCTGACAGGTTTGTTCGCACTCACCCATACCTGTCCTCAGTTCCTGTCACCTGCTCTGAGATTCCATCTCCTGTGACCCAGTGACATGAACTTGGGAAGAGGCTCCACTGGGCACGGTCCTGGGAAGGGCTCACACCCAGACATGGATAAACATGGAGTGTGGGACCATTGATGTCAGTGCTGCTGGGCAGCCTGGATGGTTCAGGGACCACATCTGGATGTCAGCTCAGAGAAACTACATATGAAATACATATGTTAATGTGCACAGATATCTGGTAAATTCTGGAAAAGGAGACAAATAAGGGGAGATATTTCGTATCTGATTTGGTAATGCATTTGAAGCCACACGAGTAGATCAACATGTCTCTTTCTCCAAATTTTTTTTTTTTTTTAAGAGACAAGATGTTGGTCCAGGTATGGTAGCTCACACCTGTAATCCCAGCACTTTGGGAGGCCAAGGCAGGTAGACCACTTGAGGTCAGAAGTTCGAGACCAGCTTGGCCAACACGGTGAAACCCCACCTCTACTAAAAGTACAAAAATTACCTGGGTGAGGCTGGGTGCGGTGGCTCACGTCTGTAATCCCAGCACTTTGAGAGGCCAAGGCGGACGGATCACGAGGTCAGAAGATCGAGACCATCCTGGCTAACACGGTGAAACCCTGTCTCTACTAAAAATACAAAAAAATAGCCGTGCGTGGTGGTGGGCACCTGTAGTCCCAGCTACTCAGGAGGCTGAGGCAGGAGAATGGCGTGAACACGGGAGACAGAGCTTGCAGTGAGCTGAGATCGTGCCACTGCACTCCAGTGTGGGTGACAGAGCGAGACTCTGCCTCAAAAAAAAAAAAAAATTACCTGGGTGTGGTGGTGCATGCCTGTAATCACAGCTACTCAGGAGGCTGAGGCAGGAAAACCAGTTGAACCCAGGAGGTGGAGGTTACTGTACGCTGAAACTGTGCCCCTGCACTCCAGCCTTGGAGACAGAGCGAGACTCTGTCTCAAAAGAAAAAAGAGAGAGAGAGAGAAGATGTTGCTCTGTGGCTTAATTCTGGAGTACAATGGTGCAATTCAGAGTTTACAGCAGCCTCAAACTCCTGGGCTCAACTAATCCCTGCTTTAGCCTCCCGAAGAGCCTGAAGGATAGGCATGGGTCACCATATATATCTATGTATGTATGTATGAATGAATGTATATATGTATTTATTTATTTGTATTAAGATGAAGTCTCGCTCAGTCACTAAAGCTGGAGTGCAATTGCACGATCTCAGCTCACTGCAACCTCCACCTCCCAGTTTCAAGCAATTCTTCTGCCTCAGCCTCCCAAGTTGCCTGGACTACAGGCACGCACCTCCACACCCAGCTAATTTTTGTATTTGTAGTTGAAACAGGGTTTCATCATGTTGGTTAGGCTGGTCTCGAACTCCTGACCTCGTGATCTGCCTGTCTCAGACTCCCAAAGTGCTGGGATTAAAGGTGTGTGCCACCGTGTCCAGCCTTATTTTTTACATTGTATTTTTATTTTGTTGTCCAGGCTGGAGTGCAGTGGTGCAATCACAGCTCACTATAGCCTTGATATCCTGGCCTCAAGTGATCATCCCATCTTGGCCTCCCAAATTGCTGGCATTCCAGATGGGAGACAGCCAGCCCGGCTGGACTCTGCACTTTTTTGAGGTGGAGTCTCACTCTGTTGCCCAGGTTGGATTGCAGTGGCGGGATCTCAGCTCCCTGCAACCCCTGCCTTCTGGCTTTAAGCAATTCTTTTGCCTCAGCCTCCCGAGGATCTGGGATTACAGGCATTTGCTGCCACACCTGGCTAATTGTTTTGTATTTTTAGTAGAGATGGGGTTTCACCATACTGGTCAGACTGGTCGAACTCCTGACCTTGTGATTCATCCACCTTGGCCTCCCAAAGTGCTGGGATTACAGGCCTGAGCCACTGTGGTTGGCCAAACTCTGCACTTTTAATGACTTGGAATGGAATGGAAAGTGGAGATAGGCATCAGTGATAGGCTTTATTACATCATTGATTTAACTTTATTTTAAAATATTTTTTGAGTTGTGTCTCACTCTGTGGCCCAGGCAGGGGTGCAGTGGTGTGATTTCGTTTCCCTGTAGCCTCTGACTCCCGGATTACAGTGATTCTGTTGCCTCAGCCTCTCAAGTAGCTGAGTTTAGAGGTGCGCGCCACCACCTGTGTAACGGCATGATGGGATGTGTGTGCGTGAATACATGGATGGATAAGCCCATGGTTTATATAGAAAACACAACATTTGTAATATGTTTTATTTTTTATAATAATTGTAATGATTTTAACTATTTTTCATTTGCAATATGTTTTATTTTTTATAATTGTAATGATTTTAAGTATTTTTTATTTGGAAGGCTGAGGCAGGTGGATCACAACATCAGGGGTTCAAGACCAGCCTGGCTAAGGTGGTGAAACCCCTTCTCTACTAAATATACAAAAATTAGATGGATGCGGTGGCAGGTGCCTCAAATCCCACCTACTGGGGAAACTGAGGCAAGAGACTTGCTTGAACCTGGGTGGCAGAGGTTGCAGTGAGCCAAGATTGTGCCACTGCACTCCAGCCTGTGCAATAGTGAGGCTCCATCTCAAAAAAAAGAAAAAAAAAAAGTAAGAAATATTGTGGAGGATTATTTGCACACCTGTATGTGTCTATTCAGTGACCTTGTAGGATGCTCCATGTTCTCACCCTTGACCTTTATCACATTCTCTCCACTAGATAAACCTGTGTCAGTTTAGTTTAAAGCTGTGTCTGTTACTTAGGTGTTTATATTCAAATGTGAACCCCAGACATCTGGATTCAGGTGCTTATGTTGATATTTTTAGCTGTTTGATTTGTGACAAGTTTCCTAGAGTGTGTGTGATGTAACTGTCTCCAAGTACAGATGTTTCTTCATGGGATAGTATGTTATTTTATGGCTTATGACATGGGAAGCACTTAGAAGAGTGTATAGCACACGGGAAGCATTCAAGAATGTTAGTCATGGCTATTGCTGTGATCGTGACAGTTTTTTGTTTTTTGAGTTTTTTGGAGATGGAGTATTGCTCTGTCACCCAGGCTGAAGTGCATAGCATGATATCGGCTCACTGCAACCTCTGCCTCTTGGTTTCAAGCAATTCTATGGCCACAGCCTCCTGAGTATCGGGGATTATAGGCACCCCCCACCACGCCCAGCTAAGTTTTGTATTTTTAGTAGAGAAGGGGTTTCAGCAAGTTCCTAGGCTGGTCTCGAACTCCTGACCTCATGATCTGCCTGCCTTGGCCTCCCAAAGTGCTGGAATTATAGGCATGAGCCACTGTGCCTGACCGATCATGATAGTTTTTTGATTCGGACTTTTCTTTCAAAGCCATTGGATTTTGTCCTCTCTGAAACAGCACTTGTATCTTAGCTCATCTAGAGACTTAATATCACCTGGTATGTTGAACATTATATCTGACATACCTCTAGAGAAAACCCTATATTTGCTTTTCCCCCCCCCCCCCTTTTTTTTTTTTGAGATGGAGTATCAGTCTGTTGCCCAGGATGGAGTGCAATGGTGCCAACTTGGCTCACTACAGCCTCCATCTCCTGGGTTCTAGTGATTCTCCTGCCTCAGCTTCCTGTGTAGCTGGAATTACAGGTGCCTGCCACCAAGCCTGGCTAATTTTTATATTTTTAGTAGAGATAGGTTTTCACCATGTTGACCAGGCTGGTCTTGAACTCTTGACCTCAAATAATCTGCCCACCTTGTCTTCCTGAAGTGTTGAGATTACAGGCGTGAACCACCATGCCTAGCCCTGTGCTTCCTTTTTATTTATATAGTTTTGTATTTTCCGTAAGATCGAGACTTCCATAGTGACTTATGGGATCTTAAAATCTTTGAAGGAAAAGTATAATAAAATGCAACTATGAGGAAAAAATATTCAAAAACACCTTAATGTGGTTTTGCCAGAACAGCCTTTGATCAAATAAATACTTATTTTCTCTTTTCTCATTTCCTGTGAAGGTGATAACTCCGTCCTCCATAATGTTTTGTTGAAATGTGTTTCATTTTAGGGACGCGTGACTTTCAGGGATGTGGCTATAGAATTCTCATTGGCGGAGTGGAAATGCCTGAACCCTGCGCAGAGGGCTTTATACAGGGAAGTGATGTTGGAGAACTACAGGAACCTGGAGTCTGTGGGTGAGGAAAATGTCCCTGCAGACATGAGGAGTCTGCTCTTGTCTGTCTTGGCTCTTCCTAGTTTTGTCTTCTCTTTTGTGATTTTGCCCCATACATGGTTTTTTTGTTTTGTTTTGTTTTGTTTTTGTTTTTTGAGGTGGAGTTTCATTCTTGTTGACCAGACTGGAGTGCAATGGTATGATCTCAGCTCACCATAACCTCTGCCTTCCAGGTTCAAGCGATTCTCCTGCCTCAGCCTCCCAAGTAGCTGGGATTACAGGCATGCGCTACCACGCGCAGCTAATTTTGTATTTTTAGTAGAGACGGGGTTTCACCATGTTGGTCAGGCTGGTCTCTAACTCCTGACCTCAGGTGATCCACCCACCTCGGCCTCCCAAAGTGCTGGGATTACAGGTGTGAGCCACCGTGCTCAGCTCATTCTGGTTTTTGAGGAGCATCACAGAAGCATCTCTCACTGGCACTGTGACAATGTTCATCCCGTAAACTAATGATCATCTTCTCTAAGCAGCAGTCAGTGGTGTTGAAATTCCTCCCAGCGAGGAGGTCATTTGGGCTCACAGCCTCATATGTTTGAGGCTCTTGACCGAACTCTTGTTCATTTCGCATTTTCACACCAATATGTGCCATTGTTCATTTTTAACAAGAAAACCTATGTTCCCATTTTTTGTAGGATCAATCCTGTAACAGATATGGTTTTCATCAATCTTAGTGAGGGAGCTTGTGAAGTTGAATGGGGTTTCCATATTTTACTTCTACTGTCATTTCCTTAAGATACCGTGGCTTTCATCTTGTTGGTTTCTATGTTTTGCTTTGTTTTGTTTTGTTTTTGTTTTTTTTGATTCGGAGTCTCACTCTGTTGCCCAGGCTTGAGTGCAGTGGCGTGATCTTGGCTCACTGCAACCTCCACCTTTTGGGTTCAAGTGATTCTCCTGCCTCAGCCTCTTGAGTGGCTGGGATTACAGGCATGTGTCACCACACCTGACTAATTTTTGGTAGTTCTATTCCCGATGGCGGTTTCGCCATGTTGACCAGGCTGGTTTTGATAGCCTGGCCTGACGTGATTCAGTTGCCTTGGATTCCCAAATTGCTGGAATTACAGGCATGAGCCACCGCCCCTGGCTCCATCCAAGTTTGTTTTTAAGGCTGAATAATATTCCATTGTATGTATATACCACATTTTGTTCATATATTTACCTGTCAATGGACATCTGGGTTGATTTCTTGTCTTTATTCTCATAAATAATACTGCCCAGGTGGGTGCGGTGGCACACACCTGTAATCCCAGCACTTTGGAAGGCTGAGGTGGGTGAATCACCTGAGGTCAGGAGTTGGAGACCAGCCTGTCCAACGTGGGTGAAACCACATCTCTATTAAAGGTACAGGTTTTTTTTTGTTTTTTTTTTTTAAGACTGAGTATTGCTCTGTCACCCAAGCTGGAGTGCAGTGGTGCAACCTCAGCTCACTGCAAACTCCGCCTCCCGGGTTCAAGCAATCTCCTACCTCAGCCTTTTGAGTAGGTGGGATTACAGATGTGCACCACCATGCCTGACTAATGTTTTGTAGTTTTTTAGTAGAGACAGTGTTTCACCATGATGGCCTGGCTGGTCTTGAACTCCTGACCTTGTTTTCCACCCACCCATCCAGTGTGCTGGGATTACAGAAGTGAGCCACTGCATTCAGCCAGGCTCTGTTTTCACAAGCACATCACTACCTACTCATCCAGGGGATCCTTGTTCTCCCCCATGGTCTCCTACATTGCTGCACTGTACTCTTCATAGCGTTTACTTGTTTTTTTGTGTGTATGCATTTCTGGAATCTACACAGGGAATTTTGTTGAGTACATGCTTGAAACTAGAAATCAGAGGTATTGAATTTAAGAGATGTAAAACTGCTTTCACCTCAGGCCACCATACTGCTGCTTTCTTGGATCTCTTTCATTCTTGTCCCTTGCCCGTATTGTAATTTGCATAGTTAACCTTGGGTCAATATTTTACCATTTGCTAAATTAGTTCCACTTTCCTCCAAGCTGAAGATTTGGTCTATCCTAGTGGAATTCTATTCCCACAGACATGCATGTACAAAGTTCACTCCTACAGGCCCATTACTTCCTGCCCTCCACACTTACCCTTTCTTTTGGGTCCTTGCCTCACATGATACATTGATCTGGATGCAATACTGTTTCTTTCCACCCTATTGATTTTGTAATGCCTGATGCCCCAATTTCCCCGTGAGCCCCTCCTCTCCAACACTACTCTCACTGAAGAAGTCAAGACCTTATTCATCCACTGGACAAAATTGTACAAAGCTGCCTAAATCAATGTGTGCAGGGCATGATGTCTCAGCACATGGTCCATGAGGGATGGCTTAGCACCACTGTCAGCAGCACAGCTCAGCCCTTGTGTCCCAGCTTAGCCTTTGTATCCCACTTGATGTACTTATTTCTGTTCTCCTTGAATTTTCTGTGACTGGTCATTTTCTGTACTGCCTGGGCTGACTATTGTGCCTAAGAACATGTGGTGGGATGCTTCAGGCCCAGGATCAAGTCTTGTCTCTCACTTACCATATGTGCAAACTGGGGTCATGTATATGAACAGTATGGGCCTACTGTCGTTATTTTAGAAATAATGTTAATTTGCTTCCAGGGTTGGTTTTTTTTTTTTTTTTTTTGAGATGTAATTTTGCTCCTGTTTCCCAGGCTGAAGCGCAATAGCACAATCTCAGTTCACCGCAACCTCCACCTCCCGTGTTCAAGCGATTCTCCTGCCTCAGTCTCCCGAGTAGCTGGGATTAGAGACATGCTCCACCACGCCTTTCTAATTTTGTATTTTCAGTAGGGATGGGGTTTCACCATGTTTGCTAGGCTGGTCTCGAACTCCTGACCTCAAGTGATATACCCTCCTCAGCCTCCCAAAGTGCTGGAATTACAGGCATGAGTGCCTGGTCTTTTTTTTTTTTTTTTTTTTTTAAGTGAAGTTTCCCTCTTGTTGCTCAGGCTGGAGTGCAATGGTGCAATCTCAGCTCACTGCAACCTCCACTTCCAGGGTTCAAGTGATTGTCCTGCCTCAGGCTCCCAAGTAGCTGGGATTATGCCTGGTGCAAGCCTGGCTAATCTTTGTATTTTTAGTAGACATGGGGTTTCTCCATAATGGTAAGGCTGGTTTCCAACCCCCAATCTCAGGTGACTCGTCCACCTGCTTTTTAAAACAAGTGAATACTATTAGACTTCTTCATATATTATAAGTTTTATAGTAGAGACTCTAAACTTCCCTTGTTTAATAAGATTTGTCAGTCTTCGGTTATGTTGATCATGAGATGCCTCTTTTCCTGTCTCATTTTACTGTTCTGTCAAAAATAGCTTACACTGGCCAGCCGCAGTTCGAGACCAGCCTGGCCAACATGGTGAAACCCCGTCTCTAGTAAAAATACAAAAATTAGCTGAGCGTGTTGGTATGAACCTGTAATCCCAGCTTCTTGTGAGACTGAGACAGGAGAATCACTTGAACATGGGAGGTGGATGTTGCAGTGAACCATGATCGCACCACTGCACTCCAGCTCGGGTGACAGTTAGATTCTGTTCCCCGCCCCCCCCCCAAAAAATTAGCCAGGCATGGTGGCATGTGTCTGTACTCCCTGCTACTCAAGAGGCTGAGGCTCTTTAGGTAGGAGAATCGTGCCACTACCTGGGTGATGAAGCATTCCTTGGTCTCAAAAATAGATAAAAAAAGAAATAGCTTAAACTGGAAATCTTAAGACATAGAAATGTATTTCTCATGAATCTGGAGAGTGGGAAATCCAAGAGCAAGATGTCAGTTAGATTGGTTCCTGGTGAGAGCCTTCTTCATGGTTTAGCCCAGCCATCTTCCTGCTGTGTCCTGACATGATGGAAAGAGGAACAGGCAATCAGCTCTTTACTGTCTCTTTTTATAAAAGCATTAGTCCTGGCTGGGCGTGGTGGCTCACGCCTGTATTCCCAGCATTTGGGAGGCTGAGATGGCCAAATCACATGAGGTCGGGAGTTTGAGACCAGCCTGACCAACATGGAGATACACCGTCTCTACTAAAAATACAAAATTAGCCGGGAGCGGTGGTGCATGCATTTAATCCCAGCTACTCAGATGGCTGAGGTGGGAGAATCGCTTGAACCTGGGAGGCAGAGGTTGCAGTGATCCTAGATCATGCTATTGCACTGCAGCCTGGGCAATAAGAGCGAAACTCTTTTTCAAAAATAAATGAAAGAAAACATACAATTAAAAGCCCTAGTCCTATTCACAATTAGTCAACATCCATGACCAAATTCTCTAAAAGGCCCCATCTGCAGGAACATCCTATCGGAGAATAAGAAACCTGATAATGGCTTTTAGCTAAGATGAACATTCGGGCCAGGGAGCATACATCATATTTTTTGTTTTTATTGTGCAGTTTGTTTTATACAATGTTTTCTCTGATCTCAGTTTATAAATTTTCCCAGTACACAGTCTGTATATTTTATGCATAGTGAACTAGATAACCATGGGGAATGCATATATAGAAAATTGCTGTGTTGCCTGGCTATTACATAACTAGAGTTGTGACATCATAATTGCACTTTTCTACACTATTAGTCAATTATTTATCTATTTGTTTGTTTGTTTGTTTGAGACGACGGAGTCTTGCCCTGTCACCCAGGCTGTAATGCAATGGCGAGATCTCAGCTCACTGCAACCTCCGCCTCGTGAGTCCAAATGATTCTTTTGCCT
Organism: Theropithecus gelada; assembly: GCF_003255815.1. Lineage (NCBI taxonomy): Eukaryota > Metazoa > Chordata > Mammalia > Primates > Cercopithecidae > Theropithecus > Theropithecus gelada. Next base: position 29,610,307 of record NC_037687.1, on the reverse strand, counting down.
TATCCTCCAGAGTAGCTGAGATTACAGGCGCCCACCACCACACCCAGCTGTTTCTTTTTGTATTCTTAGTAGAGATGGGGTTTTCCCATGTTGGCCTAACTGTTCTCGATCTCCTGACCTCGTGATCCACCTGCCTCAGCCACCCAAAGTGCTGGGATTACAGGTGTGAGCCACCATGCTCAGCCATTAGTCAATTCTTATTTCTTAAAATGCAGTGTATTTTCTTGACCTCATACCTCAGAAGGTAGTGATCTTATCATGTATTTCTTTTCTTATGTTGTGTGCTGATGCTTAAGTCGAAATTGTGGCTTTTTTCTTAAGAGGGAATTGTTTAGAATTCTGCAGGCTGTATAAATGTACTCATTTGCTTGCTGGTTTTATCATGGGTTACAACATCTTATTTTTATAATTTTACATACGGCTTTACAGTATGTGGTATACAATATAACTGACACACTACACTCATTAATGTCACAAAGTGTCACCGGGTGCAGTGGCTCACACCTGTAATCCCAGAACTTTGGGAGGCCGAGGTGAGTGGATTACTTGAGGTCAGGAGTTTGAGACCAGACTGGCCAAGATGGTGAAACCCCATCTCTACTAAAAACACAAAAATTACACAGGCATAGTGGTGCGTGCCTGTAATCCCAGGTACTCAGGAGGCTGAGGCAGGAGAATCACTTCAACCCAGGTGGCAGAGGTTGCAGTGAGCTGAGATCATGCCATGGCACTCCAAGCTGGAGTGCAAGACTCCGTCTCAAAAAAATAAAACTACAAAAAATTTTTCAAAAGTCACTAAGTGCCTGTTCTGTGTGGATATAAGTAATTTTATGACATTTATTCAGAATACATTGTAACATTTTTTTCTTTTTTTTCCTTTTATTTTTGAGGCAGAGTCTCACTTTGTCTCCCTGGCTGGAGTGCAGTAGTGCGATCTTGGCTCACTGCAACCTCTGCTTCTCATGTTCAAGAGATTCTTGTGCCTCAGCCTCCTGAGTAGCTGTGACTACAGGCACGGGCCACCACACCTGGCTAATTTTTGTAATCTTTTATTATATTCTCTGTGCTATAATTGTTTGACAATACGGAATTTACGTTGCTTTTGGTTATCCTTACATGAGGTTGTTGTGGATTATTTACCAATATTGTATATTGTGTGGGTTTTTGTTTTTTAGCATTTGTACACAGTAAATATGCTGTAAATATGAAGAATATATATTTTTCTCTTCATTGATGTGACAGTGATATGTTTTTTGCAAATTGTGATACACTTTAGGGTCACAGTGGAAAAACACTCCTTACTTTCGGCTTACTCATGTTTGTGCCCTGTCAGTGTTTTGTCATGATATAGGAAATAGGTTTTCATGGAATTAATTTGAAGGATATGTAAATGCCCTTTGTTTATTAAAGAATCTTACTCCTTTTGTGTTCCTATACTTTGAAGATCATGTTTGGGAAGTTCAAAACAAGTATTGTTTTTTGTCTCATATTTACACACTTCAGTATGATTTACCATCTGGACTTAACTGGAAACCTATTGGTGTTTATATTTTACAGATATCTCCTCCAAATGCATGATGAAGGAGTTCTCATCAACAGGGCAGTGCAATACAGAAGTGTTCCACACCGGGACATTGCAAAGACATGAAAGTCATCACATTAGAGATTTTTGCTTCCAGGACATTGAGAAACAAATTCAGGACATTGAGTTTCAGTGTCAAGAAGATGAAAGAAATGGCCATGAAGGACCCATGACAAAAATAAAAATGTTCACTGGTAGTACAGGCCGACATGATCAAAAACATGCTGGAAACAAGCCTATTAAAGATCAGCTTGGATCAAGCTTTCATTCACATCTGCCTGAACTGCACATATTTCAGATCAAAGGTAAAATGGGTAATCAACTTGAGAAGTCTACCCATGATGTTCCCTCGGTTTCAACATCCCAAAGAATTTCTTGTAGACCCCAAATCCGTATTTCTAATAACTGTGAGAATAATTCCCCAAATTCTTCATTACTCACAGAAGAACAGGAAGTACACATGACAAAAACATCTTTCCAGTGTAATGAGAGTGGTAAAGCCTTTAATTGTAGCTCACTCTTAAGGAAACACCAGACAGTCCATTTAGGAGACAAAATATATAAACGTGATGTATGTGGCAAGGTGTTTAATCACAAGCAGAACCTTGCATGCCATCAGAAATGCCACACGGGTGAGAAACCTTACAAGTGTAATGAATGTGGCAAGTCCTTCAGTCAGGTGTCATCCCTTACATGCCATCGTAGACTTCATACTGGAGTAAAACCTTACAAGTGTAATGAGTGTGGCAAGCTCTTTGGTCAAAATTCAGCCCTTGTAATTCATAAGGCAATTCATACTGGAGAGAAACCTTACAAGTGTAATGAATGTGACAAGGCTTTTAATCAACAATCAAACTTTGCACGTCATCATAGAATTCATACTGGAGAGAAACCTTACAAATGTGAAGAATGTGACAAAGTTTTCAATCGCAAATCAACCCTTGAGACACATAAGAGAATTCACACTGGAGAGAAACCATACAAATGTAAGGTTTGTGACACAGCTTTCACGTGGAATTCACAGCTGGCTCGACATACCAGAATTCACACTGTAGAGAAAACTTACAAGTGTAATGAGTGTGGCAAGACTTTCAGTCACAAGTCCTCCCTTGTATGCCATCATAGACTTCATGGTGGAGAGAAATCTTACAAATGTGAGGTTTGTGACAAGGCTTTCGCATGGAATTCACACCTGGTAAGACATACTAGAATTCACAGTGGAGAAAAACCTTACAAGTGTCGTGAATGTGGCAAGACCTTTCGTCAAAATTCAGATCTTTTAGTTCATGAATCAATTCATACTGGAGAGCAACCTTACAAATATGAAGAATGTGAAAAAGTTTTCAGTCGAGCATCAACCCTTGAGACACATAAGGTAATTCATACTGGGGAGAAACCATACAAATGTAAGGTTTGTGACAAGGCTTTTGCATCTCATTCCTATCTGGCAAAACATACTAGAATTCATAGTGGAGAGAAACCTTACAAGTGTAATGAGTGCAGCAAGACCTTCCGTCTGAAGTCATACCTTGTATGCCATCGTAGAGTTCATAGTGGTGAAAAGCCTTACAAGTGTAATGAGTGCAGCAAGACCTTCAGTCAGAGGTCATACCTTCATTGCCATCGTAGACTTCATAGTGGTGAGAAACCTTACAAGTGTAATGAGTGTGGAAAGACCTTCAGTCACAAGCCATCCCTTGTATACCATCGTAGACTTCATACTGGAGAGAAATCTTACAAATGTACACTTTGTGACAAGGCTTTTGTGCGTAATTCATACCTAGCAAGACATACTAGAATTCACACTGCAGAGAAACCTTACAAGTGTAACAAATGTGGGAAGGCTTTTAATCAACAATCACAACTTTCACTTCATCATAGAATTCATACTGGAGAGAAACTTTACAAATGTGAAGCATGTGACAAACTTTTCAGTCGCAAATCACACCTTAAAAGACATAGGATAATTCATACTGGAGAGAAACTATACAAATATAAGGTTTGTGACAAGACTTTTGGGAGTGATTCACACCTGGCACAACATACTGGAATTCACACTGGAGAGAAACCTTACAAGTGTAGTGAGTGTGGCAAAGCCTTTAGTGAGAAGTCAACAATTATTCCCCATCAGGAAATTCATGGTGTAGGGAAACTGGACTAATGTAATGATTCTCACAAAGTCTTCAGTAATGCTAAAACCATTGTAAATCATTGGAGAATCCATAATGAAGAGAGATCTTACAAGTGTAACAAATGTGGCAAAATTTTCAGACATCGTTCATACATTGCAGTTCATTGCAAACTCATACTGGAGAGAAACCTTACAAATGTCATGACGGTGGCAAGGTCTTCAGTCAAGCTTCATCCTGTGCAAAAACAGGAGAATTCATACAGGAGAGAAACCTCACAAGTGTGATGATTGTGGCAAAGCCTTTACTTCATGTTCACACCTTATTAGACATCAGAGAATCCATACTGGACAGAAATCTTACAAATGTCATAAGTGTGGCAAAGTCTTCAGTCCGAGGTCACTCCTTGAAGAACATCAGAAAATTCATTTTTGAGATAACTGTTCCCAATGCAATGAGTATAGCAAACCGTCAAGCATTAATTGACATTAGAGTCAAATCAGCATTGATTTGAGTTTGTATTGACTTAACATTCAGTTCAAGCCTTAATTGACATTAAAGTGTTTATGTTAAGAGGATTGAGCCAGGTGCGGTGGTTCATGCCTGTAATCCTAGCACGTTGGGAAGCCAAGGCACGTAGGTCACTTGAGGTCAGGAGTTTGAAACCAGCATGGCCAACAGATGTGAGCCACTTTTCCCAACCTATTTTCTGTTTCTTATTTTCTATTTTTCTTTTTTGAGATAGTGCTTTTTAAAGAGATAGTACTTTTTTGAGACAGTAGTTTTGAAAAGGGATATACCGTAGTACTTTTTAACAGGGATATCAGGCAGGGTACGGAGGCTCACACCTGTAATCCCAGCACTTTGGGAGGCTGAGGCAGGTGGATCATGAGGTGAAGAGGTCGAGACCAGCCTTGCTAACATGGCGAAACCGCGTCTCCACTGAAAATACAAAAAATTAGCCAGGCATGGTGGCGGGTGCCTGTAGTCCCAGCTACTCAGGAGGCTGAGGCAGGAGAATGGTGTAAACCCAGGAGGCGGAGCTTGCAGGGAGCCGAGATCACACCACTGCACTGCAGCCTGGGCAACAGAGTGAGAGTCTGTCTCAGAAACAAAACAAAACAAACCAGGATATGAGAGCCCGACAAGGTGGCTCATCCTTGCAATCACAGTACTTTGGTAGACCGACTTGAGTGGATCACCTAAGGTCAGAAGTTCAAGAGCATCCTGGCTAACGTGGTGAAACCCTATCTCTATTAAAAATAAAAAAGTTAGCCAGGGCTGGTGGTGTGCACCTTTTGTTCCAGCTACTTGGGAAGCTGAGGCACAAGAATCACTTACACCTGGGAGGCAGAGGTTGCAGTGAGCCAATATCATCCCACAGCACTGCAGCCAGGGCGGCAGAGTAAGTCTCCATCTCAAACAAACACACAAACAAAAAACAGAAAAAAAAGAGACATCAAAAATTCTTTTGTTCTCATTGTATAATAGATTTCCTTTTTTTTTTTTTTTTTTTTCTTTCTGGTTCCTCTTCATTTCTCTATTTTTTATTTTTAATTTTTTTTTGCAGTTTGAGTTTGAGATAAATCTTAGTTTTAAAAATTTTATTTCTGGCCGGGCGTTGTGGCTCACGCCTGTGATCCCAGCAGTTTGGGAGGCCAAGGCAGGTGGATCACGATGTCAGGAGATTGAGACCATCCTGGCTAACACGGTGAAACCCCGTCTTTACTAAAAATACAAAAAATTAGCCGGGCGTGGTGGCGGGTGCCTGTAGTCCCAGCTACTCGGGAGGCTGAGACAGGAGAATGGCATGAACCCAGAAGGTGGAGGTTGCAGTGAGCCGAGGTTGTGCCACTGCACTCCAGCCTGGGCGACAGAGCGAGACTCCGTCTCAAAAAAAAAAATTTTATTTCTGCTCTCGGCCTTAGTGCCATGTTCTTGGAAACCTCTGTGCCATGAGAGCCAAGTGGAGAATGAAGCGAATGCTCAGCCTGAAGCACAAAAGAAAGATGAGGTACAGCTCCAAGTAAACTGCTAGCTTGTTGCACCGTGGAGGCCACAGGAACAGAAACATGGAGTGCCAGACGCTGGCGATGCTGTTACAAGTTGTGAGACTGCATGCTACTATCTAGAGCTTGTCTCAATGGATCTAGAACTTCATCGCCCTGTGATCACCGATCACCTCTGAGACCCACCTTGCTCATAAACAAAACTGCCCATGTTGGTCCTCTGCCCTGGACCTGTGACATTCTGGACTATTTCTGTGTTTATTTGTGGCCGAGTGTAACAACCATATAATAAATCACCACTTCTGCTTTTTTAGCTGAACAATTGAAAAAAAAAATTATTTCTTTCTTAATCCATAATGACTTCTGAAAGATGCCTTTGCAGCATCCTATAATCAGCTCACATCATTCATTTCTGTACTTGAGTATTTTCCAGTTATTCTCTGTTGACCCCGGAATTCATTAGAATTTTTTTTTTTTTTAAACAATTTCAAAATAGTTGCTGTTTGAAATTAGCATCCGGTTCAGTTCAAGGTCTGCATGCTTTCTAGTCTTTGTTATTTATTGGAAGCCTTGGTACCTAATACTTAAGTTTGATTGTTTCAGTGTATACTTGGTATAGATGTCAGTGACCTTTTAACTAAACATCAAAATATAGTTTAACCAGTTAGTCTGTTTTTCAGTTTTCTTTCCTTTTGTCATTTGTTAAAATCTTGAGCTGGGAGCTGTTTATTGCGTGTTTCCCTCAAGGCCCTCTGGTCCATTCTGTAAAAATGTTGAAACATGGGCTGCATTGGCGTAGAACACTCCTCCAAAAGAACCCATGTGTTCTTTTCTTTTTCTTGAAATGGAGTCTTGCTCTGTCGCCTTGGGTGGAGTGCAGTGGTGCAGTCTCAGGTCACTGAAACCTTTGCCTCCCAGGACCAAGGGATTCTCCTGCCTCAGTCTCCTGAGTAGCTAGAATTACCGGCACCCACCAGCATGCCAGGCTAATTTTTGTATTTTTAATATATTTTGGTATCTAAACATCACATGATGGACATATTTGTTTTCTGGAAAAACTCCGAGGAAAGCTGCCGCCATAGAGACCCATTGCCATAAAGCATCTCCTTTCTCTGTCACATCCTCCACCCTCCTTACAAACTCACTGGGCAGCAGCTACTGTCAGTTCTGTGTCAGGCGTCAGGGCAAGTCTCATACACGTGTATTTCTGCATAAAGCAAAATAGTGTTGAAGTGTTGGGACGACGAAAATTTTTGGGGGTGGTATGGAGAGATAATGGGCGATGTTTCTCAGGGCTGCTGCAAGCGGATTAGGGGTGGCATGGGAACCTAGAGTGGGAGAGATTAAGCTGAAGGAAGATTTTGTGGTAATGGGTGACATTGTGGGCTTGTTAGAAGAAATATTTGTCACATAGAATTATTGCTGATGGCCTGGATACAGTTTTGTTTGAATTGAAAACCTAATGGAATAAGAGAAGCAGAAAAACAGGTAGTAAAGGACTAAGAATTGGGAGGACCCAGGACATCCAATTAGAGAGTGCCCAAGGAGGTTCAGCATAGCCCTGCCAGCAAAGATTATTTATATACTTTAAGAGTTAAGAGTGGCAGTTTGGGAATAGCACCAGGAGATATCAGCTGTGATGTCTTGGAGAAATAGTGTAAACCAGCAGTGTAGAGAGCAGGGCATTTATGAGTAGTTGAGATCAGTGAATACAGAAGATAGTAGGGATGACAAAGTTTTGGGGACACAGTCCAAGTAGGTCTGGTGTCTGGAATGAGATTGGGACCTGATAAAAAGGAGTGTTGATACAGGAGCTCAAATGGGCTGTACCCTGTAGCATTCCAAGGATGGGACCTAATTCTGAGAAGGGCAAGTGGTAAAAGTATTGTCCAGTCCTTTTTAAGTTAGTGACCGAGCTTGGTGAGGTGTGTTTTGAAAAGACCATTAGTCCATTCTACCTTTTCTGAAGATTGAGGAAGGTAAGGAGTATGAAGGTTCCACTGAATACCAAGAGCCTGAGCTTGGGTGATTTAACTAATAAAGGTTGGTCCGTTATTGGACTATATAGAGGTAGGAAGGCCAAACTGAGGAATTATGTCTGACAGAAGGGAAGAAATAACCATGGTGGCCTTCTCAGACCCCGTGGGAAACGCCTCTACCTATCCAGTGAAAATGTCTACCCAGACCAAGAGGTATTTTAGTTTCCTGACTCAAGGCATGTGAGTAAGTCAATTTGCCAGTCCTGGGCCGGGGCAAATCCCCAAGCTTGATGTGTAGGGAAGGGAGGGGGCCTGAGAAATTCCCAAGGAGTAGTAGAATAGCAGATGGAACACTGAGAAGTGATTTCCTTGAGGATAGAGTTCCATGATGGAAAGGAAATGAGAGGTTCTAAGAGGCAGGCTAGTGGCTTGTAACCTACATGGAAGAGGTTATGAAATGATGACAGAATAGAATGGGCCTGTGAGGCTGGAAGGAGATAATTTCCTTGGTTCAAGAACCATTTGCCCTGGCCGGGCGCGGTGGCTCAAGCCTGTAATCCCAGCACTTTGGGAGGCCGAGACGGGCGGATCACGAGGTCAGGAGATCGAGACCATCCTGGCTAACACGGTGAAACCCCGTCTCTACTAAAAAATACAAAAAACTAGCCGGGCGCGGTGGCGGGCGCCTGTAGTCCCAACTACTCGGGAGGCTGAGGCAGGAGAATGGCGTGAACCTGGGAGGCGGAGCTTGTAGTGAGCTGAGATCCGGCCACTGCACTCCAGCCTGGGCGGCAGAGCGAGACTCCGTCTCAAAAAAAAA
>NC_037687.1:29593909-29601688 GCF_003255815.1 Theropithecus gelada | reverse complement strand
AAAAAAAAAAAAAAAAAAAAAAAAAAAAAAAAAAAAAAGAACCATTTGCCTTGTGTGGGACGAGATTGATAGGTGGAAGTTTCAGTGGGGGAGTGGCCAGATAAGGAGAAAAACTGCTGTAAGAGATAGAAGTTGGAACACTAGCTGCTTTTTTAGCTACCTTATCAGCATAAGTGTTGTCCTGAGTGATGGGATCTGATGCCTTTTGATTACCCTTGGCGTGAATGGCTCCAGCTTCCTTTGTAGGTAAAGGGGCTTTGAGAAGAGTTTTTATTAAAGAGGCATTAATGATGGAGGACCCTTGCATGGTGAGGAAATTTTTTTCTGCCCATATAACAGCATGGTGGTGCAGGATATGGAAGGCATATTTAGAATCAGTATAAATATTGATGCACATTCCTTTTGCAAGAGTGAGGGCTCAAGTTCAGGCAATGAGTTCAGCTTGCTGAGAGGTAGTGGAGGGGGGCAGAGCAGTAGCCTCAATGATAGATACTATAGGCCGGGCGCGGTGGCTCAAGCCTGTAATCCCAGCACTTTGGGAGGCCGAGGCGGGTGGATCACAAGGTCAGGAGATCGAGACTATCCTGGCTAACATGGTGAAACCCCGTCTCTACTAAAAATACAAAAAACTAGCCGGGCGCGGTAGCGGGCGCCTGTAGTCCCAGCTTCTTGGGAGGCTGAGGCGGGAGAATGGCGTGAACCCGGGGGGCGGAGCTTGCAGTGAGCCGAGATCGCGCCACTGCACTCCAGCCTGGGAGACACAGTGAGACTCCGTCTCAAAAAAAAAAAAAAAAAAAAAAAAAAAAAAATGATAGATACTATAGCATAGCCTGCGTTTGCTGGTGATTGGCGATTGGGCCTAGTGGAACTGCCATCAATACACCAAGTGTGATTAGGATGAGGAACAGGAAAGAAGGAAATATGGGGAAATGGAGTGAACGCCAGGTAGATCAGAGAGATACAGCCATGGGGGTCAGGTGTGGTATCCGGAATAATGTGGGAGGCCGGATTGAAGTCCGGGCTAGGAACAATGGTAATTGTAGGAGACTCTAAGAAACAGTGAGCATAGCTGAAGGAGCCAGGGAGCAGAAAGTATATGCATCAAGTGTGAGGAAGAAAATAGATTTTGGAAGTTATGAGAATTGTAGAGAGTGATTTGAGCAAAGTTTGTGATTTTGAGCCATGGGGGAGGATAGGCCAGACAATTTTGTTGATAAGGAGCAGATCCTGAACTAACCTGTAAGGCTTGTACGGTTTTTGGACAGGTAAAATGGGAGAATTGTAAAGAGAGTTTATAGACTTTAAAATGCCATGCTGTAACTGGTAAGTAATAACAGGCTTTAATCCTTTTAAAGCATGCTGTGGAATGGGATATTGGCATTGAGTGGGGTAAGGGAGATTAGGTTTTAATGAGATGGTAAGGGGTGCATGATCGATTGCCAAGGAGGGAGTAGAGGCATCCCATACTTGTGAGTTAAGGTGGGGGGATATGAGAGCAGGATGCGAAGGAGGCTTTGAACTGGGGAAAATGGTGGCAATGAGGTGCGGCTGTAACCTAGGAATTGTCAGTAAAGTAGATAATTTAGTTAAAATGCCTCAACCTAATAAGGGAACAGGGCAGGTGGGGATAACTAAAAAGGAGTGCTTAAAAGAGTATTGTCCAAGTTGGCACCAGAGTTGGGGAGTTTTAGGAGGTTTAGAAGCCTGGTCATCAATACCTACAAAAGTTATGGACGCAAGGGAAACAGGCCCTTGAAAAGAAGGTAATGTGGACTGGGTAACCTCCGTATTGATTAAGAAGGGGTCGGACTTACCCTCCACTGTAAGAGTTACCCAAAGAGTCTGTGATGGTCCAGGAGGCGTCCGAGGCAATCTGGCAGTGTCAGTCTTCAGTCGCTAAGCCGAAAAGATCTGGGAAGGAGTCTGTCAGAGAGCCTTGGGCCAGAGTTCCAGGGGCTCTGGGAGTGGCTGCCAGGTTGGACAGTCTGATTTCCAGTAGGATCCCACACAGATGGGACACAGCTTAGGAGGAATCCTGGGCTGCGGACATTCCTTGGCCCAGTGGTCAGATTTCCAGCACTTGAAGCAAGCTCATGGGGTAGGCGGTCCTGGAGGGATGCCTGGCCACTGTGGTTCAGGCGTTTGGAAGTTCTTGTGTGTTGGAGATGTGGCTTGGGTTTGTCTCACAGTGGAGGCAAGGAATTGCAACTCAGAAATGCGTTGCTACTTGGCTGCTTCTACTCTATTATTATACACCTTGAAGGCGAGGTTAGTTAAGTTCTGTGGTGGGGTTTGAGGACCAGAATTTAATTTTTGGAGCTTTCTTTAATGTCAGGAGTAGATTGAGTAATAAAATGTATATTGAGAATAAGATGGCCTTCTGGCTCCTTTGGGTCTAGGGCAGTAAAGCGTCTAAGGGCTGTTGCCAAACAGGCCATGGACTGGGCTGGGTTTTTATATATGAAAAAGAGCCTACATGCTAACTGATTTGGGAGAAATCAGAAAAAGAAAAAAGAGCATTAACCTTGACTATGCCTTTAGCTCCAGCCACCTTTTTAAGAGGAAATTGCCAGGCACGTGGGAGAAGGCTATGGGAGAGGGCTATTTGCAGAACAAAACTGTTAACTGGACTGGGTGTGAAAAGGTGAGTTGATAAAAGGATTATAGGGTGGGGGAGCAGAGGCTGAGAAAGAATTGGGACCTGGCTTGGCCTGGTGAGGAGCAGCCTGGGGAGGAGGGGAGAGGTCAGATGGGTCCAAAGAAAAGGAAGTTTAAAAAGACCCAACAACGATTGGGGTTGGGACTGAAGGGACAGGTGGGAGGGAAAGAAGCAAGATTTGGGATGAGTTGCATTGGGAACAGAGACTAGGTGGGGACCTACGTGTAACAGAATGCCTGTTCCTTGAACTGGTTGGTCTGAGGACAAGAGATCGTAGGTGGATTTTTCTCATGGAGCAAAGAGCAGGAGGACAGGGGATTGATCTCCCAAGGGAGGTCCCCCTATCCGAATCATGGCACCAAATTTCCCGGGTTTCAGCACCAAATTTCACTCTCTACAAGAGAAGAGACCACCCAACAGGCTTTATATGAGCAACAAGGCTGTTTATTTCACCTGTGTGCAGACGGGCTGAGTCTGAAAAGAGTCAGGGAAGGGAGATGGGGGTGGGGCAGTTTTATAGGATTTGGGTAGGCAAAGGGAAATTAGTCAAAGGGGGTTGGTCTTTGGCGGGCAGGGGCGGGGTTCACAAGGTGCTCAGTGGGGGAGCTTTTGAGCCAGGATGAGCCAGGAGAAGGAATTTCACAAGGTAATGTCATCAGTTAAGGCAGTAACAGGGCATTTTCACTCGTTTTCTGATTCTCCAGTTACTTTAGGCCATCTGGATGTATACGTGCAGGACACAAGGGATATGATGGCTTAGCTTGGGCTCAGAGGCCTGACAGTAAATTTTAGATAATTTTTTGTTTTCTTATTCTTGGTTTTTTTTTTTTTTTTGAGACGGAGGCTCACTCTGTCACCTGGGCTGAAGTTCATTGGCATGATCACTGCAACCTCTGCCTCCCGGGTCCAAGCATTTTCCTGCCTCTACCTCCTGAGTAGCTGAGATTACAGGAGCCCACCACCACACCTGGCTAATTTTTGTATTTTTAGTAGAGACGGGATTTCACCATCTTGGCCAGTCTGGTCTTGAACCCCTGACCTCATGATTCACCCACCTCGACCTCCCAAAGTGATGGTATTACAGGCATGAGCCACCGTGTTTGGCCAAATTTTTTTATATTTATGTTTTTACTTTAGGTGTGGGGCCACATGTGAAGCTTTGTTACATAGGTAAAGTTGTGTCATCGGGGTTTGTTGTACAGATTATTTCTTCACTCTTGTATTAAGTCCAGTACCCAATAGTTTGTTTTTTTTTTTTTTTTGAGACGAGTTTTGCTCTTGTTGCTCAGGCTCGAGTATGATGGCATGATCTCAGCTCACCGTAATCTCTGCCCCTCAGGTTCAAGCAATTCTTCTGCCTTAGCCTCCCGAGTAGCTGGGATTACAGGTGCCTTCTGCCATGCCTGGCTAATTTTTGTGTTTTTTACTAGAGACAGAGTTTCACTATGTTGGCCAGGCTGGTCTTGAACTCCTGATCTCAGGTGATCCACTCCCCTAGATCTCTCAAAGTGCTGGGATTACAGGTGTGAGCCACCATGCCCAGCCCCCAGTAGTTATTTTTTCTGTTCCTCTCCTTCCTCCCACCCGTCACCCTCAAGTAGATCCCAGCATCTGTTGTTTTCTTCTTTGCATTCCAGTAAATATTTTACTTTGATATTTGATCCTATTGGTGTAAAAATTTACATGTTATCATGTTAGCAAACGTGGCTAGCTTGCTCTTTGACATCTGCATTGGAAATTGGCTGAATGACGACGTGTGGGTCCTTTTTGATTTTTCTCTGTATAAAGAGCCCTGTAGTGACTGCCTCTGTGCATACCTGCATTACTGCAGATACCTGAAGCTTCCTCCATGTCAGGCAGTTGAGAGTGATTTCTTCCTCTAGGATGGGGCATTTCCTGTTTGCTAAGATCTGACGAGATTTCCACCTGCCCCCAACTGCCAAACCATTCTTTTCCACCAAGAGGAGATTCCTTTTCAGTTAAACAAAACTTGCTACTTCTTACATTTTTAAAAACATATATATACTATATACATTATATATAGTATATATATACACATCCCCACACATATACACACATATATGCATACAGATTAATATATACACACACATATGTGTATATTTTGAAAATCTTTTGTATTTTGAAAATCTGAGGAAAATGACAATCCTTTGTATTAACATCTAGTTTTTCTGAGTCTGTGTAGGTTTTATTATTTTGTGGACATATATATACAAAATGGATTTTTGTACTTTGAGTGATTTTGTTCTCATGTATTTTATTTTATTTTCAGACGGGGTCTTGCTTTGTTGCCCAGGCTAGTGTGCAGTGGTGTGATCGTAACTCACTGCAACCTCCACCCTAAGGATCAAGCCATCCTCCCACCTCCAGCCTGCCAAATAGCTGGGACCACAGGTGCCTAGCACCATGCCTGGCTAATTTTTTTTTTTTTTTTTTTTTTGAGACGGAATTTCAGTTTCCCGGGTTGGAGTGCAGAGGCGCGATCTCGGATCCCTGCAACCTCTGCCTCCAGTGATCAAGCGAATCTCCTGCCTCAGCCTCCCGCGTAGCTGGGATTACAGCCATGTGCCACCGTGCCTGGCCGATCTTTCACTGTGGATGTTGTCATCTTTGAAAACCTCACTCATGCTCTGGCACATCTAGATACTGAATGTCACTTGGTGTGCCAAAGTTCCTAACATTTCTATAACGGGAACCCTGCATTGATTTTTTAATTGATGTATTGCTTGTATTTTTTCACAAACGTAAGAAATTCATACTGAGAGGGTGTCATGACTTCTTCAAAAAGTGTAATAAAACACAACTGGGAAGACATCATGTGGTGAGAAATCCCTTACTCGGATTTGTCAGAACATTCATTACAATTAAATCCATGCTTTCCCCTCTCTCCTCTTCTCATTTTCTGTAAAGATAAGAACTCCGCCCACAACCATTTCCTTAAAATGTGTTTTCATTTCAGGGTCTACTGACATTCAGGGATGTGGCCATAGAATTCTCCCAGGAGGAGTGGAAATGCCTGGACCCTTCTCAGAGGACTCTATACAGAGACGTGATGCTGGAGAATTATAGGAACCTGGTCTCCCTGGGTGAGGATACCTTCCCTGCTGGGGATGTGCCCTTGTGTATCTTTGCATTTTCTCTTGTTGCCTCTTGGGAGCCCCATCGTTCTCTGACTAAAATGGAAGCGATATTGATTTTGAAATGAAAAGCTTCACGATGTAGCACCTGGACTTTCACCGTTCCCTTTGTTTAGACGTTCTGCATTCTTTGTGATAGCTCATTGGGGGTTCCAGAACTAAAGTAGGCATAAAACGTAATGCCAGGCTGGGCACGGTTAAAAAAAATATTTGTAACCTGTAAAAACTACTCCTTCTCCACTAGAACTTTTTGTTATTTATGTCGGAATTGTTTCTGTATATGCTGCATTTCTGTTAACATGTCTGTTATGTGTATGTTGCATTCTGTACAATGTTTTTCATGTCTTTTTATTCTAAATAATATTTTAAAAGTTTAGTTATGAAGAAAAAGTACACGTATGCCAGTTTTTGTATCTGTCCTTTAATTAATTTATTTATTTATGTATTTATGACATGGAGTTTGTTCTTTTCACCCCGGCTGAAGTACAATGGTGCCATGGTGGCTCACTGCAACCTTTGCCTCTTGGCTTAAAGAGACTTTTGTGCCTCAGCCTCCTGAGTAACTGGGACTACAGGCGCAGGCCACCACACCTAGCTAATTTTTGTACTCTTTTCTTATCTTCCCTGTGCTGTGATTATTTGACAATACGGAATTTCCATTGATTTTGGTTACCCTTACATGAGCTTGTTGTGGATTATTTATTAATATAGTATATTGTGTGGTCCTTTAGCATTTACTTGTCTACAGTAAATATGCTGTAAATATGAAGAATATATATTTTTCTCTTCAGTGATGTGACAGTGGTAAGTTTTTTGCAAACTGTTATATAATTTAGGGTCACAGTAGAAAAATACTCCTTACTTTAGGGTTATACATGTCTGTGTCCTGTCAGTGTTTTGTGATGATATTAGAAACAGGCTTCCATAGAAATGACTTGAAGTACATGGAATCGCCCTTTATTTATTAAAGAATCTTACTTCTTTTGATGAAAATATCCATAACCTTTTTCTTTACCCTAACAACAAAATTTAGTTGAAGTAGCTGTCAGGCCTCTGAGCCCAAGCTAAGCCATCATATCCCCTGTGACCTGTGTGTGTACATCCAGATGGCCTGAAGTAACTGAAGAATCACAAAAGAAGTGAAAATGGCCTGTTCCTGTCTTTTTTTTTTTTTTTTTGAGACGGAGTCTTGCTCTGCCGCCCAGGCTGGAGTACAGTGGCCGGATCTCAGCTCACTGCAAGCTCCGCCTCCCGGGTTCACGCCATTCTCCTGCCTCAGCCTCCCGAGTAGCTGGGACTGCAGGCGCCCGCCACCTCGCCCGGCTAGTTTTTTTTTTTGTATTTTTAGTAGAGACGGGGTTTCACCGTGTTAGCCAGGATGGTCTCGATCTCCTGACCTCGTGATCCGCCCATCTCGGCCTCCCAAAGTGCTGGGATTACAGGCTTGAGCCACCGCGCCCGGCCTTCCTGTCTTAACTGATGACATTACCTTATGAAACTCCTTCTCTTGGCTCAAAACCTCCCCCACTGAGCACCTAGTGACCCCCACTCCTGCCTACCAGAGAACTGCCCCCTTTGACTGCAATTCTCCATTACCTGCCCAAATCCTACAAAATGGCCCCACTCCTATCTTCCTTCGCCAACTCTCTTTTCGGACTCAGCCCACCTGCACTTAGGTGATTAAAAAGCTTTATTGCGGCCGGGCGCGGTGGCTCAAGCCTGTAATCCCAGCACTTTGGGAGGCCGAGGCGGGTGGATCACGAGGTCAGGAGATCGAGACCATCCTGGCTAACATGGTGAAACCCCGTCTCTACTAAAAATACAAAAAACTAGCCGGGCGTGGTGGCGGGCGCCTGTAGTCCCAGCTACTCGGAGGCTGAGGCAGGAGAATGGCGTGAACCTGGGAGGCGGAGCTTGCAGTGAGCCGAGATCGCGCCACTGCACTCCAGCCTGGGTGACACAGCG
>NC_037687.1:29589905-29593810 GCF_003255815.1 Theropithecus gelada | reverse complement strand
CAAAAAAAAAAAAAAAAAAAAAAAAAAAAAAAAAAAAAAAGCTTTATTGCTCACACGAAGCCTGTTTGGTGGTCTCTTCACACAGATGTGAGTGAAAGTAGCCTATTGCATTATCCTTCCTTATGTCATCTGATAAAATGGTGAGCTGTAAGCTTCTAAGTAAATGTCCCTGTCAAGTCCCTCTGGTCCATAGTATTCTCTGCAGATGTGGAAGGATGGGCTGGATTGACTTGGAACCTTGGTTTAGCAGAGCCCATATGTTCATGAAGAAAACATTTGCTCCAATCTCATTTTTACAGCTGCCTCTTTTTCAGTGTTTTAAACATTTGTAGCTATGTGTTCACACTTGTGTATATTTTGAATGTATTTCTGTGATTTTCTGAGAGTGAGTAATTACATGTTTGGCATTGATGTCATCAGAACCTTAGATCGTGAAAGAAGTTGCTTTTGCTCAGGTATATAAAAGACAGTCCGGGAACTTTGCTTTTTACTTGTTTCTTTGTGAGATAGAGTGTCACCCTGTCACCCAGGCTGGAATGCAGTGGCACAGTCTTGGATCACTGCAACCTCTGCCTCCCATGCTCAAGTAATCTTGCATCAGCCTCCCAAGTAGCTGGGACCACAGAGGTGTACCATTACACCTGGCTCAATTTTGTATTTTTGGTAGAGATGGGGTTTCACCATGTTGCCCATGTTGGTCTCAAACTTCTCAGCTCAAATGACCTGCCTGCAACAACTTCCCAAAGTGCTGGGATTACTCGGCTGAGCCCCCACTCCTGGCTGGTGTTGGAATTTTCTAGAGGAGGAAGACCAAGGCAGCCTATTGGGCCTTCCAGGCCATCACATGGGAATCAGCCACAACTCCTTCCTCCTCACCTCAGAGCTTCTCAGGATAACTTGGGGAAATGTCTCCCGCCGTGAACCTCAGTGAGCCCACCTGGAACATAGAGGTGAGGAATACGACCAGGAAAGCTCAGTCAGAGTGACACTGACCCCTGAAATGACTGACAAAATACAGTGTGTGGCTTTTCTTCCCCAGAGGGTAAAGCTCAGTTTGTTTGTATGTTTGTTTGTTTTTGAGACCGAGTCTCACTCTGTCTCCCAGGCTGGAGTGCAGTGGTGACATCTTGGCTCACTGCAACATCCACCTCCCAGGTTCAAGTGATTTTCCTGCCTCAGTCTCTCCAGTAGCTGGGATCAGAGTTGGCTTTCAATATTCTTTTGGGTTGTGGGAGAAAAATGTTTGAAGACCTTCTCCCTATGGATCTGTGGCCCCAAGACCTCTCTGACATCATCGCCTGCCTGTGCCCTCCTTTCTTCCACTGCTCCACCCACAGGGGCCGCTTTCCTTTGCCTGGGGCTGAGGTTGCTCCTGACTCAGGGCCTTCGCTTGAGCTGTCCCTCTGCCTAGGACTCTCTGTTCCCTCAGCTGCAAGTGACAAGCATCCTTTCTTCTCTAGATGTTTGTTCTGGAATCACCTTCTCTGTGGAAACCTTTGTGATCTCACACAGCCCCCTCATTTGACATTGCAGCTGTGAACCCAGGACTTCTCAGACAGATCGCTGTTAATTTAGAAAGTTTACTTTGCCAAGGCTGAGGACATACCCGTGGCACAGCCTCAGGAAGCCCTGCCGACATGTGCCCAAGGTGGGCGGGGCAGAGCTTAATTTTACACATTTTAGGGAGACATGAGACATCAATCAATATATGTAATAAGTACATTGGTTTGGTCTGGGAAGTTGGGACAACTTTAACCAAAGCCAGGGAGATTTGAAGCAGGGAGGGGCTCCCAGGTCACAGAGAAGTGAGGCACAGATGTTTAGACATGAGTCAAAAAATCATGACTAAAATGGGATATGTACCAGGAAAAGGACTAGGAAAAAAATGAAAATGGCATTAAAGTCCCAATTGAGGCTGAGGGAAATCAAGAAAGAAAAGGAATAGGGTATCCTTTTTAGGGGCGGCCACTGTAGGGTCTCCTAAACCCATTCCATTAACTTGGAAAACAGAAAAACCACTACGGGTAAATCAATGGACTCTACCAAAACAAAAACTGGTGGCTTTACATTTATTAGCAAAGGAACAATTAAAAAAGGGACATATTGAGCCTTCATTCTCACTTTGGAATTCTCCTGTGTTTGTAATTCAGAAAAAATCCGGCAGATGGCGTATGTTAACTAACTTAAGAGACGTAAATGCCTTAATTCAACCCAGGGGGCCTCTCCAACACGGGTTGCCCTCTCCGGCCATGATCCCAAAATTATAACTGATCTGAAAGATTGCTTTTTTACCATTCCTCTGGTGGAGCAGAATTTTGAAAAATTTGCCTTTACTATGCCAGCCATAAATAATAAAGAACCAGCCACCAGGTTTCAGTGGAAAGTGTTACCTCAGGGAATGCTTAATAGTCCAACTATTTGTCAGACTTTCATAGGTCGAGCTCTTCAACCAGTTAGAGACAAGTTTTCAGACTGTTATAGCATTCATTATGTTTTTTTTTTTGTTTGTTTGTTTGTTTTTTTTTTTGAGACGGAGTCTCGCTCTGTCACCCAGGCTGGAGTGCAGTGGCCGGATCTCAGCTCACTGCAAGCTCCGCCTCCCGGGTTCACGCCATTCTCCGGCCTCAGCCTCCTGAGTAGCTGGGACTACAGACGCCCGCCACCTCGCCCGGCTAGTTTTTTGTATTTCTTAATAGAGACGGGGTTTCACCATGTTAGCCAGGATGGTCTCGATCTCCTGACCTCGTGATCCGCCCGTCTCGGCCTCCCAAAGTGCTGGGATTACAGGCTTGAGCCACCGCGCCCGGCCAGCATTCATTATGTTGGTGATATTTTGTGTGCTGCAGAAACGAGAGAGAAATTAATTGACTGTTACACATTTATGGAAGCAGAGGTTGCCAACGCAGGACTGACAATAGTATCTGATAAGATTCAAACCTCTACTCCTTTTCATTATTTAGGGATGCAGATAGAAAATAGAAAAATTAAGCCACCAAAAAAAAAAATAGAAATAAGAAAAGACACATTAAAAACATTAAATGACTTTCAAAAATTGCTAGGAGATATTAATTGGATTTGGCCTACTCTAGGCATTCCTACTTATGCCAGGTCGAATTTGTTCTCTATCTTAAGAGGAGACCCAGACTTAAATAGTAAAAGAATATTAACCCCAGAGGCAACAAAAGAAATTAAATTAGTGGAAGAAAAAATTCAGTCAGCACAAGTAAATAGAATGGATCCCTTAGCCCCCCACTAACTTTTGATTTTTGCTACTGCACATTCTCCAACAGGCACCATTGTTCAGTATACTGATCTTGTGGAGTGGTCATTCCTTCCTCACAGTACAATTAAGACTTTTACATTGTACTTGGATCAAATAGCTACATTAATTGGTCAGGCAAGATTACAAATAATAAAATTGTGTGGAAATGACCCAGGCAAGATCGTTGTTCCTTTAAACAAGGAACAGGTTAGACAAGCCTTTATCAATTCTGGTGCATGGCAGACTGATCTTGCTGATTTTGTGGGAATTATTGATAATCATTACCCAAAAACAAAGATCTTCCAGTTTTTAAAATTGACTACTTGGATTTTACCTAAAATTACCAGACATAGACCTTTAGAAAATGCTCTGACTGGCCGGGCGCGGTGGCTCAAGCCTGTAATCCCAGCACTTTGGGAGGCTGAGACGGGCGGATCACGAGGTCAGGCGATCGAGAACATCCTGGCTAACATGGTGAAACCCCGTCTCTACTAAAAAAAAAAACTAGCCGGGTGAGGTGGCGGGCGCCTGTAGTCCCAGCTATTCGGGAGGCTGAGGCAGGAGAATGGCGTGAACCCGGGAGGCGGAGCTTGTGGTGAGCTGAGATCCGGCCACTGCACTCCAGCCTGGGCGACAGAGCGAG
>NC_037687.1:29571887-29589822 GCF_003255815.1 Theropithecus gelada | reverse complement strand
GGCCGGGCGTGGTGGCTCAAGCCTGTAATCCCAGCACTTTGGGAGGCCGAGACGGGCGGATCGCGAGGTCAAGAGATCGAGACCATCCTGGCTAACATGGTGAAACCCCGTCTCTACTAAAAAATACAAAAAAAACTAGCCGGGCGAGGTGGCGGGCGCCTGTAGTCCCAGCTACTCGGGAGGCTGAGGCAGGAGAATGGCGTGAACCCGGGAGGCGGAGCTTGCAGTGAGCTGAGATCCGGCCACTGCACTCCAGCCCAGGCGACAGAGCGAGACTCCGTCTCAAAAAAAAAAAAAAAAAAAAATTAAATATAGAATAGATGATCAGTTAAACCAGCTGTTCAATTTATTACAACAACTGTAAAAAAGGAAATTTCCCATTTTATATTACTCATATTCAAGCACACACTAATTTACCAGGGCCTTTAGCTAAAGCAAATGAACAAGCTGACTTACTGGTATCATCTGCATTCATAAAAGCATAAGAACTTCATGCTTTGATTCATGTAAATGCAGCAGGATTAAAAACAATTTGATGTCACATGGAAACAGGCAAAAAATATTGTACAACATTGAACCCAGTGTCAAGTCCTACAGCTGTCCACTCAAAAGGCAGGAGTTAATCCCAGAAGTCTGTGTCCTAATGTGTTATGGCAAATGGATGTCACGCATGTATCTTCATTTGGAAGATTATCATGTGTCCATGTAATACTTGATACTTATTCACATGTCATATGGGCAACCTTCCAGACAGGAGAAAGCACTTTCCATGTTAAAAAACATTTATTATCTTGTTTTGCTGTAATGGGAGTTCCAGAATAAAATTAAAACTGACAACAAACCAGGATACTGTA
Organism: Theropithecus gelada; assembly: GCF_003255815.1. Classification (NCBI taxonomy): domain Eukaryota; kingdom Metazoa; phylum Chordata; class Mammalia; order Primates; family Cercopithecidae; genus Theropithecus; species Theropithecus gelada. The sequence continues at coordinate 29,588,968 of NC_037687.1, read as the reverse complement.
GTAGAGCTTTCCAAAAATACTTAAATCAGTGGAAAATTACAAATACAACAGAAATTCCCTATAATTCCCAAAGACAGGCCATAGTTGAAAGAACTAATAGAACATTCAAAATGCAGTTAGTTCAACAAAAAGAAGGGGGAGACAGTAAGGAGTGTACCACTTCTCAGATGAAACTTAATCTAGCACTCTATACTTTAAATTTTTTAAACATTTATGGAAATCAGACTACCGTAGGGAGACCCCCTGAAACTATTGCTATGGAATAAAAGATGAAATGCTCAAGATTGTTGTAAATACAAAATTGCATGCCTGATTGTGTAAAGACATTGCCAGGTTGGACTGCCAGAATGAGCCAAGAGCTTGTGATGTGCTTCCCCCTGCAGAGAGCCTATGAATGGATGTGCAGTCGGAGGTTTCACATCACCAAGATTCCTATCCCAGAAAAGCAGATGTTCATAGCTCTGGGAATGGAATGCGACCCTTGTGGAATGCACCTATAAATGGACACATGAGGGGCACCTGTCCATATGGATAAGATAGGGCTGTAAACGTCCTCATCTTGCCATGGCTCTTCTAGGCCTCTTTAGGGTTAAGGCATACTCCCTTCTGAGAATTTCTGGTCTAACCGGTTGTCTAGATTCACGTCCTGTTTCTATGGATTGTTTGTAACCAGCTTTTGCTGCAAGTGTTACTGCTGATTAATATCTAGCTAATCATAGGTTATGGAAAGAATGTGTTTCTATTTCGAGGCTCTGTTAGAAATTACTGATGCACACACACACTATATTGTAAATTCTTATCTCTATATACTGTACTTCTGCATACAGATGTTATGTTAAAGAATTACTTCATCCCCATGTGACCATCTCACCTCATAATCAAATGACCCTAAATCCCTCACTAACCTACCCCCACCTCACTAAACTTAACAATAAATGCTGGTATATCCAGTGCATTGGCGGCACTGTGGGACTAGAGGCGGTGACCCCCCGGACTCAGCTTTCACTATCTTGTGTGTGTCCATTATTTCTCAAACTGCTGATCCACCTGGGAACAAAGAAAGAGCCCCTTTGCATTGCAGGTTGCTGGCCAGATCCTGCAACAGACTACGACCTCTGCAGAACAACATCTTACTGGTAAAAAGAACAGCCCACATGATGGAAAACTGATCTGGTGGAAAGACAATAAACCTAAGACATAGGAAGTAGGGAAGGTGGTAACGTCGGAGAGAGGTTTTGCTTGTGTTTCACCAGAAGAAAATCAGCTTCCTGTTGGGATACCCACTGGAAATTTGAAGTTCTACAGTGAACCCATCGGAGATGCAAAGAAAAGCGCCTCCACGGAGATGGAGACACCACAATCGAGCACCATCGACTCACAAGATGAACAAAATGGTGATGTCAGAGGAACAGATGAAGTTGCCATCCACCAAGAAAGTGGAGCCCCAACTTGGGTGCAATGAAAGAAGCTGACACAGTTAGCTTAAAAAAAGCCTAGAGAACACAAAAGTGACACAAACTCCAGAGGATATGCTGCTTGCAGCTTTGATGATTGTATCAGCGGTGGTCAGTCTCCCCATGCCTGCAGGAACAGCTGCAGCTAATTATACCTACCAAGCCTATGTGCCTTTCCCACCCTTAATTCGGGCCGTCACATGGATGGAGAATCCTATTGAAGTATATGTCAATAATAGTGTTGGGTACCTGGCCCCACAGATGACTGTTGCCCTGTTAAACCGGAGGAAGAAGGAATGATGATAAATTTTTCCACTGGGTATCGTTATCCTCCTATTTGCCTAGGGAGAGCACCAGGATGTTTAAAGCCTTCAATCCAAAATTGGTTGGTAGAAGCACCTACTGTCAGCACCACCAGTAGATTTACTTATCACACCTAAGTGAACTGTCACTCAGGCCACGGGTAAATTATTTACAGGACTTTTCTCATCAAAGATCATTAAAATTTAGGCCAAAGGAAAGCCTTGCCACAAAGAAATTCCCAAAGGATCAAAAAGCAAAGAAGTTCTAGTTTGGGAAGAATGTGTGGCTGATAGTGCGGTGATATTACAAAACAATGAATTCGGAACTATTATAGATTGGGCACCCCGAGGTCAATTCTATCACAATTGCACAGGACAAACTCAATCATGCCCCAGTGCACAGGTGAGTCCAGCTGTTAGTAGTGACTTAACACAAAGTTTAGACAAACATAAGCACAAAAAATTACAGTCTTTCTTCCCTTGGGAATGGGGAGAAAAAGGAATCTGTACTCCAAGACCAAAAATAATAAGTCCTGTTTCTGGTCCTGAACATCCAGAATTATGGAGGCTTACTGTGGCCTCATACCGCATTAAAATTTGGTCTGGAAATCAAACTATAGAAACAAGAGATCATAAGCCATTCTATACTATCGACCTAAATTCCGGTCTAACAGTTCCTTTGTAAAGTTGTGTAAAGCCCCCTTATATGCCAGTTGTAGGAAACGTAGTTATTAAACCAGACTCCCAAACTATAACCTGTGAAAACTGCAGATTGTTTACTTGCATTGATTCGACTTTTAATTGGCAGCACCGTATTCTGCTAGTGAGAGGAAAGGAAGGCACGTGGATCCCTGTGTCCATGAACCCACCGTCGGAGGCCTTGCCATCCATCCATACTTTGTCTGAAGTTTTAAAAGGCATTTTAAATAGATCCAAAAGATTCATTTTTACTTGAATTGCAGTTATTATGGGGTTAATTGCAGTCACAGCTATGGCCGCTGTGGCAGGAGTTGCATTGCACTCTTCTGTTCAGACAGTAAACTTTGTTAACGATTGGCAAAAGAATTCTATGAGATTGTGGAATTCACAATCTGGTATTGATCAAAAATTGGCAAATCAAATTAATGATCTTAGACAAACTGTCATTTGGATGGGAGATAGGCTCATGAGCTTAGAACATCATTTCCAGTTACAATGTGACTGGAATATGTCATATTTTTGCATTACACCCCGAGTTTATAATGAGTCTGAGCATCACTGGGACATAATTAGACGTCATCTACAAGGAAGAGAAGATAATCTCACTTTAGACATTTCCAAATTAAAAATAAAATTTTGAAGCCCATTTAAATTTGGTAGCAGGAACTGAGGCAATTGAGGGAGTTGCTGATGGCCTCACAAATCTTAACCCTGTCACTTGGGTTAAGACCATCGGAATTTCTACTATTGTAAATTTCATATTAATCCTTGTGTGCCTGTTCAGTCTGTTGTTAGTCTGCAGGTGTACCCAGCAACTCTGAAGAGACAGCGACCATCGAGAACTGGCCATGATGATGATGGCGGTTTTCTCAAAAAGACAAGGGGGAAATGTGGGGAAAAGAAAGAGAGATCAGACTGTTACTGTGTCTATGTAGAAACCTTAACGTCTCTACTTGGGAATGCTGATCCCATTTATTTGGAGTTGATGTTTCCAGGCGGCTTTCTTCAAGCGTCGTGTTCATTAACTCTATACTTAATCATATAGTTTAAATTTTATTGTTTACTGCTGATATCAGTTTCTGTGGTATTGTAGGAGCCTCACAAGAGAGGGCACGTGTTGCCATGTTGTAAAACTCATACTTGTCTAAAAGACATGGGTTAGGGTTTTTCCCCCTCCCTCAAGATGAAGCTACTTAGCTGACACAGATGGTCACCTCAATTACCAAGTAGAGCCAGGATGAACTATGTGTGACCAAGGGTGTTGTTAAGTCCTCTTCCCTGAGGACTGATTAGTGTTTATCTTGAAAACATGAACTTAATGGGTTGTACAGAACTGTGAAGTTTCTTTCTGTCTTTTTAACCTCTTAGCTGTTTGCCTCTATTTCCCATCACATTCTGGTCTAAGGCTTATTTATTAATAAAATTGTTTTCATTTCTTTCTCTGTTACCGTCGTGGAGATGATTTCTCATTTGGGAGAAGATTTTTTAGTTTTCAGTTATACTTCGTGAACATTTAAAAAGCGAAGTAAAGCATATTTCTTGGGCCAGGCATGTTGGCTCACGCCTGTAATCCCCGCACTTTGGGAGGCTGAGACAGGTAAATAACTTGAAGTGAGGAGTTTGATACCGGCCCGGTCAACATGGTGAAACCCTGTCTCTACCAAAAATACAAAACTTAGCCGGGCTTGGTGGCACGGGCCTTTAAGGCCAGCTGCTCCCGAGGCTGAGGCAGGAGAATCGCTTGAACCCAGGAGGCAGAGGCTGCATTGAGTTGAGGTCTCGCCACTGGACTCCAGCCTGGGCTACAGAGAAATACTCTGTCTCAAAACAAACAAACAAACAAAACAAAAAAACAGAAAAAGCAAAAAGTAAATAATAATTAAAAAAAGAAAGTAATCAATCTCTTCGACAAATGTGCCAGGACAACTAAGTGGATAGCCACATGGAAAAGAATAATGGTGGATCCCTTTGTCACACCATCAAAAATTTTATTTTAAAAAGCTTTTTTTTTTTTTTTTTTTAAAGAGACAGGAGGAAGGTAGACCTGCGGTAGTGGGTGTCACTTGTCGCCCAGGCTGGCTTGGAACCTCAGGCTCAGCGATTCTCCCGCCGCTGCTTCCTGAGTAGCTGGGACCTCAGGTTCCTGCCCCCACGCCTCTGCTGTGTTTAAGCAGCAGGTGGTGACCTCACTCCTCCCTGGCCTGAGCACTCCGCCCCGCACCCCAGGCGGTGGCTTTAGAGAAGTCCCTGAAGCTGAGCACAGGGCGGACTCTCCCTCCCGAGTGAATGGACAATAGAAAGGGAGAGGATATCTGTTCTGTTCTGTGGACCGTCAGCGTGCCATCTTACGTGCTGCCCAGGCAGGGCTTTGCATTTCACATTCTAGTTTGCATCCCCGTTCCAGACAATTCCAGGGCTTTGGAATCATGCCTCAGTTTCTGGCACTCTGGTCTCCAAAACCTTAAAACAGAGACGCTGGGAGGGAGACTGAGAGAAGCGCAGGTCCCTCCTCGGCCCCGCCCTCTGCCGGTTCTAAACGGCAAGGTCTCTCCGCCTGGCGCCCTGCCCCTATCTCGCTGAGGCCCCGCCCACCTCCTCCCGCCTCCCGCCCAGGCCTGGCTTCTGTTCTGCGCGCGCAGATTAACGCAAACTCGGAAGCGGATCGGTTGGACTGAAGGTCACATCGCGCGGTGAGTTTTGCTCTGTGTTGTATTAAGTTTGCGCGTCCCAGGTCCCCGACGCTTCTGTCCCTGGGACGTGGGGTGCCCACAGACCTGGAAATTCTCGTCCGTCTTCCTTCCCCAGAGCAAATTGAGACATCCCCGTGAGAGCCCGGGGGTCGCTTCCTTTTGGGTTTAAAGTCACCCTGAGGCTGTTCCGGTCCCCGGTCTTTCTGTTATAGGGCAATGTATACACTTTCTGTTGCGTAGTTTTCCTGCCCAAAACCTTGTTCTGACTCCTCCCGCCCCGCGCTATTTAAAGTCCTCACCCGCAAGGTGGATTCTTGCCTGGGGCGCTCCTCCCAGCCTCGCCCTCCTCGGCCCTTGGAGTGCCGCGCCCCGGCTCCAGTCCCGGGGACGCCGAATCCTCTGCGTGTCCTGGGATCCTGCAGACCCCATCCTTGTCCTAAGGCGCGCATCGCCCTCCCCACCTCCCTCCTCGTGCCAGGGCCTGCTGCTCCCCAGGTCTCCTCTCCGCAGTCATCGCTTCCATTGAACCCGCTCTGGGGAGGTCCCAGGGGCCTGTCCTGTGACACGGGATTTTCTTGCCTGCCGAGCTCCAGCCCCTGGAAAATACGCTCCTCCAGGATGCAGGCGTATTACTCCAAACCCTCCTGCGATTGTGTGGGCAAAAGGGATCAGGAGACAGACAAGAGCAGTAGAAAACCTGAGACAGAGAAGAGAATAAAAAAGGCCCATAACAGACAGGAAAAATAGACGATTGGTGAGGGATATGCCAAGAGATGGCAAAAATGAAAAACAAAAAGAAAAACAACATAGGAACGCAGGAGGAGAAAAGCAACTGGAGAAATGTAGAGAAAACCCAGATGTACAGACAGATGAAGGACGGCAAGGTAGGGGGAGTGAAAGCAAAGAGGGAGGCTCATCAGAGTGAGGGAGAGGGGGAGGGATTTGGAGCCAGGACAGACAAAGCAGAGTGGTGCTTGTGTCAAGAACAGAGGGAGAAGCACAGCAGGGAGGACAACTGCGGATCTCAGGTGCCACAGAGTGGGGACAAGGGAGTATATAAGGGAAGAGAGAATTTAACAGGGAGAACAGAGGAGACACAGAGATGACAGAAGAGACAAATTGAGGACGATTGAAAGATTGGGGAGAAGGCCGGGCGCGGTGGCTCAAGCCTGTAATCCCAGCACTTTGGGAGGCCGAGACGGGCGGATCACGAGGTCAGGAGATCGAGACCATCCTGGCTAACACGGTGAAACCCCGTCTCTACTAAAAAATACAAAAAACTAGCCGGGTGCGGTGGCGGGCGCCTGTAGTCCCAGCTACTCGGGAGGCTGAGGCAGGAGAATGGCGTAAACCTGGGAGGCGGAGCTTGCAGTGAGCTGAGATCCGGCCACTGCACTCCAGCCCGGGCTACAGAGCGAGACTCCGTCTCAAAAAAAAAACAAAAAAAAAAAAAAAAAAAAGAAAGAGCAACAAGAGATTAAATAAGTTGCGAGGATGGAGCAGAAGAGGTGGAAGAGAAGGAATAGAGGGAAGAAGGAGATAAACAGCAGAAGAGGAGAGGGGTACAAAATGAAGAGCAGAATCCCAGGGAGAAAGAAAAGAAAACAAGAGCTAGAGAGAGAAGGGGAGAATGAGAGATAGGTACAGAATTAGGGAGGGAAGCACAGTAGTGAAGAAAGAGGGGCTGGGCACAGTGGCTCACGCCTGAAATCTCCACACTTTAGGAGACTGAGGCAAGGGGATTGCTTGAGTCCAGGAGTTCAAGACCAGCCTGGGCAACATAGTGAGACCCCCCCCCATCTCTGCCAAAAAAGATAAGTAAATAACCAGGCTTAATGGTACACCTGTACTCCCAGCTGCTCTGGAGGCCAAGCTGGGAGGATGACTTGAGCCCAGGAGGTCCAGGCTGCGGTGAGCTGATATCATGTCACTACACTGCAGCCTGGACAACAGAGCGAGACATTGTCTCAAAAGAAAAAAAGGGGCGAGAGACCTTGGGTTTAGATGAGTGCGTGAGTTCATTGGATATGATTAGTTGTGACAGGTTGACTTCCGTGTATATAATGTAACAACTGAAAACTTGTTTAAATTATACAGACGAGATTGAGGATTTTAAAATTCGTATCTATAAGACATGTACATTCTATAAATCCTGGCATGAGAGGTATCTTCCACTTGGAATCCCTATTCAGCCAGAGGGAAGTGACTTATTCAGTTGTGAATCACTGCCTTCCCTTTTCCTAGGATGGGGTAGGACGTGGGTAGTGAAGGGGGGAAAAAGTCACTGTCTGTTATTACATAATACTTTTTAATTTAATTAATTAAATCATATTTTGAGACAGGGTCTGGCTGTATCACCCAGGCTGTTGTGCAGTGGTGTGATCTCCTCTAACTGCAGCCTCAACCTCTTGGGTTCAAGCGATCCTCCCACCTCAGCCTTCTGAGTAGCTGGGACCAGAGGCATGAGCCACCTAGCCCGGCTAATTTTTGTATTGTTTTTGTAGAAATGGGGTTTCACTATGTTTCCCAGGCTGGTCTCAAAATCCTGGGCCCAAAGGATCCTCCTGCCTTGGCCTCCCAAATTACTGGGTTTACAGGTGGGATTACAGAGATGAGCCACCGCATCTGGCCTATATAGCCTTCTCTTTTCTTTTCTTTTCTTTTCTTTTTTTCCGAGGGAGTTTTGCTCTTGTTGCCCAGGCTGGTGTGCGATGGCATGATCTCAGCTCACCACAATCTCCGCTTCTCAGCTTCAAGCGATTCTACTGCCTCAGAGAGGCAGGGTATTACACTGCAGCCTGGTCAACAGAGCGAGACATTGTCTCAAAAGAAAAAAAGGGGTAGGCCGGGCGCGGTGGCTCAAGCCTGTAATCCCAGCACTTTGGGAGGCCGAGACGGGCGGATCACGAGGTCAGGAGATCGAGACCATCCTGGCTAACACGGTGAAACCCCGTCTCTACTAAAAAATACAAAAAACTAGCCGGGCGAGGTGGCGGGCGCCTGTAGTCCCAGCTACTCGGGAGCCTGAGGCAGGAGAATGGCGTGAACCCGGGAGGCGGAGCTTGCAGTGAGCTGAGATCCGGCCACAGCACTCCAGCCTGGGCGGCAGAGCGAGACTCCGTCTCAAAAAAAAAAAAAGAAAAAAAAAAAAGAAAAAAAGGGGCGAGAGACCTTGGGTTTAGATGAGTGGGTGAGTTCATTGGATATGATTAGGAATACAAGCTAACTAACAGTGAGTAGCTGGGATTACAGGCATGCACCACCACGCCCAGGTAATTTTGTGTTTTTAGTAGAGACTGGGTTTCTTCATGTTGGTCCAGGCTGGTCTCTAACTCCCGACCTCAGGTGATCTGCCTGCCTTGGCCTCCCAAAGTGCTGGGATTACAGGCGTGAGCCACCATGCCCACACCCATAGTAGTTTTTAAAATGGACATCAGGGCACGGTGGCTCACGCCTGTAATCCCAGCACTTTGGGAGGCCGAGGTGCATGGATCACGAGGTCAAGATTTCGAGACCACCCTGGCCAACACAGTGAAACCCCATCTGTACTTAACAGATACAAAAATTAGCCAGGTGTGGTTGCAGATGCCTGTAATCTCAACTGCTCGGAAGGCTGAGGCAGAATTGCTTGAATCTGGGAGGCAGAGGATGCAGTGAGCCGAGATTGTGCCACTGCATGCCAGCCTGGGCAACAAGAGGGAAACTGCATCTCAAAAAATTAATTAATTAATTAATTAATTAATAAAACTAAAAGCACTGGTCCTATTCACGTGTAGTCAACACGCATGACCAAATTATTTCAAAGGCACCATCTGCAGGAACATTCTATTGGACAATAAGAACTCTGAACATAGCTTTTGACCAATATGATCTTTCAGACCAGGGAGCCTACATCTTGTTTTTTATGTTTTTATTGTGCAATTTGTTTTATACAATATTTTCTGTGATCTCAGTTTATACATTTTCACAGTACACATTGCATGTTTTATATTTTATGCATAGTTAGCTAGGGAACTAAGGGCAATGCATATATATATAAATGCTGTATTGCCTGGTGTTATGTAACTGTACCTGTGACATCATAATTGCACCCTCCGACACTGTTAGTTACTTCATATTCCTTATAATGCTATGTATTTACTTGAACTCATACATCAGAAGGTATACATCTTAAGATGTATTTCAGTTCTTATATTGTGTGCTGGTGGTAAGTAGAAGTTGTGGCTTTTTTCTTAAGAGGGAATTGTTTAGAATTCTGCAGGCTGTATAAATGTACTTATTATTTGCTTGCAGGTTTTATCATGGGTTACAATAGTTTACTGATTAATATTTAAGATTTCACATATGGCTTTTCGGTATATGGTATGTAATATAACTGACACACTGCACTTGTTAATTTCAGTAAGTCCCTGTTCTGCGTGGATATGGGTAATTTTATGACAGGTATTCAGAAAAAGATTGTATTAACATTGTTTTCTTTTTCTTTTTCTTTTTCTTTTTTTTTTTTTTTTTGAGATGGAGTCTCACTCTGTCACCCAGGCTGGAGTGCAGTGGTGCAATCTTGGCTCCCTGCAAACTTTCCCTTCCAGGTTCAAGCGATTCTTGTGCCTCAGCCTCCCGAGCAGCTGGGACTGCAGGTGCAAGCCACCAGGCCTGGCTAATTGTTGTACTCTTTTCTTATCTTCCCTGTGCTGTGATTATTTGACAATACAGAATTTCCATTGATTTTGGTTACTCTGACATGAGCTTGTTGTGGATTATTTACCAATATAGTATATTGTGTGGTCCTTTAGCATCTATTTGTATACACTAGATATTCTGTAAATATGAAGAATATATACTTTTCTTTTCCTTGTGTGACAGTGATATGTTTTTTGGAAACTGTGATGCACTTTAGGGTCACAGTGGAAAAACACTCCTGACTTTAGGCTTACATATGTTTGTGCCCTGTCAGTGTGTTTTTTTTTTTTTTTTTGAGGCGGAGTCTTCACTCTGTCCCCCAGGCTGGAGTGCAGTGGCACCATCTCGGCTCACTGCAAGCTCCGCCTCCCGGGTTCGCGCCATTCTCCTGCCTCAGCCTCCCGAGTAGCTGGGACTACAGGCGCCGCCACCGCGCCCGGCTAATTTTTTGTATTTTAGTAGAGACGGGGTTTCACCTTGTTAGCCAGGATGGTCTCGATCTCCTGACCTCGTGATCCGCCCGCCTCGGCCTCCCAAAGTGCAGGGATTACAGGCGTGAGCCACCGCGCCCGGCCGCCCTGTCAGTGTTTTGTCACGATATTGGAAATAGGCTTCCATAGAAATGATTTGAAGGACACGTAATCACCCTTTATTTATTAAAGAATCTTACTCCTTTTGTGCTCCTAAACTTTGAAGATCATGTTTGGGAAGTTTAAAATAAGTACTGTTTTTTGTGTCGTATTTCCACATTTCAGTATGATTTACCACCTGGGCTTCATTGGAAACGTATTGGTGTTTATATTTTGTAGCTCTCTCTTCCAAATGCTTAGTGAAAAAGGTGGGAGGATCACTTGAGCCAGGGCGTTGAAGGCTGCAATGAGCCCTGTTTTTGTCACCACACTCCAGCCTGGGTGAGTGAGCTAGACCCTGTCTCAAACAAACAAGCAAATAAATGAGAGGTACAATTCCTCCTTTGAAAATAAAGAAAGAGATTTTCTTTCCTTTCGTCTCTTTTCTTAGGACATTTATTTAGAAAATTTGCAAATGCATTTTCTGTCTTCTGAGGTAGTTTCCTTTCCTTTCCTTTCCTTTCCTTTCCTTTCCTTTCCTTTCCTTTCCTTTCCTTTCCCTTTCCCTTTCCCTTTCCCTTTCCCTTTCCCTTTCCCTTTGTCTTTCCCTTTCCCTTTCCCTTTCCCTTTCCCTTTCCCTTTCCGTTTCGCTCTTGTTTCCCAGGCCGTAGTAAAATGGTGTGATCTCGGCTCACCACAGTTTCCATCTCCAGGGTACCTGCGATTCTCCTGCCTCAGCCTCCAGAGTAGCTGGGACTACGGGCACCCGCCATCATGCCTGGCTGATTTTTATAGTTTTGTAGAGACAGGGTTTCACCATGTTGGCCAGGCTGGTCTTGAACTTCTCATTTTAGAGGATCCTCCATCCTCGGCCTTCCAAAGTACTGGGATTACAGGCGTGAGCCACCGCTCCCGGCCCAGGGATGTATTTCTGAAGAATTTGGGAGCTCGCTTTGAAAGGCAAACAACGGCTGGGCACGGTGGCTCACGCCTGTAATCCCAGCACTTTGGGAGGCCAAGGTGGGCTGATAAAGAGGTCAGGAGTTTGAGATCGCCTGACCAACATGGTGAAACCCTGTCTCTACTAAAAACACAAAAAAATTAGCCAGGCGTGGTGGCACATGCCTGTAGTCCCAGCTTCTCAGGAGGATGAGACAGGAGAATTGCTTGAACCTGGGAGGCAGAGGTTGCAGTGAGCTGAGATTGCACCACTGCACTGCAGCCTGGGTGACAAAGCGAGACTCCATCTCAAAAAAAAAAAAAAAAAAGAAACTAAATAATTCATCAAATGATTCCAATTTAAAGCTTTGGACCTTTAAATAATTCTGAGCTTTGAAAGGAATGTGGTCCTACAACCTGAGTCTAGTAAAATGCAGGTGCAACTTCTAAGAGTTTTCCTGACTGACCATCGTGGCTCAAGCCTGTAATCCCAACAGTTTGGGAGGCCGAGGTGGGTGGATCACTTGAGATCAGGAGTTCAAAACCAGCCTGGCCAGCTTGGTGAAACCCTGTCTCTACTAAATATACAGAAAACTTACAGGCATCTGCCATGACGCCCTGCTAATATTGTGTTAGGGTTAGTGTCAGGGTTTCTCTCCCTTGCTCGGGATGAAGCTAGTTAGCTGACACAGATGGTCACCTCCATTACCAAGCAGAGCCAGGATGAACTGTGTGTGAGCAAGGGTGTTGTCAAGTCCTCTTCCCTGAGGACTGATTGGTGTTTATCTTGAAAACATGAACTTAATGGGTTGTACAGAACTGTGACGTTTCTTTCTCTCTTTCCAACCTCTTGGCTATTTGCCTCTATTTCCCACCATATTCTCATCTAAAGCTTATTTATTAATAAAATAGTTTTAATTTCTTTCTCTATTATCATCGTGGAGATGATTTCTCATTTGGGAGGAGACTCTTTGATTTTCAATTATATTTTCTCACATTTAAAAAGTGAAGGAGGCCGGGCGCGGTGGCTCAAGCCTGTAATCCCAGCACTTTGGGAGGCCGAGACGGGCGGATCACAAGGTCAGGAGATCGAGACCATCCTGGCTAACACGGCGAAACCCCGTCTCTACTAAAAACACAAAAAATTAGCCGGGCGAGGTGGCAGCGCCTGTGGTCCCAGCTACTTGGGAGGCTGAGGCAGGAGAATGGCGGGAACCCGGGAGGCGGAGCTTGCAGTGAGCTGAGATCTGGCCACTGCACTCCAGCCTGGGTGGCAGAGCGAGACTCCGTCTCAAAAAAAAAAAACAAAAACAACAACAACAAAAAAAAACAAAAAAAGTGAAGGAAAGAATATTTCCTGGGCCAGGCACGGTGACTCACTAGTGTAATCCCAGCACTTTGGGAGGCTGAGGCAGGCAGATCACTTGAAGTCAGGAGTTCCAGACCGGCCTGGCCAACATGGTGAAACCCCGCCTCTACCAAAAATATGAAAATTAGCTGGGCATAGCCGTGTGCACTTGTAATAGCAGCTACTCCAAAGGCTGAGGCAGAATAGCTTCCACCCAGGAGGCAGAGGCTGCAGTGAACCACGATCTCGCAACTGCTCCCCAGCACGGGCCACAGAGAAATAATACTCTGTCTCATAAATAAAAGGAAAGAAAAAAGTAAAAAAAGAGAAAGTAATAGATTTCTTTCACAAATGTGCTGGGACAACTAACTGGATATCCACATGGAAAAGAGTAATGTTGGATCCCTATGTAACACCATCAAAAATTTTATTTAAAAAGGATTTAAAAAAAAAAAAAGGCCAGACACGGTGGCTCACACCTGCAATCCCAGCACTTTGGGAGGCTGAGGCGGTCGGATCACGAGGTCAGGAGATCCAGACTATTCTGGCAAACACGGTGAAACCCCGTCTCTACTAAAAATACAAAAACTTAGCGAGGAGTCGTGACTGGCGCCTGTAGTCCCAGTTACTCAAAAGGCTGAGACAGGAGAATGGTGTGAACCCGGGAGGCGGAGCTTCAGTGAACCAAAATCGTGCCACCGCACTCCAGCCTGGGCAACAGAGCGAGACTCAGTCTCAAAAAAAAAAAAAAAAAGAAAGAAAGAAAGAAAAGTAAAAGAGTGAGAGACAGAGATGAGGAAGGGAACCCTGAGGGAGGGGATGTTACTTTGTCGCCCAGGCGCTTCTGTCCCTTGGACGTGGGGTCCCCATGGACCTGGAAATTCTCACCTGTCTTCTTTCACCCAGAGCAAATTGAGATGTCCCCATAAGAGTCCGGAAGTTGCTTCTTGTTGGGTTTGAAGTCACCAGGAGGCTGGTCCCATAGCCGCTCTTTCTGCTATAGGGCAATGTATACACTTCCTATCGCGTAGTTTTCCTGCTGAAAACTTTTTTTTGACTGTTGGGCTGGGGGATGTAAGGTCTTTCCCTTCCCACGAGGCCATATCTCAGGCTGTCTCAGTGGGGGGAAACCTTGGACAATGCCCAGGCTTTCTTGGGCAGAGGTCCCTGTGGCTTTCCGCAGTACATTCTGTCCCTGGGTACTTGAGATTAGGGAATGGCGGTGACTTTTACCAAGCATACTGTCTGCGAACACTTTTTAACAAAGCACATCCTGCACAGCCCTAAATCCATTATCCCTTGTCAACACAGCACATGTTTCTGCAAGCACAGGGTTGGGGCTAGGGTTACAGATTAATAGTATTTCAAGGAAGAAGAATTTCTCTTAGTAGAGAACAAAATGGGGTTTCTTTTTTTTTTTCAGGCTGGAGTGCAGTGGCCGGATCTCAGCTCGCTGCAAGCTCCGCCTCCCGGGTTCACGCCATTCTCCTGCCTCAGCCTCTGGAGTAGCTGGGACTACAGGCGCCGCCACCTCGCCCGGCTAGTTTTTTGTATTTTTTTTAGTAGAGACGGGGTTTCACCGTGTTAGCCAGGATGGTCTCGATCTCCTGACCTCGTGATCCGCCCGTCTCGGCCTCCCACAGTGCTGGGATTACAGGCTTGAGTCACCTTGCCCGGCAGAGATGGGGTTTCACCATGTTGGCTGGACTGGTGTCGACCTCTTGACCCCAAGTGATCTGCCTGCCTCCGCCTCCCACAGTGCTGGGATGACGGGCCTGAGCCACTGTGCTAGGTCTTTCTTTTGAGTTTCTGATTAGCCTTTCCAAAGGAGACACTCATATAGGCATCTATGTCAGGGAGCAGAGGGGTGACTTTGAATGGAAGGGGAGTCTGGCTCCCTAAGCAGCTCCCAGCTTGACTTTCCATTTTGCTTAGTGATATGGGGCCCCAAGATTTATTTTCCTTACACACAGCCCAACCTTCATCCCACCTCTGGTCTACATTGACTGTTCCGTGTGATTAGTTTTGTGCCTTTACCATCCACTGTCTGGATCCCAGTGAGAACAAGGCCCCAAAGACAGAGCAGAGCCAGAACGTGGGGCTGTGCTGGGCTCGCCCCTCTGAGTGGAGCTCAACCCTGACTTCACATTAGACTGCAGAGCATTTTACAAATAGAGCTTTTGTGCTGCTTTACTGGGATTCTTATTCTGAAGGGCTGGAGTCCACCCTCAGTAATAGCTGCAGTGGCCCAGGTGCTTGTCATCTGTGTGCAGCATTGAGCATCAAAGCTCTGTGTCCCCCGTTTCTGAGGGCTGAGCTCAGCCTGTGATCCACAGAGAGATGAGGGACTGTCCTCTGGATGGGGTTTGGTCAGGGAAGAGTCTGTACCCTGAAGGGGAGATCAGTGCAGCCCAGCTTCCCCCTGCTGCCTCATGTGTGGGGGCTTCTCCAGGAGGGCAGTGAGATCTGAAGACCGGGGTCAAATGTACACTTATAGGTCTTCCTGTGGGGCTTTCTTATCTCTGCATGGTCTCTGGTGCAGTGGGCAGTGGGGGACCATCTTTCTACAGGGTGAGGTCTCCCCTGTTCATGTGTTTTTGTCACAGGAAGGGAGTGAGTCATTTCTAACATGAAGTCTTTTTTTTCACATACAGGATTGATTTCTAAAGACTCAGGTTACGTGAGCAAGCAGCTGAGAAGAGGAAAGGAAAGGAGGCAGGCATGGCTCTTCCTCAGGTGAAGTGATGTTCCTCTGGGGATTAATCTGTCTCTTTCCTTTCTGAAATGCCAGGAATTGTAGTAGCCAGTCTTTTCTGAGTCTGAAGCATTTTGCCTGACAGGTTTGCTCGCACTCACCCATGCCTGCCGTCAGTTCCTGTCACCTGCTCTGAGATTCCATCTCCTGTGACCCAGTGACATGAACTTGGGAAGAGGCTCCACTGGGCACAGTCCTGGGAAGGGCTCACACCCAGACATGGATAAACATGGGGTGTGGGACCATTGAGGTCAGTGCTGCTGGGCAGCCTTGGTGGTTCAGGGGCCACATCTGGATGTCAGCTCTTTGTGGACCAGATCAGAGAAACTCCATATGAAATACATACATTAATGTGCCCAGATATCTGGTAAATTCTGGACAAGGAGACGAATAAGGGGAGATATTGTGCATCTGATTTGGTAACACATTTGAAGCCACACTAGCAGATCAAGATGTCTCTGACTCCAAACTTTTTTTTTTTTTTTAAAGAGACAAGATGTTGGTCCAGGTGCGGTGGCTCACACCTGTAATCCCAGCACTTTGGGAAGCTGAGGCAGGTAGATCCCTTGAGGTCAGGAGTTCAAGACCAGCCTAGCCAATATGGTGAAACTGTATCTCTACTAGAAATACAAAAATTAGCTGTGTGTGGTGGTGCATACCTGTAATCTCGGCTTCTTAGGAGGCTGAGGCAGGAGAATCACTTGAACCCTGGAGGCAGAAGTTACCTTATGCCAAAATTGTGCCACTGCACTCCAGCCTGGGGGACAGAGTGAGACTCTGTCTCAAAAGAAAAAAGAGAGAGAGAGAGAAGGTGTCACTCTGTGGCTTAGTTCTGGAGTACAGTGGAATAATTCAGAGTTTACAGCAGCCTCAAACTCCTGGGCTCAACTAATCCCTACTTTAGCCTCCTGAAGAGCCTGAAGGATAGGCATGGGTCACCATATATATATATCTATGTATGTATGTATGTATGAATGAATGTATGTATTTATTTATTTATTTTAAGATGGAGTCACTCAGTCAACAAAGCTGGAGTGCGATGGCACAATCTCAGCTCACTGCAACCTCCGCCTCCCAGTTTCAAGCAATTCTTCTGCCTCAGCCTCCTGAGTTGCTGGGACTATAGACACACACCTCCACACCCAGCTAATTTTTGTATTTTTAGTTGAGACGGGGTTTCATCATGTTGGTTAGGGTGGTCTTGAACTCCTGACCTTGTGATCTGCCTGTCTGGGACTCATAAAGCACTGGGATTAAAGGTGTGGGCCACTGAGTCCAGCCTTATTTTTTATATTGTATTTTTATTTCGTTGTCCAGGCTGGAGTGCAGTGGTGCAATCATAGCTCACTATCGCCTCGATATCCTGGCCTCAACTGTTCCTCCCATCTTGGCCTCCCAAATTGCTGGCATTCCAGATGGGAGACAGCCGGCCCGGCTGGACTCTGCACTTTTTTGAGATGGAGTCTCGCTCTGTTGCCCAGGTTGGATTGCAGTGGCGGGATCTCAGATCACTGCAACCTCTGCCTTCTGGCTTCAAGCAATTCTTCTGCCTCAGCCTCCCATGCATCTGGGATTACAGGTATTCACTGCCATGGCTGGCTAATTTTTTTGTATTTTTTTTTTTTTTTTTTTTTTTTTTTTTGTT
>NC_037687.1:29510574-29571795 GCF_003255815.1 Theropithecus gelada | reverse complement strand
CTCTGTCGCCCAGGCTGGAGTGCAGTGGCTGGATCTCAGCTCACTGCAAGCTCTGCCTCCCGGGTTTACGCCATTCTCCTGCCTCAGCCTCCCGAGTAGCTGGGACTACAGGCGCCTGCCACCTTGCCCGGCTAATTTTTTTTGTATTTTTTAGTAGAGACGGGGTTTCACCGTGTTAGCCAGGATAGTCTCGATCTCCTGACCTCGTGATCCGCCCGTCTCAGCCTCCCAAAGTGCTGGGATTACAGGCTTGAGCCACCGCGCCCGGCCTTTTTGTATTTTTAGTAGAGATGGGGTTTTACCATATTGGTCAGGCTGGTTGAACTCCTGACCTTGTGATTCCTCCAGCTCGGCCTCCCAAAGTGCTAGGATTACAGGCCTGAGCCACTGTGCTTGGCCAAACTGCACTTTTAATGACTCATGGTGGAATGGGAAGTGGAGATAGGCATCAGTGGTACAGGATGCTTTATTGCATCATTGATTTTATTTTATTTTTTATTTTTATTTTTTGAGTTGTGTCTCACTCTGTGGCCCAGGCAGGGGTGCAGTGGTGTGATTTTGTTTCACTGTAGCCTCTGACTCCCGGATTACAGTGATTCTGTTGCCTCAGCTGCTTGAGTAGCTGGAATTAGAGGTGCGCGCCACCACATGTGTAATGGCATGATGGGATGTGTGTGCATGAACACATGGATGGATAAGCCCATGGTTTATGTAGAAAACACATTTGCAATACGTTTTATTTTTTATAATAATTGTAATGATTTTAAGTATTTTTCATTGTTGTCAACTATCACAATAATGAATTAATAGTAAGAAGGGGCTGGGAGCCATGGCTCATGTCTGTAATCCCAGCACTTTGGAAGACTGAGGCGGGTAGATCACTACGTCAGGAGTTCAAGACCAGCCTGGCTAAGATGGTGAAACCCCTTCTCTACTAAATATATAAAAATTAGATGGATGCTGTGGCAGGTGCCTCAAATCCCAGCTACTAGGGAGGCTGAGGCAAGAGACTTGCTTGAACCTGGGTGGCACAGGTTGCAGTGAGCTGAGATTGTGCCACTGCACTCCAGCCTGTGCGATAAAGTAAGATTCCATCTTTAAAAAAAAAAAAAAAGAAGTATTGTGAAGGATTATATGCACGCCTGTGTGTGTCCATTCAGTGACCTTGTAAGATGCTCCATGTTCTCACTCTTGACCTTTATCACATTCTCTCCACTAGATAAACCTGTGTCAGTTTAGTTTAAAGCTGTGTCTGTTACTTAGGTGTTTATATTCACATGTGAACCCCAGACATCTGGATTCAGGTGCTTATGTTGATATTTTTAGCTGTTTGATTTGTGACAAGTTTCCTAGAGTGTGTGTGATGTAACGGTCTCCAAGTACAGATCTTTCTTCATGGGATAGTATGTTATTTTACGGCTTAAGACATGGGAAGCACTTAGAAGAGTGTATAGCACATGAGAAGCATTCAAAAGTGTTAGTCATGGCTATTGCTGTGATCATGACAGTTTTTTGTTTTTTTGTTTTTTGGAGACGGAGTATTGCTCTGTCACGCAGGCTGAAGTGCATAGCATGATATCGTCTTGTTGCAAACTCCGCCTCCTGGTTTCAAGCAGTTCTCCGGCCTCAGCTTCCCGAGTATTGGGGATTACAGGCACCCACAACCACACCCAGCTGATTTTTGTATTTTTAGTAGAGAGGGGGTTTCAGCATGTTCTCAGGCTGGTCTCAAACTCCTGACCTCATGATCCGCCCGCCTCGGCCTCCCAAAGTGCTGGGATTACAGGCATGAGCCACTGTGCCTGACCAATCATGATAGTTTTTAGATTCGGACTTTTCTTTCAAAGCCATTGGACTTTGTCCTCTCTGAAACACCACTTGTATCTTAGCTCATCCAGAAACTTAATATCACCTGGTATGTTGAACATTATATCTGACATGTCTCTAGAGAAAAGCCTGTGTTTGCTTTTTTTTTTTTTTGTGAGATGGAGTCTTGCTCTGTTACCAGGCTAAAGTGCAGTGGCGTGATCTTGGCTCACTGCAACCTCCGTCTCCCAGATTCAAGCAATCCTCCTGCCTCAGCCTCTTCAGTAGCTGGGAGTACCGGCCCGCTCCATGACACCCAGCTAGTTTTTGTATTTTTAGTAGAGATATGGTTTTGCCACATTGGCCAGGATGGTCTCGATCTCTTGACCACATTATCCGCCCGCCTTGGTCTCCCAAAGTGTTGAGATAACAGGTGAAAGCTATCACCTAGCAGTGTTTTTTTGTTTTGTTTTGTTTTGTTTTTGTTTTTTGAGATGGAGTGTCAGTCTGTTGCCCAGGATGGAGTGCAGTGGTGCGATCTGGACTCACTGCAGCCTCTGTCTCCTGGGTTCAAGTGATTCTCCTGCTTCAGCCTCCTGTGTAGCTGGGATTACAGGTACCTGCCACCTTGCCTGGCTAATTTTTATGTTTTTAGGAGATACAGGTTTTCACCATGTTGGCCAGGCTGGTCTCAAATGCTTGACCTCAAATAATCTGCCCGCCTTGGCCTCCCGATGTGTTGGGATTACAGGCGTGAATCACCATGCCTGGCTCTGTGTTTCCTTTTTATTTATATAGTTTTTGTTTTGTCCATAAAATCGAGCCTTCCATAATGACTTATGAGATCTTAAAATCTTTCAAGGAAAAGTATAATAAAATGCAACAATAGGGAAAAAATATTCAAAAATACATTAACGTGGTTTTGTCAGAGCACAGTCTTTGATCAAATACATACTTCTTTTCTCTTTTTCTCATTTCCTGTGAAGGTGATAACTCCTCCATAATGTTTTGTGGAAATGTGTGTTTCATTTTAGGGACGCTTGACTTTCAGGGATGTGGCTATAGAATTCTCATTGGCGGAGTGGAAATGCCTGAACCCTGCGCAGAGGGCTTTATACAGGGAAGTGATGTTGGAGAACTACAGGAACCTGGAGTCTGTGGGTGAGGAAAATGTCCCTGTAGGCCTGAGGAGTCTGCTGTTGTCTATCTTGGCTCTTCCTGGTTTTGTATTCTCTTTTGTGATTTTTGCCCCATACATTTTTTTTTTTTTTTTTTTTTGAGATGGAGTTTCGCTCTTATAGCCTAGGCTGGAGTGCAATGGTATGATCTCAGCTCACCATAACCTCCGCCCCTCAGGATGAAGTGATTCTCCTGCCTCAGCCTCCCGAGTAGCTGGAATTACAGGCATGCGCCACCATGCCCAGCTAATTTTGTATTTTTAGTAGAGACGGGGTTTCTCCATGTTGGTCAGGCTTGTCTCTAATTCCTGACCTCAGGCGGTCTGCCCACCTCGGCCTCCCAAAGTGCTGGGATTACAGGTGTGAGCCACCGTGCTCAGCTCATTCTGGTTTTTGAGGAACATCACAGAAGCGTCTCTCACTGGCACTGTGACAATGTTCATCCCGTAAACTAATGATCATGTTCTCTAAGCAGCAGTCAGTGGTGTTGAAATTCCTCCCAGCGAGGATGTCATTTGGGCTCACAGCCTCATATGTATGAGGCTCTTGACCGAACTCTTGTTCATTTCACATTTTTCACACCAATATGTGTCATTGTTGATTTTTAACAAGAAAACCTATGTTCAGTTTGTTGTAGGATCAACCCTGTAACAGATATGGTTTTCATTAATCTTAGTGAGGAAGCTTGTGAGGTTGAATGAGGTTTACATATTTTAGTTCTACTGTCATTTCCTTAAGACACAGTGGCTTTCAGCTTGTCTGTTTCTATGTTTTGACTCAGTCTCACTCTGGTGCCCAGGCTCGAGTGCAGTGACATGATCTTGGCTCACTGCAACCTCCACCTTTTGGGTTCAAGTGATTCTCCTGCCTCAGCCTCTTGAGTGGCTGGGATTACAGGCATGTGTCACCACACCTGACTAATTTTTGGTAGTTCTATTCCAGATGGTGGTTTCGCCATGTTGACCAGGCTGGTTTTGATAGCCTGGCCTGACGTGATTCAGTTGCCTTGGATTCCCAAAGTGCTGGGATTACACACATGAGCCACCGCCCCTGGCCCCATCTGAGTTTGTTTTTAAGGCTGAATAATATTCCATTTTATATGTATACCACATTTTGTTCATATATTTATCTGTTGTGAACATCTGGGTTGGTTTCTTCTCTTTATTCTTATAAATCATACTGCCAGGCTGGGTGCGGTGGCACACACCTGTAATCCCAGCACTTTGGAAGGCTGAGGTGGGTGAATCACCAGAGGTCAGAAGTTCGAGACCAGCCTGTCCAACGTGGTGAAACCACATCTCTATTAAAGGTACAGTTCCTTTTCCTTTTTTTTTCTTTTTTAAGATGGAGTATTGTTCTGTCACCCAGGCTGGAGTGCAGTGGTGCAACCTCAGCTCACTGCAAACTCCGCCTCCCGGGTTCAAGCAATCTCCTACCACAGCCTTCTCAGTAGCTGGGATTACAGACATGCACCACCATGCCTGACTAATGTTTTGTATTTTTTTAGTAGAGACAGTGTTTCACCATGCTGGCCTGGCTGGTCTTGAACTCCTGACCTTGTGATCCACTCGCCCATCCTCCCAATGTGCTGGGATTACAGATGTGAGCCAGTGCACTCAGCCTGGCTCTGTTTTCACAAGCACATCTCTACCCACTCAGCCAGGGGATCCTTGTTCTCCCCCATCGTCTCCTACGTTGCTGCACTATACTCTTCATAGCGTTTACTTGTTTTATTGTGTGTGTACGCATTTCTGGAATCTACACAGAGAATTTTGTTGAGTACATGCTTGAAACTAGAAATCAGAGGTATTGAATTTAAGAGATGTAAAACTGCTTTCACCTCAGGCCACCATACTGCTGCTTTCTTGGATCTCTTTCATTCTTGTCCCTTGCCCGTGTTGTAATTTGCATAGTTAACCTTGGGTCAATATTTTACCACTTGCTAAATTAGTTCCACTTTCCTCCAAGCTGAAGATTTGGTCTATCCTAGTGGAATTCTATTCCCACAGATGTGCATGTACAAAGTTCACTCCTACAGGCCCATTACTTCCTGCCCTCCACACTTACCCTTCCTTTCCTGACGTTGTCTCACATGGTACATTGATCTGGAAGCAAATACTGTTTATTTCCACCCTATTGATTTTGTAATGCTGAACACCCCAATTTCCCCATGAGCCCCTCTCCTCCAACACTACTCTCACTGAGTAAGTCAAGACCTTATTCATCCACTGGACAAAATTATAGGAGGCTGCCTGAATCAATGTGTGCAGGGCATGATGACTCAGCATATGGTCCATGAGGGATGACTTAGCACCACTGTCAGCAGCACAGCTCAGGCCTTGTGTCCCAGCTCAGCCCTTGTATCCCCCTCAATGTGGGGCTTTCTGTCCTCTTTGTATGTTCTGTGTGTGGTCATTTTCTGTACTGCCTGGGCTGACTATTGTACCTAAGAACATGTCATGGGATCCTTCAGACCTAGAATCAGGTCTTGTCCCTCACTTACCATACATGCAAATTGGGGTCATGTACATGAACACTGTCAGCTTGCTGTCTTTAATTGAGAAATAATGTTAATTTAACTCCAGGGTTGGTTTTTGGTTTTTGGTTTTTGTTTTTGTTTTTGTTTTTGTTTTTGTTTTTGTTTTTAAATGGAGATTTGCTCCTGTTGCCCAGGCTGAAGTACAATGGCACTATCTCAGTTCACCATAACCTCCACCTCCCAGTTTCAGGCAATTCTTCTGTCTCAGCCTACTTAGCAGCTGGGATTACAGGCATGCACACCACGTGCTAATTTTGTGTTTTTAGTAGAGATGAGGTTTCACCATGTTGGCCAGGCTGGTCTCCAACTCCTGACCTCAAGTGATCTATCTTCCTCAGCCTCCCAAAGAGCTGGGATTACAGGCATGATCCAGTGTACCTGGCGTTTTGTTTTGTTTGTTTGGTTGGTTGTTTTCAGGTGGAATTTCCCTCTTGTTGGCCAGGCTGGAGCGCAGTGGTGCAATCTCAGCTCACAGCAACCTCCACTTCCTGGGTTTAAGCAATTGTCCTGTCTCAGGTTCCCAAGTAGCTAGGATTATGCCTGGCACAAGCGTGGCTAATTTTTGTATTTGTAGTAGAGACGGGATTTCTCCATATTGGTCAGGCTGGTCTTGAACTCCCAACTTCAGGTGTTTCATCCACCTGCTTTTTAAAACAAGTGAATACTATCAGATGGCTTCATATATTTTCATAGTGCAGACTCTAAACTTCCTTTGTTTAATAAGATTTGTCAGCCTTCGGTGATTTTAATGATGTGATGCCCCTTTTCCTGTCTCACTCATTTTACTGTTCTGTCAGAAATAGCTTAGACTGGCCAGCCACAGTGGCTTTCGCCTCTATTTCCAGCACTTTCAAACGCTGAGGTGGGTAGATGGCTCACAGTCAGGAGTTTGAGCCCAGTCGGGCAAGCATAATGAAACCGTGAATCTATGATTGCGCCACTGTACTTCAGCCTGGGTGACAGAATTAGATTCCGTTCCCCCCCCCCCAAAAAAATTAGCCAGGCACGGTGGCATGTGTCTGTAGTCCCTGCAACTCAAGAGGCTGAGGTGCGAGAATCTCTTTAGGTAGGAGAATCGTGCCACTACACTCCAGCCTGGATGATCAAAACAGACAAAAAAAAAAAAAAAAAAGAAAAAGGCCGGGCGCGGTGGCTCAAGCCTGTAATCCCAGCACTTTGGGAGGCCGAGACGGGCGGATCACGAGGTCAGGAGATCGAGACCATCCTGGCTAACACAGTGAAACCCCATCTCTACTAAAAATACAAAAAATTAGCCGGGCGAGGTGGCGGCGCCTGTAGTCCCAGCTACTCGGGAGGCTGAGGCAGGAGAATGGCGTAAACCCGGGAGGCGGAGCTTGCAGTGAGCTGAGATCGCGCCACTGCACTCCAGCCTGGGCGACAGAGCGAGACTCCGCCTCAAAAAAAACAAACAACAAAAAAAAAAAAAAAAGAAAAAGAAAAAAAGAAAGAAATCGCTTAAACTGGAAAGCTTAAGACATAGAAATTTATTTCTCCTGGATCTGGAAAGTGGGAAATCTAAGAGCAAGATGTCAGCTAGATTGGTTCCTGGTGACAGCCTTCTAAGTGGTTTAGCCCAGCCATCTTCCTGCCCTGTCCTGACATGGTGTAAAGAGGAACAGGCAATCAGCTCTTTACTTTCTCATATTATAACAGCCCTAGGCCAGGCGCGGTGGCTCACACCAGTAATCCCAGCACTTTGGAGGCCGGGGCGGGTGGATCACGAGGTCAGGAGGTGGACACCATTCTGGCTAACACGGTGAAACCCCGTCTCTACTAAAAATACAAAAAAATTAGCCGAGCGTGGTGGCGGATGCCTGTAGTTCCAGCTAGTCAGAAGGCTGAGGCAGGAGAATGGCGTGAACCCAGGAGGCGGAGCTTGCAGTGAGCCGAGATCGCACCAGTGCACTCCAGCCTGGAATCCGTCTCAAAAAAAAAAAAAAAAAAAAAAAAAAGCCCTAGTCCTGGCGGGGCGTGGTAGCTCACGCCTGTAATCCCAGCACTTTGGGAGGCGGAGATGGCCAAATCACAAGAGACCAGGAGTTTGCGACCAGCCTGAGCAACATGGAGAAACCACGTCTCTACTAAAAATACAAAATTAGCCAATCTAAAAATACAAAATTAGCCAATAGTGGTGTCACTCACCCGGAGTGGTGCCTGTAATCCCAGCTACTTGGGTGGATGAAGCAGGAGACAGGAGACTCGCTAGAACCTGAGAGGCAGAGGTTGTGGTGATCCTAGATCACGCTATTGCACTCCAGCCTGGGCAACAAGAGCGAAACTCTGTCTCAAAAACAAATAAAGAGGCCGGGCGAGGTGGCTCAGGCTTGTAATCCCAGCACTTTGGGAGGCTGAGGAGGGCGGATCACGAGGTAAAAGATCCAGACCATCTGGGCCAACATGATGAAACCCTGTCTCTACTAAAAATATAAAAATTATCTGGGCGTGGTCGTGGGCGCCTGTAGTCCCAGCTACTCAGGAGGCTGAGGCAGGAGAATCGCTTGAACCCGGGAGGCAAAGATTGCAGTGTGCCGCGATTGCGCCACTGAACTCCAGGCTTGGCGACGGAGCAAGACTCCGTCTCAAAAAAATAAAAAATAAAAGAAAGAAGAAAGAAAAAATAAAATTAAAAGCCCTAGTCCTATTCACAATTAGTCAACACCTGTGACCAAATTCTCTAAAAGGCCCCATCTGTAGTAACATCCTATTGGAGAATAAGAAATCTGATAATGGCTTTTAGTCAATACGAACATGTGGGCCAGAGAGCATATATCACATTTGTTTTGTTTTTATTGTGCAATTTGTTTTATACAATGTTTTCTCTGATCTCAGTGTGTAAAATTTCCCAGTACTCATTGTATATTTTATATTTTATGCGTAGTGAACTAGGTAACTATGGGGAATGCATATATATAAAATTGCTGTATTGCCTGGCTGTTACAAAAGTGTAGTTGAGACATCATAATTGCGCTTTACTACGCTATTAGTCAATTCTTTATTTATTTATGTACTTATTTTGGAGACAGAGTCTTGCCCTGTCACCCAGGCTGGAGTGCAATGGCACGATCTCAGCTCACTGCAACCTCCGCCTCCTGGGTTCAAACAATTCTTTTGCCTCAGCCTCCAGAGTAGCTGAGATTACAGGTGCCCGCCACCATGCCCAGCTGATTTTTTTGTATTCTTAGTAGAGATGGGGTTTCCCCAGATGGCCAGACTGTTCTCGAACTCCTGACCTCGTGATCCACTTGCCTTGGCCTCCCAAAGTGCTTGGATTACAGGTGTGAGCCACTGTGCCTGCCGTTAGTCAATTGTTATTTCTTAAAATGCTGTGTATTTTGTTTTGTTTTGTTTTGTTTTTTGAGATGGAATCTTGCTCTGTCGCCCAGGCTGGAGAGCAGTGGTGCGATCTCAGCTCACTGCAAGCTCCACCTTCTGGGTTCAGGCCATTCTCCTGCCTCAGCCTCCAGAGTTGCTGGGACTACAGGTGCCCGCCACCACGCCCGGCTAATTTTTTTGTATTTTTTTAGTAGAGACGGGGTTTCAGCATGTTAGCCAGGATGGTCTCAATCTCTTGACCTCGTGATTCGCTACCTTGGCCTCCAAAAGTGCCAGGATTACAGGTGTGAGCCACCGCGCCCAGCCAAATGCTGTGTATTTCCTTGACCTCATACATCAGAAGGTAGTGATCTTAACATGTATTTCAGTTCTGATGTTGCGTGCTGGTGGTTAAGTAGAAGTTGTGGATTTTTTCTTAAGAGGAATTGTTTAGAATTCTGCAGCCTGTATAAATGTACTCATTTACTTGCTGGTTTTATCATGGGTTCCAATATTTTATTTTATTTTTTTATTTTTATTTATTTATTTATTTTTTTTTTTGAGACGGAGTCTCGCTCTGTCGCCCAGGCTGGAGTGCAGTGGCCGGATCTCAGCTCACTGCAAGCTCCGCCTCCCGGGTTCACGCCATTCTCCTGCCTCAGCCTCCCGAGTAGCTGGGACTACAGGCGCCCGCCACCTCGCCCGGCTAGTTTTTTGTATTTTTTAGTAGAGACGGGGTTTCACCGTGTTACCCAGGATGGTCTCGATCTCCTGACCTCGTGATCCGCCCATCTCGGCCTCCCAAAGTGCTGGGATTACAGGCTTGAGCCACCGCGCCCGGCCGGGTTCCAATATTTTATTAATTAATTTTTATAATTTTATATATGGCTTTTTGGTATGTGGTATGCAATATAACTGACACACTCCACTCGTTAAAGTCACAAAGTGCCACCGGGTGCAGTGACTCACACTGGTAATCCCAGAACTTTGGGAAGCTGAGGCGGGTGGATTACTTGAGGTCAGGAGTTTGAGACCAGCCTGGCCAACATGGTGGCCAACATGGTGAAACCCCATCTTTATTAAAAACACAAAAATTTGCCAGGCGTAGTGGTGCATGCCTGTAATCCCAGGTACTCAGGAGTCTGAGGCAGGAGAATCACCTCCACCCAGGTGGCAGAGGTTGCAGTGAGCTGAGATCGCACCATGGCACTCCAAGCTGGAGTGAAAGGCCCCGTCTCAAAAAAATAAATATACAAAAAATTTAAAAGCACCTGTTTTGTGTGGATATAGGTAATTTTATGACATTTATTCAGAAAAATATTGTATTAACTATTTTTTCTTTTTTTCTTTTTTCTTTTTTTTTTTTTTTNGAAAAATATTGTATTAACTATTTTTTCTTTTTTTCTTTTTTCTTTTTTTTTTTTTTTGAGGCGGAGTCTCACTTTGTCACCCAGGCTGGAGTGCAGTGGTGTGATCTCGGCTCACTGCAACCTCTGCCTCGTGATTCAAGTGATTCTTGTGCCTCAGCCTCCCAAGTAGCTGTGACTGCAGGCGCGGACCACCATACTTGGCTAATTTTTGTAATCTTTTCTTATCTTCTCAGTGCTATAATTGTTTGATAGTACAGAATTTCCATTGCTTTTGGTTATCCTTATATGAGCTTGTTGTGGATTATTTACCAATATTGTATATTGTGTGGGGGTTTTTTTTTTTTGTAGCATTTATTTGTATACAGTGAATATGCTTTAAATGTGAAGAATACATATTTTTCTCTTCGTTGATGTGACAGTGATATGTTTCTTGCAAATTGTGATACACTTTAGGGTCACAGTGGAAAAATACTCCTCACTTTAGGCTTACACATGTTTGTGCCCTGTCAGTGTTTTGTCATGACACAGAAAATAGACTTCCATAGAATTGATTTGAAGGACATATAATTGCCCTTTATTTATTAAAGAATCTTACTCCTTTTGTGTTCCTATACTTTGAAGATCATGTTTGGGAAGTTCAAAATAAGTCTTGTTTTTTGTGTCATATTTACACACTTCAGTATGATTTGCCATCTAGACTTAATTGGAAACCTGTTGGTGTTTATATTTTGTAGATATCTCTTCCAAATGCATGATGAAGGAGGTCTTGTCAACAGGGCAAGGCAATACAGAAGTGTTCTACCCAGGGACATTGCAAAGACCTGAAAGTCATCACATTGGAGATTTTTGCTTCCAGGACATTGAAAAAGAAATTCATGACATTGAGTTTCAGTGTCAAGAAGATGAAAGAAGTGGCCATGAAGCACCCATGACAAAAATTAAAATCTTGATTGGTAGTACAGACCAATATGATCAAAGGCATGCTGGAAACAAGCCTATTAACGATCAGCTTGGATCAAGTTTTCATTCACATCTGCCTGAATTGCACATATTTCAGATCAAAGGCAAAATTGCTAGTCAACTTGAGAAGTCTACCAGTGATGCTCCCTCGGTTTCAGCGTCCCAAAGAATTTCTTGTAGGCCCCAAACCCAGATTTCTAATAACTATAGGAATAATTTCTTGAATTCTTCGTTACTCACACAAGAACAGGAAGTACACATGACAGAAACATCTTTCCAATGTAATGAGAGTGGCAAAGCCTTTAATTGTAGCTCACTCTTAAGGAAACACCAGACAATCCATTTAGGAGACAAACCATATAAATGTGATGTATGTGGCAAGCTCTTTAATCATAAGCAGTACCTTGCATGCCATCAGAGATGCCACACAGGTGAGAAACCTTACAAGTGTAATGAATGTGGCAAGTCCTTCAGTCAGGTGTCATCCCTTACATGCCATCGTAGACTTCATACTGGAGTAAAACCTTACAAGTGTAATGAGTGTGGCAAGATCTTTGGTCAAAATTCAGCCCTTGTAATTCATAAGGCAACTCATACTGGAGAGAAACCTTACAAGTGTAATGAATGTGATAAGGCTTTTAATCAACAATCAAACTTTGCACGTCATCATAGAATTCATACTGGAGAGAAACCTTACAAATGTGAAGAATGTGACAAAGTTTTCAGTCACAAATCAACCCTTGAGACACATAAGAGAATTCACACTGGAGAGAAACCATACAAATGTAAGGTTTGTGACACAGCTTTCACGTGGCATTCACAGCTGGCTCGACATACCAGAATTCACACTGGAGAGAAAACTTACAAGTGTAATGAGTGTGGCAAGACTTTCAGTCACAAGTCCTCCCTTGTATGCCATCGAAGACTTCATGCCAGAGAGAAATCTTATAAATGTGAGGTTTGTGACAAGGCTTTCATGCGGAATTCACAACTGGCAAGACATACTAGAATTCACCCTGGAGAAAAACCTTACAAGTGTCATGAATGTGGCAAGACCTTTGGTCAAAATTCAGATCTTTTAATTCATAAATCAATTCACACTGGAGCGCACCCTTACAAATGTGAAGAATGTGAAAAAGTTTTCAGTCGCCAGTCAAGCCTTGAGACACATAAGGTAGTTCATACTGGAGAGAAACCATACAAATGTAAGGTTTGTGACAAGGCTTTCGCGTGTCATTCCTATCTGGCAAAACATACTAGAATTCATAGTGGAGAGAAACCTTACAAGTGTAATGAGTGCGGCAAGACCTTCAGTCACAGGTCATACCTTGTATGCCATCGTAGAGTTCATAGTGGTGAGAAACCTTATAAGTGTAATGAGTGCGACAAGACCTTCAGTCGCAGGTCATCCCTTCATTGCCATCGTAGACTTCATAGTGGTGAGAAGCCTTACAAGTGTAATGAGTGTGGCAATACCTTCCGTCACTGGCCATCCCTTATATACCATCGTAGACTTCATACTGGAGAGAAATCTTACAAATGTACTGTTTGTGACAAGGCTTTCGTGCGTAATTCACTCCTGGCAAGACATACTAGAATTCACACTGCAGAGAAACCTTACAAGTGTAATGAATGTGGGAAGGTTTTTAATCAACAATCACACCTTTCACGTCATCATAGAATTCATACTGGAGAGAAACCTTAGAAATGTGAAGCGTGTGACAAAGTTTTCAGTTGGAAATCACACCTTAAAAGACAGAATTCATACTGGAGAGAAGCCATACAAATGTAAGGTTTGTCACAAGACTTTTGCGAGTGATTCACTCTGGCACAACATACTGGAATTCACACTGGAGAGAAACAAGTGTAATGAGTGTGGCAAAGCCTTTAGTGGACAGTCAACACTTATTCCCCATCAGGCAGTTCATGGTATGCGGAAATTTGACTAATGTAATGATTCTCACAGTCTTCAGTAACGCTAAAACTATTGCAAATCATTTGAGAACCCATAATGAAGGGATATCTTACAAGTGTAATAAATGGGGTAAAGTTTTCAGACATCGTTTGTACATTGCAGTTCATTGGCAAACTCATACTGGAGAGAAACCTTACAAAGGTCATGACTGTGGCAAGGTCTTCAGTCAAGCTTCATCCTGTGCAAAACATAGGAGAATTCATACAGGAGAGAAAGCTCACAAGTGTGGTGATTGTGGCGAGCCTTTACTTCATGTTCACACCTCATTAGACATCAGATAATCCATACTGGACAGAAATCTTACAAACGTCATAAGTGTGGCAAGGTCTTTAGTCCGAGGTCACTCCTTACAGAACATGAGAAAATTCATTTTTGAGCTGTTCCCAATGAAATGAGTATAGCAAACCATCAGGCATTAATTGACATTAGAGTCAATTCAGCATTGACTCGAGTTTCTGTTGACTTAACATTGAGTTCAAGCCTTAATTGACATTAAAGTGTTTGTGTTAAGAGGATTGGGCCAGGTGTGGTGGCTCAGGCCTGTTGTGCCAGCACATTGGGAGGCCAAGGCAGGTAGATTACTTGAGGTCGGGAGTTTGAAACCAGCATGGCCCACACATGTTAGCCACTTGTCTCAGCCTGTTTTTTGTTTCTGATTGTCTATTATTATTATTATTATTGGAGATAGTACTTTTTAAAGAGATAGTACTTCTTTGAGATAGTACTTTTTAAAAGGAGTATCAGCTGGGTGTGGTGGCTCGCGCCTGTAATCCCAGTTGGGAAGGCGGGCGGATCACAAGGTCAGTAGATTGAGACCATCCTGGCTAACACGGTGAAACCCCGTCTCTACTTAAAAAAATACAAAAAAACCAGCCGGGCGAGGTGGCGGGCACCTGCAGTCCCAGCTACTTGGGAGGCTGAGGCAAGAGAATGGCGTGAACCTGGGAGGTGGAGCTTGCAGTGAGCTGAGATCCGACCACTGCACTCCAGCCTGGGTGACAGAGCGAGACTCCGTCTCGAAAAAAAATACAAAAAATTAGCCTGGTGTGGTGGTGCGCACCTGTAGTCCTAGCTACTGGGGAGTCTGAGGCAGGAGAATGGCGTGAACCCGGGAAGCGGAGCTTGTAGTGAGCTAAGATCACGCCATTGCACTGCAGCCTGGGAGACAGAGCCAGACTCCGTCTCAAAAAAAAAAAGAAGAAGCAAGGGTAATACACAGGGGAGCAGCAAGCAAGTTCTTATTACTAGCAATATATCTACAATGACGGTTTTAAATCCTGCTGTAGCTGGAAACTATTTTCTAAATAAAGACCTAGGATCAAACTCGTGCTCAGGCTGTACAGACACATGTGAAAACTTTGTCACGTCCTTGACTATGTTTTTAACTACGTGTCCTTGATCATTTATTTGTAGGCAGCAATTGGTTAAGTTAAATTTTTTACAGACTCCTCCTTCAGCTGCCAGCAAGTAGTCTAAGGTCAGTCTATTCTGATAGATAGCATTCTTCATTTGGGCTTCCTGCCAAGCTAAAACAGTCAAAGCTCTGCCAGTTTCATTAGTAATTACTTTTAAGATGGCAGGCAACTGTATGATCCGATTGAGCAAGTAGATGGGGGTTCAGTATCTTCATAAGCCGTCTTGTGCCCATGTGGCAGGCTTATAATACTGTGTGATCCTTTCAGAGGGCCACTCATTATCTTTCCAGTTTCCTATAACTATGTTCTCTTTTCTTGGGAGGCATAGACAAGGAAGCCTAGGAGCTCACTTGTTTTTGCGGGTAATAAAAAAAAGGACAGCTTAAGAGTGCCAATAACACAACTGCCTGCCTATTTATTAGGTAACCAAATGTGGGCTCTGTGCCTACATATCCAGTATAGTCCAGCAGGGCCGTCCAGTCCTGATGAGATTCTGGATAAGCCCAGGCAGCTTTTAACTTAGAAAATTTACTAAATGGGTTCTTTTCAGTGTGGTTTAGGCCCCACAAAATAATTGTCCTTGTTGTGCTGTTGTACAACTTCTGTCCTATACAATTAAGATTTCATACTGGGATGATAAAGTTTTTTCCTCCTCTAGCTATACAGTATTGTTCAATAATTGAGGTTTTTAGGACCTATAAGTTGCTAGCTTAGGCCTTCTGAACTGGAATTACATCAGGAGCTGGATCAGTGGGCACCAACTCTTGGGCTTCCGAAGGCCATTGGTCTCTGATAGTGGTTCCTCCACATACATAAGAAGTAACATTGGCTGGGCGCGGTGGCTCAAGCCTGTAATCCCAGCACTTTGGGAGGCCGAGACGGGCGGATCACGAGGTCAGGAGATCGAGACCATCATGGCTAACACGGTGAAACCCCGTCTCTACTCAAAAATATACAAAAAACGGCCGGGCGCGGTGGCTCAAGCCTGTAATCCCAGCACTTTGGGAGGCCGAGACGGGCGGATCACGAGGTCAGGAGATCGAGACCATCCTGGCTGACACGGTGAAACCCCATCTCTACTAAAAAATACAAAAAAACTAGCCGGGCGAGGTGGCGGGCGCCTGTAGTCCCAGCTACTCGGGAGGCTGAGGCAGGAGAATGGCGTGAACCCAGGAGGCGGAGCTTGCAGTGAGCTGAGATCCCGCCACTGCACTCCAGCCTGGGCGACAGAGCGAGACTCCGTCTCTAAAAAAAAAAAAAAAAAAAAAAGAAGTAACATTGAGGGAATGAGCTACATTTTCTGCTAATTGGAGCAACAATTTTTTTGTCTTTTTCAGACGTTCTGGTTCTGGTAGATTCAGCTCATCATAACAGGTTTGAAACACTGGTTCGGGAGAGCTCTTGTGAACCTCCCTTTGGAATAAAATGACAACTTGGGGGGTTTAACCTTGTCCCATCAATTCAGGGTTACAAGTTCTCCTTTTTTCTAATGGGGACCTAGGGGATGGGTGATTATGAGTTCCAGTGGGTTACAGTGACCGGCAGCACAGGAGGGGTTGGCNATGGGTGATTATGAGTTCCAGTGGGTTACAGTGACCGGCAGCACAGGAGGGGTTGGCTTCCTCCTTCTGAAGGTGAACCGGGTCCTTTTTGTTCTTTTTCTAAGTAGCCTAAATAACACATGGCTAACAGGCACAATTTTCACAAACTTCTGACTCATGACAAACATATTTATTTTCTATTCTGTAGCTTCTTTCCTAATTAAGAGAACCACATCCTGTTCCTAGCTTGTTACTATTAATGGCTGCACAAGCATCAAACCTTAAAGTTTCTTGTTTGGGGATTCCTTTTTCTTCTGTTCTAGTTATTGTTTTACTTGTATCACCGAGGAAAAGGCCAGTTCTTAATCTTATTTCAAAAACGGTGGCTGCAGGGGGCTCAGATGGATTATAACACACATCAGGTTGGTCATTCCTCAGGCTACATATCTTGTACTGAGTGGCATTATACAAACAAGTTTCTTTTAAGGTTCCTACACATTTATAATAACCATAGAACAGAAAGATTGCTTTAATTTGCTGTCCTACTTCAGTGACCTGATGAATACACTGGGAACAGTCTCCAGTTTGAGTAAGGTCAGTTGAATCCTTTACTGTATAATCTAAAATTTAAGGCCGGGCGTGGTAGCTCAAGCCTGTAATCCCAGCACTTTGGGAGGCCCAGGCGGGTGGATCACGAGGTCAGGAGATCGAGACCATCCTGGCTAACACGGTGAAACCCCATCTCTACTAAAAAATATTAAAAAACTAGCCGGGCGAGGTGGCAGCTGCCTGTAGTCCCAGCTACTCGGGAGGCTGAGGCAGGAAAATGGCATAAACCCGGGAGGCAGAGCTTATAGTGAGCCTAGATCCGGCCACTGCACTCCAGCCTGGGCGACAGAGCGAGACTCCGTCTCAAAAAAAAAAAAAAAAAATTTAAAGTGTAGAGTGTTAGATTAAGTTGCATCAGAGGAGTGGTACACTCCTTACGGTCTCCCTCTTCTTTTTGTTTAATCAATAGAGTTTTGAGTGTTCTATTAGTTCTTTCAACTATGGCCTGTCCTTGGGAATTATAGGGAATTCCTGTCGTATGTGTAATTTTCCACTGATTTAAGAATTTTTGGAATGCTTTACTTCAGTATCCTCATCCACTGTCAATTTTAATTTTTTTTTTTTTTGGAACTCCCATGACAGCAAAACAAGATGATAAATGTTTTTTAACATGGGAAGTGCTTTCTCCTGTCTGGCAAGTTGCCCATATGAAATGTGAATAAGTATCAACTGTTACATGGACACATGATAATCTTCCAAATGAAGGCACATGCATGACATCCATTTGCCATAACGCATTATGACATACACCTCTGGGATTGACTCCTGCCTTTTGAGTGGACAGCTGTAAGACCTGACACTGGGTTCAATGTTGTACAATATTTTTTGCCTGTTTCCATGTGACATTAAATTTGTTTTTTATTTTTATTTTTAATTTTTTTTTTTTGAGACAGAGTTTCACTTTTTTTGCCCAGGCTGGAGTACAATGGCACAATCTCGGCTCACCGCAACCTCTGCCTCCCAGGTTCAAGCAATTCTCCTGCCTCAGCCTCCTGAGTAGCTGGGATTACAGGCATGCATCACCATGCTCAGCTAATTTTGTATTTTTAGTAGAGACAGGGTTTCTCCATGTTGAGGCTGGTCTTGAACTCCTGACCTCAGGTGATCCACCCGCCTTGGCCTCCCAAAGTGCTGAGATTACAGGCATGAGCCACTGGGCCTGGAAAATTTGTTTTTTAATCCTGCTGCATTTACATGAGTCAAAGCATGAGGTTCTTGTGCTTTTGTGAATGCAGATGATACCAGTAAGTCAGCTTGTTCATTTGCTTTAGTTGAAGGCCCTGGTAAATTAGTGTGTGCTCCAATATGAGTAACATAAAACAGGAAATTTCTTTTTCTTACAGTTTGCTGTAATAAATTGAACAGCTGGTTTCACTGATCATCCATGCTATATTTAATTAGAGCTGTCTCAACATCCCTTGTACTACATATGCAGAATCTGATACAATATTAATAGGTTGATTGAAATCTTGTAACACTGCAATGACTGCAACCAACTCTGCTTTTTGAGCCGATTGATACTGAGTTTTGATGACTCGCTCCTTTAGACCTCTGTAAGCCACTTTTCCATTACTGGAACCATCAGCAAACACTGTCAGAGCATTTTCTAAAAGTTTATGTCTGGTAATTTTAGGTAAAATCCAAGTAGTCAATTTTAAAAACTGGAAGATTTTTGTTTTTGGGTAATGATTATCAATAATTCCCACAAAATCAGCAAGATCAATCTGCCATACACCAGAATTGATAAAGGCTTGTCTAACCTGTTCCTTGTTTAAAGGAACAACGATCTTGTCTGGGTCATTTCCACGCAATTTTATTATTCGTAATCTTGCCTGACCAATTAATGTAGCTCTTTGATCCAAGTGCAATGTAAAAGTCTTAATTGTACTGTGAGGAAAATTTTTCAAAATCCTGCTCCGCCAGAGGAATGGTAAAAAAGCAATCTTTCCGATCAATTATATTTAAAGGCCAGTCCTTTGAGATCATGGCCGGAGAGGGCAACCCGGTTGGAGAGGCCCCATGGGTTGAATTATGGCATTTACGGCTCCTAAGTCAGTTAACATTCGCCATCTGCCGGATTTTTTCTGAATTACAAACACAGGAGAATTCCAAGGTGAGAATGAAGGCTCAATACAGAGTAGTATTGCCTCCAGCATATCACACCTCCAGCCACAGGGTGGTTTTCTCCTATCTGAGAATAGAACCAATGGGAATGGTCGGCTTTACACCAAGACATTCCATTCCCAGGACTTGCAGGAGACAGAAGCCTTCCTCTTATCTCAACTGCAAAGAGGCCTCCCTCTTTCACTACTCCTCCTCAGCACAGACCCTTCAAGGGTGTCGGACTGGTGGATGGTAAGGTCTTTCCTTTCCCAGGAGGCCATATCTCAGGCTGTCTCAGTGGGGGGAAACCTTGGACAATACCCAGGCTTTCTTTGGCAGAGTTCCCTGTGGCTTTCCGCAGTGCATTGTGTCCCTGGTTAACCGAGAATGGAGAATGGCGATGACTTTTACCAAGCACACTGCCTGCAAACATACTGTTAACAAGGCACATCCTGGCCAGGCATGGTGGCTCATGCCTGTAATCCAAGCACTTTGGGAGGCTGAGGCGTTCGGATCACAACGTCAGGAGTGCCAGACCAGCCTGACCAAGATGGTGAAACCCCATCTCTACCAAAAGTGCAGAAATTAACCAGGTGTGGTGGCGAGCACCTGTAATCCCAGATACTCAGGAGACTGAGGCAGGAGAATCTCTTGAACCCTAGTGGCAGAGGTTGCAGTGAGCCGAGATCACACCACTGCACTCCAGTCTGGGCCACAAAATGAGACTCCACCTCGAAAAACCAAAACCAAAAAAAAAAAAAAAAACCCCAAAAAACAAGAAACAAAAAAGGGCACATCCTGCACAGCCCTAAATCTATTAAATTTTGATTCATTATAGCACATGTTTCTGTGAGCACAGGGTTGGGGCTAAAGTTACAGGTTAACAGTATCTCAAAGCAGAAATAATTTTTCTTAGTACAGATCAAAATGGAGTTTCTTATATCTTCCTTTTCTACATAGACACAGTAACAATCTGATCTGTCTTTCTTTTCCCCACAATCCAGGCACAGTACCTTTCCTTAAACTCATTCATGATACAGAATCCTTTGCTCACACGTTGTTTCCCTGCTGACCTTCTCCCCACCATCACCCTGTTACCCTGCTGCACACCCCTCGCCAAGATAGTAAAAATAGTGATCAACAAATACTGAGGGAACTCAGAGACCAGCACCGGTGGGGGTCCTCGCATGCTGAGTGTGCCCGTCCCCTGGGCCCACTGTTCTTTCTCTATACTTTGTCTCTGTGTCTTATTTCTTTTCTCAGTCTCTCATCTCCACCTGATGAGAAATATCCACAGGTGTGGAGGGGCTGGCCCCCTTTATTTTTCACATATAGGATTGATTTCTAAAGACTAATGTTACATGAGGAAACAGCTCAGAGGAGGAAAGAAAAAGAGCCAGGCCTGGCTCTTCCTCCAGTGAAGTCATCTTCCTCGGTGGATTAATCTGTCTCTTTCCTTTCTGAAATGCCAGATATTGTAGTAGCCAGTCTTTTCTGAGTCTGAGGCAGTCTGCCTGACACGCTCACTCCCACTCACCCATGCCTGCCCTCAGTTCCTCTCACCTGCTCTGAGATTCCATCCCCTGTGACCCGGTGACAAGAACTTCTTAAGAGGCTGCACTGGGCACGGTCCTGGGAAGGGCTCACACCCAGACATGGATGGACACCGGGTGTGGGTCCCCTAGTGTCAGTGCTATTGAGGAGCCTGGATTGTTCAGGGGCCACATCTGGATGTCAGCAATTTGTGGACCAGATCAGAGAAACAATATGTGAAGTGCATACGTTATTGTGCACAGATATCTGGTCAATTCTGAAAAAGGAGACCAATAAGGGGAGATTTTTTTTTTTTTTTTTTTTTTGAGACGGAGTCTCGCTCTGTCTCCCGGGCTGGAGTTGCAGTGGCCGGATCTCAGCTCACTGCAAGCTCCGCCTCCCGGGTTCACGCCATTCTCCTGGCTCAGCCTCCTGAGTAGCTGGGACTACAGGCGCCGCCACCTCGCCCGGCTAGTTTTTTGTATTTTTTAGTAGAGACGGGGTTTCACCATGTTCACCAGGATGGTCTCGATCTCCTGACCTCGTGATCCACCCGTCTCGGCCTCCCAAAGTGCTGGGATTACAGGCTTGAGCCACCGCGCCCGGCAAGGGGAGATATTTTGTATCTGATTTGGTAATGCATTTCAAGCCACACTTTGGGGGCGGGGTCTGGTTAGACGGCGTGGGGCGGGTGGGGAGTGGGGTGGGGCAAAAGGTAGGAGGCTGCCTGGAGGCTGGGCTGGACAGCGGGACGGGGTGTGGCCAGAGGCTTATTTTTGTCTTGGGGCCTGGGCTTGAAATGAGGTGTTGTTCTTCAGGGCGGGGCCTGGCGGCGATGGGTCGGGGCTCTCTCCTCAGCTGGGTCCATGATGTGAGCTGCTGTCATCCTCTTCACCTCCAGGACTGGATCCCCCAGGTTCTGATTGGTGGATTGTTGCTGGTTTGCCCTGATATTACCCCTAATATCACAGGGATACTTCCTGCCCATTTTAAGTTAGCATTTCCAACAATCAAAGGTAAAACATTTTGTAGTGGGCCACCCGTACTGAACGCTGAATCTTTTTTTCTCTGAAGTTGAAAATGGTTTTAAGGCAAAGCGCCTTTTTCGAGCAGGTAGAGTCGCACATCCTGTAGGCGGGGCGAGTTCCCCTCAGGCTGGGGCAGGACTGGGGACAGGGGCAGGTACCTCGGTAAAGGGGTGGAGTGGGGCGCTGCTTACAACCGGGACTGACAATTACAATGACTTAGTAAACTAAGCAAAGTCCTGGGTTGTTTGAGTGGATAATGGACACTGAAAGGTGACGTGGAAAACTGCCTATTACACTATACCCACCGTTTATTTAGTCTTAGGAAGACTAAGCATCCCCAGCAGTAAGACCTCCTGGGATCCTTGTCCCTTCTTACGGAGTGATAAAGTAACCTTCTTTGAAGTGTATCAATCTGTCACCAATCAAGTTGCTGCAGCCTGTGCACTGGTCTTGAATGGAAAATGTGGTGATTCTGCTAAAGCTTCTCTGTCTTTCCCTGTTTGTGAAAACCTTAATGTCTCTACTTGGGAACGCTGATCCCATTTATTTGGAGTTGATGTTGCCATCTGGCTTTCTTCAAGTGTTGTGTTCACATTAACTCTATAATTAATCATATATTTTAAATTTTATTATTTACTGCTGACTTCAGTTTCTGTCAGATTGTAGGAGCCTCACCAGAGAGGGCACCTCTCACCATGTTGTAAAACTCACACTTGTCAAAAAGACATGGGTTAGGGTTTCTCCCCCTCCCTCAGCTACTTAGCTGACACAGATGGTCACCTCCATTACCAAGTAGAGCCAGGATGAACTATGTGTGACCAAGGGTGTTGTCAAGTCCTCTTCCCTGAGGACTGATTAGTGTTTATCTTGAAAACATGAACTTAATGCGTTGTACAGAACTGTGAAGTTTCTTTCTCTCTTTTCAACCTCTTGGCTGTTTGCCTCTATTTCCCATCACATTCTGGTCTAAGGCTTATTTATTAATAAAACTGTTTTCATTTCTTTCTCTGTTATCGTCATGGAGATGATTTCTCACTTGGGAGAAGATTTTTTGGTTTTCAATTATACTTTGTCAACATTTAAAAAGCGAAGTAAAGAATATTTATTGGGCCAGGCATGGTGGCTCATGCCTGTAATTCCAGCACTTTGGGAGGCTGAGGCAGGCAAATAACTTGAAGTGAGGAGTTCGATACCGGCCTGGTCACCATGGTGAAACCCCGTCTCTACCAACAATACAAACGTTAGCCGGGCATAGTGGCGCGCGCCTGTAACGCCAGCTGCTCCCGAGGCTGAGGCAGGAGAATCGCTTGAACCCAGGAGGCAGAGGCTGCACTGAGTCGAGATCTCGCCACTGCACTCCGGCCTGGGCGACAGAGAAATACTCTGTCTCAAAAGAAAGAAAAAAAGGGAAAGCAAAAAGTAAATAATAATAATAAAAGAAAGTAATAGATCTCTTCCACAAATGTGCTGGGACAACTAACTGGATATCCACATGGAAAAGAATAATGATGGATCTGTACGTCACACCATCAAAAATTTTATTTAACAAAAAAAAAAATTTTTTTTTTTTTAAAGAGAAAGAGAGACGAGCAAGGGAGACATGCGGCAGTGGGTGTTACTTGTAGCTCAGGCTGGCTTGGAACCCTAGGCTCAGCGATTCTCCCTCTGCTGCTTCCTGAGTAGCTGGGACCTCAGGCTCCCTCCCCAGCGCCTCTCCTGTCTTTAAGCAGCAGGTTGTGACCTCACTCTTCTCCGGCCTGAGCACTCCGTCCCGCACCCCAGGCGGGGGCTTTAGGGAAGTCTCTGAAGCAGAGCACAGGGTGGACTCTCCCTCCCGAGTGAATGGGACAACAGAAAGGGAGAGGATTTCTATTCTGCTCTGTGGGCCGTCACCAAGACATCGTACCTGCGCCCAGGCAGGGCTTTGCATTTCACATTCTAGTTTGCATCCCGGTTCCAGACAATTCCAGGGCTTTTGAATCATTCTTCAGACTTTCTGGCGCTCTAACCTCCAAAACCTGAAAACAGGGACGCTGGGAGGGAGACTGAGAGATGCGCAGGTACCGGCCCTGCCGCGCCCTCTGCCTGTTCTAAAGAGCAAGGTCTCTCCGCCTCACGCCCCGCCCCTATCTCGCCCAGGCCCCGCCCACCTCCTCCCACCTCCCACCCAAGCCTGGCTTCCGTCCTGCTTGGGCGAAGATGAACGCAAACCCGGAAGCGGATCGGGTGGAGTGAAGGTCACATCCCCGCAGTGAGTTTTGCTCTGTGTTGTGTTAAGTCTGCGCTTCCCAGGTTCCCGTCGCTTCTTTCCCCGGGACTTGGGGTCCCCACAGACCTGGAAATTCTCGCCCATCTTCCTTCGCCCAGAGAAAATTGAGACATCCCCGTGAGAGCCCGGGGGTCTTTAAACACTTTTGGGTTTAAAGTCGCCCTGAGGCTGGTCCTGTCCCCAGTCTTTCTGCTATAGGGCAATGTATACACTTTCTATTGCGTAGTTTTCCTACTCAAAAGTTTGTTCTGACTCCTCCCTCCCCGGGCTTATTAAAGTCCTCACCCGGGAAGTGGATTCTTGCCGGAGGCGCGCCTCCCAGCCTCCCCCTCGTGGGCTCCTGGAGCCCCGCACTGCGGCCCCAGTCCCGGGGAGGCCCAGTCCTCTGCCGGGTCCTGGGATCCTGCAGACCCCATCCTGGTCCTAAGGCGCCGTCCTCCCTGACTTCCCTTCTCATGCCAGGGCCTGCTGCTTCCCAGGTCTCCCCTCCGCAGTCACGGCTTCCATTGAGTGCCGAGACCAGCTCGGTCAGGGAGGCCCTAACCCAGTGGCTCTAGAGGAATTAAAGACACACACACACACAGAGAAATATAGAGGTGTGAAGCGGGAAATCAGGAGTCTCACAGCCTTCAGAGCTGAGAACCTGGAACAGAGATTTACGCACGTATTTATTAGCAACAAGCCAGTCATTAGTGTTGTTTCTATAGATTTTAGATTAAAAGTATCTCTTATGGGAAAGGAAGGGATGACCTGAAATAGAGGGATGAGTCTGGCTAATTATCTACAGCAGGAGCATGGCCTTAAGGCACAGAATGCTCATGCTATTGTTAGTGGCTTAAGAATGCCTTTAAGCGGTTTTCCACCCTGGGTGGGTCAGGTGTTCCTTGCCCTCATTCCGGTAAACCCACAACCTTCCAGCGTGGGTGTTATAGCCATCATGAACATGCCACAGTGCTGCAGAGATTTTGTTTATGGCCAGTTTTGGGGCCAAATTATGGCCAGATTTTGGGGAGCCTGTTCCCAACCATTGAACCTGCACTTGGGAAGTCCCAGGGCCTGTCCTGTGACACGGGGTCTTCTCACCTGCTGAGCTCCAGCCCCTGGAAAATGCTGTCCTCTGGGATTCAGGCGTCTTACTCCAAACCCTCCTATGATTGTGTGGGCTAAAGGGAGCAGGAGACAGAGAGCAGTAGAAAACCTGAGACAGAGAAAAGAAGAATAAGAAAGGCCCCTAGCAGATGGAAAAATGGAGGATTGGTGAGGGATATGCTAAGAGATGGCAAAAGTGAAAACAACAACAGCAACAACAAAAATATAAGAAAACAGGAGGAGAAAAGCAACTGGAGAAATGTAAAGAAAAGCTAGATGTACAGAGAGATGAAGGACGTCAAGGTGGGGAAGTGGCAGCAAAGAGGGAGGCTCATCAGAGTGAGGGAGGGAGGGATTTGGAGCCAGGGTAGACAGCAGGGTGGTACTTGTGTCAAGGAGAACAGTGGGAGAACCACAGCAGGGAGGACACCTGGGGATCTGGGGTGCTACAGAGTAGGGACGGGGGAGTGTGTCAGGGAAGAGAAAATTTAACAGGGAGATCAGAGGAGGTGCAGAGATGAGAGAAGAGACAGAAATAGATGGAGATTGAGGATGACTGAAAGATTGGGGAGAAGGAGCAATAAGAGGTTAAATAAGTTGTGAGGATGGAGCAGAAGAGGTGGAAGAGAAGGAATAGAGGGAGGAAGGGGATAAACAGCAGAAGAGGAGAGGGGTACAAAATGAGGAGCAGAATCCCAGGGAAAAAGAAAAGAAAACAAGAGCTAGAGAGAGACGGGGAGAATGAGAGATAGGTACAGAATTAGGGAGGGAAGCACAGTAATGAAGAAAGAGGGGCTGGGCACAGTGGCTCACACCTGTAATCTCCTCACTTTAGGAGACTGAGGCAAGGGGATTGCTTGAGGAGTTCGAGACCAGCTTGGGCAACATAGTGAGACCCCCATCTCTGCCAAAAAAAATAAGTAAATAACCGGACCTAATGGTGTGCACCTGTACTCCCAGCTGCTCTGGAGGCAGAGCTGGGAGGATGACTTTAGCCCAGGACGTCCAGGCTGCGGTGAGTTGAGATCAGGCCACTACACTGCAGCCTCATCAACAGAGCAAGACCTTGTCTTAAAAGAAAAATGGGGCAAGAGACCTTGGGTTTAGATGAGTGGGTGAGTTCTTTGGATATGATTAGTTGTGACATGTTGACTTCTGTGTATATAATCTAATAACCAAAAACTTGTTTAAATTATACAGATGAGAGTGAGAATTTTAAAATTGGCATCTATAAGACATGAACATTCTATAAATCTTGGCATGAGAGGTTATGTTCCACTTGGAATCCCTATTCAGCCAGAGGGAAGTGACTTATTCAGTTGTGAATCACTGCCTTCCCTTTTCCTAGGATGGGGTAGGACGTGGGTTAGTGAAGGGGGAAAAAGTCACTTTCTGTTATTACATAATACTTTAAATTTAACTAATTAATTAAATCATATTTTGAGACAGGGTCTGGCTGTATCACCCAGGCTATTGTGCAGTGGTGTGATCTCCTCTAACTGCAGCCTCAACCTCTGGGGCTCAAGCGATCCTCCCACCTCAGCCTTCTGAGCAGCTGGGACCAGAGGCATGAGTCACCTAGCCCGGCTAGTTTTTGTAACTTTTTTTGCAGAAACAAGTTTTTACTGTTTCCCAGGCTGGTCTCAAAATCCTGAGCTCAAAGGATCCTTCTGTTTTGGCCTCCCAAAGTACTGGGATTGCAGGGATGAGCCATTGCACCAGTAATCCCAGCACTTTGTAGACCGAGGTGATCGGAACACCTAAAGTCAGGAGTTCAAGAGCACCCTGGCCAACATGGTGAAACCCCGTCTCTCCTAAAAATACAAAAGTTAGCTGGCTGTGGTAGCATGCACCTGTAGTTCCAGCTACTTGGGAGGCTGAGGCATGAGAATCTCTTGAACCTGGGAGGTAGAGGTTGCAGTGAGCCAAAATCCTGTCACTGCACTGCAGCCTTGGTGACAGAGCGAGTCTCCATCTCAAAAAAACAAAAAATAAAATAAAATAACCAAAGTGACATCAAAAGTGCTTTTGTTGTCGTTGTGCAATAGATTTTCTTTTTTTTTTTTTTCTTTCCGGTTCCTCTTCTCTCTTTATTCTTTCCTTGTTTTTGCAGTTTTTGAGTTTGAGATAAATCTTAGCTTTAAAAATTTCTTTCTTAATACATAATCACTTTTTGTTTTTTTGTTTTTTTGTTTTTTTTTGAGATGGAGTCTTTCTACTTCACCCAGGCTGGAGTGCAGTGGTGTGATCTCAGCTTACTGCAATCTCCGTCTCCCTGGTTCAAGTGATTCTCCTGCCTCAGCCTCCTGAATAGCTGGGATTACAAGCACCCTCCAACATGCCTGGCTAATTTTTGTATTTTTTAGTAGACACGGGTTTTCACTGTAGGGTCCAGCCCTACAGGGCTTAGCAGGTGTTCTCCCCATGTGCAGAGGCGAGAGATTGTAAGAAATAAAGACACAAGACACAGAGATAAAGAGATAACATCTGGGACCGGGAAACCACTACCACCAAGACGTGGAGACCGGTAGTGGCCCCGAACAGCTGGGCGTGCTGATATTTACTGATAGGAGACAAGGGGGCAGGATAAGGAGGGTGAGTTGTCCAGGTGATTGATAAGGTGAAACAAGTTACGTGATCATAGGACAGGGGGCCCTTCCCTTATCGGTAGCCAAAGCAGAGAAAGCAGACAGCATACGTCAGCATTTTCTTCTATGAACTTATAAGAAAGATCAAAGACTTTAAGACTTTCAGTATTTCTTCTACCGCTGTCTACTACGAACTTCAAAGAGGAACCAGGAGTACCAGAGGAACATGAAAGTGGACAAGGAGCGTGACCATTGAAGCACAGCACCACAGGGAGGGTTTAGGCCTCCGGATGACTGCGGGCAGGCCTGGATCATATCCAGCCTTCCACAAGAAGCTGGTGGAGCAGAGCGTTCCCTGACTCCT
Source organism: Theropithecus gelada (assembly GCF_003255815.1). Taxonomy (NCBI): domain Eukaryota; kingdom Metazoa; phylum Chordata; class Mammalia; order Primates; family Cercopithecidae; genus Theropithecus; species Theropithecus gelada. Next base: position 29,544,095 of record NC_037687.1, on the reverse strand, counting down.
CCAAGGAAAGGAGACTCCCTTTCACGGTCTGCTAAGTAACAGGTGCCTTCCCAGACACCCGCGTTACCACTTGACCAAGGAACCCTCAAGTGGCCCTTATGCGGGTGTGACAGAGGGCTCACCTCTTGCCTTCTTGGTCACTTCTCACAATGTCCCTTCAGCACCTGACCCTATCCCCACTGGTTATTCTTTGGTAATATGAGTAATACAACAAAGAGTAATATTAAAAGCTAATGATTAATAATATTTATAATGATGATTGATAATTATCCATGATCATCTCTATATCTCAATTGTACTGTGAATATTCTTTTTTTTTTTTTTTTTTTGAGATGGAGTCTTGCTCTGTCGCCCAGGCTGGAGTGCAGTGGCCGGATCTCAGCTCACTGCAAGCTCCGCCTCCTGGGTTCATGCCATTCTCCTGCCTCAGCCTCCCGAGTAGCTGGGACTACAGGCGTCTGCCACATCGCCCGGCTAGTTTTTTGTTATTTTTTAGTAGAGACGGGGTTTCACCATGTTAGCCAGGATGGTCTCGATCTCCTGACCTCGTGATCCACCCGTCTCGGCCTCCCAAAGTGCTGGGATTACAGGCTTGAGCCACCGCGCCCGGCTGTACTGTGAATATTCTTATTGTAACTATTTCCTTTATTATACTGACAGTTTGTGCCTTCAGTCTCTTGCTTTGGCACCTAGGTAGTCTTTCACCCACATCTCCCCGCTTTGTATTGATTAGGATTGTCGTTGCCATCATTCCTTGTCGCTGACTTTGAGCTTTTCATCAGACTTCGTGGAGACACCTGCAGACTAAAAGCAAATGACATAAACACACCAGTATTAGTAATGTCAATAATAAAAGTGAAACTCCAATGGGTTTGACCTACTTGAAAGGGTTTAGATCAGATAGTCCCTTTGTAATTGTTTCAAATATGTCAGAACAAGGAACGGTAGTTAAGCGAGCCTGGGAAACCTCAAAAATCTGCTCCTTCTGTCTTGAAATGTCTAGGGTTAAAGTATCATCCCAGGCTTTTAGATGCCTTTGGACTTTTTCCCAACTATGTTGATCTTCTTTGTAAGCATAAGGTGTTATGCAAAAATTAGAAGTATTCCAATCGCATTGTAGTTGCATTTGGTGTTCTAAATTCATTATTCTATCTCCCAACCAGATGACACTCTGGCGGAGATCATTAATTTGATTGGCTAGTTTTTGATCATTCTGAGCCTGAGAATTCCAAAGCCTGGTGAAATTCTTTTGCCATGTTTCCACGTAATGAGTGGTCTGACAGAGTTATGAATGGCTACTCCAGCAGTAGCCGCTGTTGTAGTAATAGCAGTTAAACCTGCAGTCACGGCAATGAGAGTAAAAATGAATCTCCTAGTTCTTTTAAGGATCTCTTTAAGGACTTCATTGACTATATGAATAGAAGGAGAAGATTCCCAGGGGCGGTGTAAAGAAACTGGTATCCATACCCCTTTCCTGGCCCTGACCAGGAGAACATTTGTTTTTTTATCAAATGTAGCATCAATGCAGGTAAACAATTTGCAACTATCGCGTTCAATAGTTTGACAATCGGGGTGATAATTATGTTTCCAGCTAATAACATATAGAGTGGTTTAACACAGCTCCTAATGGGTATCACCCTTTCAGACATTAAAATGATCTTATACCTGTTTGTTTTGGTATTTGTAAGAACTTTTTGATAAGCTACATTCCATAATCTGATTCGGGACATGGCTGCAGTCAACCTCCACAATTGAGGATGCTCCGAGGTAACTATAGCATGAATCATTTTTGGTCTAGGAGGAACGATGCCCTTGTCCAAGCATTTGAATGGGTAAGGGGACACCCATTCCCTCTTTTTGGAGGACTGCCAGTCTTCTTCATAATCTATTGAATAGTTAAACTCTGAACATTGGGTATTTTGGCCGGAGCAATCTCGCCAATATACCCTTTTGGGATCCAGTCAATGACAGTCCCTGTGACGGGACTCCATGACACTGCTGGTGTTGGGGCGTTGCAGTCACTCCATAGGATGTTTCCAATTATTAATGGTCCCTTTATAGTGTCTTTCAAAGAGTCTGGCAATCCTTGTGTTTTATTATGTTTTACTGTGACAGGAATTCTCCGTTCCTCAAATGAATTTATTTTAACGGTCAGAACCTGAAAATAATTACTACTGAAAACATTGTGCACCTGATAAGAATCATTACTGGAGGCCAGTACGGTTCACATGTATTGTGACACAAAGGTCAGACATAGCTTATTTGGAGATGCCCAAAGAAGGGTGAATCCAATTAATATCTCCAAGTAATTTTTGAAAGTCATTTAAAGTTTTTAAGAAGTCTCTCGTAAGCTGAACTTTTTGTGGTTTAATCACCTTGTCTTCCAACTGCATGCCCAAATATTGAAAAGGAGAGGAAGGCTGAATTTTTTTCTGGTGTAATAGAGACTGCCAGTTGAATTTTTTTCTGGGCTTCCGAAGTGGCCTGTTGAATCACGGAAAAGCAGGAAGTCAAAACGGCATGCTTGGGGGCTGTGCAGAGGATATCATCCATAGAGTGAATGATGAGGAAACTGAAACATTGAGGAAGCTGATCCCTAACTGGTTGAAGCATGCGCACCACAAAATACTGACAAATAGTGGGACTATTAAGCATGCCCCATGTTAGAACTTTCCCATGGAGTATGCAGCTGGAGTGACATTGTTGAGGGAAGGGACAGTAAAAGCAAATTTTTCAAAGTCCTGAGAGGCCAATGGAATGTTAAAAAAGCAATCTTTAAGATCTTTAAGATCTATGATAATTAGGGACCAATACTCAGGGAGCATAGAAGGGGAAGGGAAGCCAGGTTGTAATGTCCCCATGGGTTGAAGTACAGCATTAACTTCCCTAAGATCAGTGGCCTTTCTCCAATTTCCAGATTTCTTTTGGATAACAGACAGGTGAATTCCATGGAGAAAAAGATTCTTCAATGTGTCACAATTCTAATTGTTCCAAGACTAAATTATGGAGAGCCTCCAGCTTACTTTTTGGGAGTAGCCACTGATCCACCCAAACCAGTTTCTGAGTTTTTCAAGTTAAAGTGATGGGATCTGGAGGCTTGATAGTTGACAGTGACTGCTTCTAAAAAGACTAACCAAGCCCTTTAGAGTCAAATTTATAGGAAGGTTGAATAGACTCAGTAATACCTTAACCAATTTTCCCAGACCAGTGCCTTGAACAAATCCCATTTTTGTCATAATGTTTTTACTTTGCTCACTGTAAGTAGCATGCAGGAATGAAATTTGTGCACCCCATTGTTGTAAAGGATCTCTTCCCCAGAGATTAACTGGAATGGGTGTAATTAGAGGGAGAATAGTACTAGTCTGTCGCTCTGGGCCAGTACAATGTAAAATAGTGAAACTTTCATAAACCTAGGAGGTCTGACCAACTCCCACCAACCCGGTGGATGCGCTTTCTTTGGGCCATTGCTGAGGACATTGATGTAAAGCAATAATGGAGCCATCAGCACCCATGTCAATAATGCCCACGAATTTATTTCCCTGTATATGCACGGGACAAACAGGTCAGGTGTCAGAAATTTTCTTAGCCCAGTAAGATGCTTTACCCTGATTATCTGTACTTCCAAAACCTCCAGTTCTTTTATGAGAACTAGATCCGAGTGAAATGTATGGCAAAAGAAGAAGTTGAGCAATTCTATCTCTTGCCGAAGCTTGCCAAGGAACTGCAGAACTAACAATACTGTGTATTTCCCCAGAGTAATCAGAATCAATCACACCAGTATGTACCTGAGCACCTTTTAAATTTAAGCTTGAGCGACCAAGCAATAAACCAACAGAACCAGGTGGCAAGGGCCCAAAGACACTTATGGGAACAGTGATTGGTGGCTCTCTGGGCAAAAGGGGAATGTCCCTAATACAGCAGAGATCTACTGCTGCAGATCCTGTGGTGGCGGGGGACAAACATTGAACTGAGATCCTTGTTGAGGCTGTGACATCTGTGCTTGTGGCAAGAATGGCTGAAGTGGAAACTGGATGATTGGTCGATTGGTTGGGCCAGAAATGCACCCATCTGGCTGGAAGGCCAAGGCTGGGAGTTGGGGAATGCCCCATTGTTTGAAGGGGCCTGGTGCTGGCTCCTCTTCCGGTTTCCCTGGTTTTGAAGTGGTGGTAAAGGATTGCCGTCAATGTCGAATTTCAAGTGGCAGTGAGCTGCCCAGTGATTGCACTTACGGCATCTTGGGCATGGTATGGAAGGTGGGGCTCACTGTTGTATGGCCTTTTAGGTTTGGTGTTGTACAGGGCAGTGGTCTGAACACCGAGGACATTTTTTCCTGGTAAGTCCAGATTGGCTGCAGTGAAAACTATTACCAGGAAATTGTCCAGGCATTCTAAAACTAGCCATAGCCTGAGCCATGACCATAGCAATATGTAAAGTTCCACCAACACCCTCACATGCCTTAATATAGGATGTGACTAAATCACCTCCTGGTGGGATTTTACCTTTTACAGGGTGAATAGCAGCCTGACAGTCTGGGTTTACTTGTTCATAAGCCATAAGTTCCACAACCAAATGCTGGCCATTTCGATCAGGAATAGCTTTTTCTGCCATGTCCTGAAGATGGGCAATGAAGTCAGGGTATAGTTCATTTTGCATTTCTCTAACGGCTGTAAAGGGTGGACATCTAGAGCCATCATCCTGAATCTTATCCCAAGCATCCAGGCAGCATTTTCAGAGTTTGCTCAATGACTTCATCATTCAATATAATTTGGTTTCTAATTGCAGCTCACTGCCCCATTCCCAGTAACTGGTCAGCTGTGACATTGACAGGAAGATTAGAGCCCTGATTAAGGCGGACTCGATCCTGGACAGCAAATGAACCCATCATGTCCTAAATTGTAAATATTGAGATTTAGATAAGACAGATTTTGCTAGAATTTCCCAGTCATAGGGCACCAAGCGTTTATCTTCTGCTAAGGACTTTAAGGTGGAACGGATGAAAGGGAAATTGGTACCATATTGTTTAACCAACTCTTTGAAATCTTTAAGGAATTAGAAAGAAAAACTTTCCCAAGTAGCTGGTCGTAAGTGGACCTAACCAGGGTGTAAGGGATCAGGTTGCACCACAGCCTGAATGGCAGGTATGCCAGGAATTGGCTGTGCTGTGGCAGCGGGCCCTTGTTGCACCAACTGAGGAGCCTGATCATTGAGCTGCGGGTCTGGAGAAGCAGTGGGATCAGCCACCCGCTGAGCTTGGTCAGCGGGCTGTGACTGGTCTGGCACAGCCGGAGCAGGGGCAGCAGGAACTGGAGTGGCAGGTATAGGAGATTCTAGAATAACAGGAAACGGCCATGCCTCAGGAACCCCATATTCCCTTGCCTGAGAAATGGCCCTCATAAAAGATGTGTCATTCTCAGGAATGTACACAACCTGTTGCTTATGTGTAGCAACAGCACTTGTGACCGGACCAGAAGCAGAAAAGAAATTGGAGATTTGAATAGAGGAGAAGTTGAGAGCCTTCAAGCCAGGCTGAAGCGCAGTCACCTGCTCTGCAGATCTTTCAGGGGCCTGAACTCCAGGCTGGTGCATGGACTGCAGGACCTGAACTCCAGGCTGCTGCATGGACTGCAGGTCAGGCTTCTGTGGATCCTGATGTATAGGAGGAAAGGCAGAATTGAGTGAAGAGATAGCATTGAGGGCCTCTTTACTGGGCTGAACAGGGATAGAGTTGAGAGCCTCATGACCGGGCTGAACAGGTGGATGGTTGAGAGCCCTACAGCAGGCCTGAGAGAGTACAGGAGGTTCCAGCCACAATGGCTGCTGATAGTACATTTCAGAGGGATTTTTTTGATCTGAAAGGGGGAAGGAGATTCTTCATAAGGTCCTCATAAAGCGATGTTGGGGGTGCAGTAGGCACGGTAGGCCGTGGTGTATTTGGTGGAGCCAAAAGAATATCAGAGTGGAGGTCCATTTCTGAAACGATGGCCTCAAGTTGTGTGGTATCCTCTGGATAGAGAGTAGTGAGGATCTCCTCAACCTCTTCAGAGGAGAGGAAAGGTAGCGTACCCTCCATTCCCTCCTCCTGTGGCGGCAAGGATTCTAAGATGGAGTGAACCTAGGACCAAACCCTCCAAATGACCAGCGGGATAACATGTCCCCCTCTGTGACAGATTTTAAGCTGTCAGCCCACCTCATCCCAATCTTTAAGTTCTAGAGTTCCCTAGGTTGGAAACCAAGGGCAAGTGAGATCGACAACCTCAAAAAGTTCAATTAGCTTGTCAGAGGAAACTGAATTTCCTCCTTCTTTAAGAAGGGTTTTTATGAAGTTTAAATAGGCCAAGTCCTTGTCCCTGGCTTGTCCCATGGTGTCCCCGAGATGCTCTGAGTACCCAAGCTTACCACCAAGCTTAATGACCACAATCCTCAGGAATCTGCTGTCAAAGTCCTCCGCTGAGTCCCGTGCTCAAAGTGCAACTTTACACAGCAAGGGAGAAACCCACGTTGGAGTACCAAATGCAGGGTCCAGCCCTACGGGGCATAGCGGGCGCTCTCCCCATGTGCGGAGATGAGAGATTGTAAGAAATAAAGACACAAGACAAAGAGATTAAAGAGAAAACAGCTGGGCCCTGGAGACCACTACTATCAAGATGTGGAGACTAGTAGTGGCCTCGAATGGTTGGGTGTGCTGATACTTATTGCATAGAAGACAAGGGGGGCAGGGTAAGGAGGGTGAGTCGTCCAAGTGATTGATAAGATCAAGCAAGTCACATGATCATGGGACAGGTGGCCCTTCCTGTCTCATGTTCACTGCAACCTCTACCTCTCAGGTTCAAGCAATTCTCCTGCCTCAGCCTCCTGAGTAGCTGGGATTACAGATACCTACCAAGCCCAGCTACTTTTTGTATTTTTAGTAAAGTTGGGGTTTCACCATGTTGGCTAGGTTGGTCTCAAACTCATGACCTCAGGTGATCTCCCTGCTGTGGCCTCCCAATGTGCTGAGATTACAGGCGTGAGCCACGGTGCACTGCCAGAAATGCCCTTCTGCACGGATTATTTTGATTGTTTTGTGTCCCTTTGTTGAAGGATGGACAGTTCCCATCTTGGCCACAGGATGATTGCAGCACCTACTCTGGGGTTGTGGTTTAGATGCAGAGGCATCCTCAGGGAAGACCAAGGGGCTGGGGAAGTGTGAGGATGGTCCCATGTTTCTACTGGAAATTTCAACTCTAATTGATCTAAACTTGCTGTGACTATTTGTTTCAGTCAAAATAAGAAGAGAAGGGCTCACAAAGGTCAGAAAAGCCTTACAGACGAGACCTTGTGTCCTCAGGCACTGCCAAGGCATTCCCATTTCTGCCATCTGTTCCACTGCCTCACTCCAGCTCCTGGGGCTTCCCACACTCTGCACATCACCAGGGCCCAGTTTGGCAACTATGGGCAGGGACTTTGCCACCAGCAGGTGATGTGCTCAGAGTCAGGTGTCCTGGATTCCCTTCAGGAAGGGTGGGGAGATGCGGGGGGATGAACGACACACCTTTACACAACTAGTTCTGTTTGGGAGAAGGTAGAAGACACTATGACTTCAGGAAATATTTTTCCAACAATCAGAGTGCAAACAGCACAGTGAACTGCAGCCCAAGGGCCACCTCCTCCTCCAGGCCAGTGACAATGACTCTGTACTGTCTTTTCCTTGCCTGTCAAAGCATGTGAGCATACACACACACACACACACACACACACACACACACACACAGTCACAAGGCTGCTGGGAAGCCAAGAGTCAGGATGTTATAATGTAAATGTGTGGCTTGGTGTGGTAGCCCATGCCTGTAATCCTAGCACTTTGGTCAAGGTCAAGATGGATGGATCATGAAGTCAGAAGTTTGAGACCAGCCTGGTCAATATAGGGAAACATAGTTTCTACTAAAAATACAAAAATAAATTAAATAAATAAATAAATAAATGAAATAAAAAATAAGCCAAGCGGTGTCCACCTGTAATCCCAGCTACTTGGAAGGCTGAGGCAGGAGAATTGCATGCAGCCAGAAGGAGGAGGTTTCAGTGAGCAGAGATGGCACCATTACACTCCAGCCTGGATGACAGTGCAGGACTCCATTTCTTTCTTTTTTTTTTTTTTTTTTTTTGAGACGGAGTCTTCACTCTGTCGCCCAGGCTGGAGTGCAGTGGCACCATCTCGGCTCACTGCAAGCTCCGCCTCCCGGGTTCACGCCATTCTCCTGCCTCAGCCTCCTGAGTAGCTGGGACTACAGGCGCCCGCCACCGCGCCCGGCTAATTTTTTGTATTTTAGTAGAGACGGGGTTTCACCGTGTTAGCCAGGATGGTCTCGATCTCCTGACCTCGTGATCCGCCCGCCTCGGCCTCCCAAAGTGCAGGGATTACAGGCGTGAGCCACCGCGCCCGGCCCCAGGACTCCATTTCAAAAAAATAAAAATAAAAATAAAAAATGAAAAAAGATGGCTGGGCACGGTGGCTCACACCTGTGATTCCAGCACTTTGGTAGGCTGAGTGGGGCGGATCGTGAGGTCAGGAGATCAAGACCATCCTGGCTGACATGGTGAAACCCTGTCTTTATTGAAAAAATGCAAAAATTAGCTGGGCAGGGTGGCACGTGCCTGTAGGCCCAGCTGTTCAAGAGGCTGAGGCAGGAAAATTGTTTGAGCTCTGAAGTCAGAGGTTGCAATGAGCTGAGATCGTGCCACTGCACTCCCCCCTGGTGACAGAGTGAGACTGCTTCTCAACATAAATGAATGAATGAATGAATGAATTAATAAGATGTTGGAGGCCAGAGGAATAAGGGTCATAACCAACTCAGTATGCCACTGGAGGCTATGTGAGCAAACTGCAAACTGTTCTTATGAAAGCAGGATGTTGGCATGCTGACACCTGTATCTGCCACCAGAAGGAATGCTGAGGGCAGTCATGTCCCAGGCACCATGTTCCTTGAAATTATCTACAGGAACATCTGGAGCCTGTTGAACAAAGAAAGCAATTATGTATGCCTGTGTTAAATCAAATAGTTGACTGACAGTTACCCCATCCTTCCTGCTTCATCTACCCAGTAAATACAAAGGGCTGTAGAAGCTCAGGGCTCTTATTCTCTATAAGCAAGAAGTCCTCGACCCCTTCTTGGAAAGAGATCCTTTTGTCTTTGTCTTCATTCTCGCATTTGTCCTTCTCGGTTCAGTCTTGAAGTAACACCTATGAGTGATGCCCAAACAGGGACTTGAACAAAGGTCTGCTGGAGCAGAGGAAGTGAAACTGATGAGACAAACAGGGAACCCCAGGACAAGTCTGCCAGTGCAGGATACAATGTCAGTACCCTAAGACAGTACTAGGAATGGGGAGTTTCTGAAGCAGGGTAACATGGGACAGAATTTGTCTATTGAGGAGCAACATTATGTGTGTTTGCTTAGTTTTACTTAAACAATCTGGTGCTCAGGTTAGTTCTCAAACACTAAGTCTCTGCAAGAGGTTATTATGCATAACCCTTGGTTTCCATAGGCAGGCACCCTCAATGTGGAAAATTGGGACCTGGTAGGAGAAGAGTTGAAATGGGCTCCTCAAAAAGGCCTTAAAGTAGACCCTTTTGTTTTCTCTGCTTGGGGTTTAGTCTGTACTGTCCTCCTGCCATTGTCCTCTTCTTATTCTGCTGGACAGCAGGAGTGATGTTCTGAATCTCAATAATTGAAAGGATATTTTATCTCACCAAGAGTGACTATTGAAAATGATAAACAGGAGAGAGGGGATAACTGGCCTTTACTGCCTCCTACAGTAACAGAAATAGAGACCCCAGTACAAATACAAAACATTTTGAATGCTGCTGCCATAGCTGAGGAATCTTTAGGCTCTTACAGTTTTTCTATTACTGTAACGCCTGATCCAAATAATCCACAGAGGCTTATTCATATACACATGCCAATAGAATTTAAGCTAGTGAAAGAATTAAAAGCGAGTGTGGTTAACAATGGAATACAGAGCCCATTTACTTTAGGATTGCTAGAATTGGTATTTAGTGCTATGCACCTCCCACCCTTTGATATGAAGCACATGGCTCACACTTGCTTGTCGACTAGTGCGTATTTGACATGGAATTTAAATGGGCAAGAAATGTGTGCAGACCAGGCTAGGCATAATCATGCCGTTGGACATGGGAACATTGCAGAGGACATGTTATTTTGTAGTGGCCCTTATTTGAAACTTGTGCAGCAATTGACACTCACAGACATTGCTTACCAGCAGTGTCCTTGGCTGCTAAGTGTGCCTGGGCCACAATTCCTGAGGGGATGCAATCTTTTCGGCATGTCATGCAAGGATTGCAAGAATCCTATGCATAATTTATTGCACAGTTACAAGAGGCAGTGCAACATCAGATCCCTCATGCCGCTGCTGTAGAAATGCCTACTTTGACTCTAGCTTTTGAAAATGCGAATGCAGATTGTAAATGTGCACTGGCTCCTGTGAGATCTACAAAGAGCTTGGGAAATTTTCTTAAACCCCGTCAAGATGTGGGAACTTAACTCCATCGTTCTACAATGTTGGCTCAAGCAGTGGCTAGTTTAGTAGTGAACAAATCTAGAAAGAGCCAAGGGTTGAACCATAAAGTGGGAAAATGTTATAATTGTGGAAACATTGGACATTTCAAAAAAGAATGCTGTCAGACCTCAGGGCAGAAGGGACTTTATAATGCAGTACCCACGCCCCCCCAACAGAAAAAAACTCCAGGGCTCTGCTCTCTTTGTAATAAAGGAAATCACTGGGCTAATCAATGCCGCTCAAAATTTCATCAAAATGGCACTCCCCTGTCAGGAAACGAGAAGGGGGCCTGGACCCAGGCCCCTCAAACAATGAGGGCATTCCCTGTCCCAACCATAACCCCACTTCAGGAGTGGGTTTCCAGAGGAACATTGATTCCATCTCCCCAGGAACAGCTGGGAGTGCAGGACTAGATCTCCCAGCCAGAGAATGGGTTACATTAGTTGGAGGAGATAAACCCACCAAGGTTCCCACTGACATTTGGGGGATATATGGGATTAATTTTGGGCAAAAGCCATCTTAACTTACAGGGCATTATCGTGGTCCCTGGGGTTGTCGACTCTGATTATGAGGGAGAAATCGAGGTTTTTTTGTGTTTTTTTTTAATCATTTTTTTTTTTTTTTTTGAGAGTATTTCACTTTTGTCACCAAGGATGGAGTGCAACGGTGCAATCTTGGCTCACTGCAACCTCCACCTCCCAGGTTCAAGCAATTCTTCTGCCTCAGCCTCCCGAGTGGCTGGAATTACAGATGTCCACCACCACGCCAGCTAATCTTTTTTGTATTTTTAGTAGAGATGGGGTTTCACTGTGTTGGCCAGGCTGGTCTCAAACTCCTAACCTCAGGTAATCCGCTCACCTCGGCCTCCCAAAGTGCTGGGATTATTACAGGTGTGAGCCACTGTGCCCAGCCCAAAAAGGCATTTTAAACAAAAATTCTGACATTTAAAAGCTGAAAATATATCACGCCACTGCACTCCTGCCTAGGTGACAGAGCAAAACTCTGTCTCAAAAAAACAAAATGAAAAACAAAAAACCCTGAAAATATGAGCCCAGGAGTTCAAGGCTGCAATGAGCCAACACTGCACCCTTGTACTCCCACCTGTGTGACAGAGTGAGACCTTGTTGGTAAGAAAAAAAAAAAAACCAAAAACCTGAAAATAGAAGAGGGCTTTTACAATGTTGACGAACTCATCTTAGAGTACATGATTTATAAATACATAAATATCCATGCATACTTTTACAGTGATAACTACTGGAAAAAATGAGAATGTTAAAAAAGCCAATCTAGACAGAGTCCTTCTCATTCCACCTGCCTCTTTATGTTAGTAATACCAGGAGTCTTAAGAGAGCTGCTGTGGTCGACGTCACATTCATCCCAGCCTCCTTTCTAATCCTGTAGCTGATGATGAAAATGTGATAAATCTTCTGGCTTAGCTCTGATGCTTTTTCATTAATTCACTTCTGGTAGTAAATTGTGGCAGGTCTTCCACTTCAATCCCATTGGCCATTTCCATCACCTTGTCTAAAAGGTCTTTATTGTAACTGCAGCCTAGGAAGAGATGGTTGACCCAGACCATGGAGAGGGACAGCAGCTGGTCCAGGCGGCCACCGCCGTCGGGCTGGTCGCAGTAGTCGGGCAGGTGGCGCAAGATGAATTCCATGCGGCCTTCCATTGCTTCTCGCTCTCTGAGTAGGAGCGGAACTGCTCCGTGAAGTCGGCCGCCTGCTGCACCCACAAGACCAGCTCCTCCACTGCAGCTGCCGCTTCGCCACCGACCATGGTACCCGCCGCAGCCGAGCAGTAGTTTTAATGTCACAAGATCTTTGGGTTTTTGAACTGGGGGAACATATTACTCAACTATTGTTTATTCCCTGCAAATTACACCCTTCTCCATGAAAGGAAAAATGAGGAAATCAAGGATTTGGGAGTATAACTACACAGGAAATGTATTTATCACAACCCATAGCATCTAATTGACTCACTTGTGCAGTGCAAATTAAATGAAAGAAATTCTATGGGCTTATGGATACAGGAGCTGATGTGTCAGTAATATCCAAAAACTAGTGGCCCCCATCCTGGCCCCCGTAATGAACCTCTACATCCCTAGTGGGAGTGGGAACAGCTCAAAGTGTTCAACAGAGTCCTGAGATTTTACCCTGTCTTGGTCTGGATGGACAGCTGTGTACTTTTCAACCTTATGTCGCAAATATAGCTGTTAATTTATGGGGCCAAGATTTACTTACAGCATGGGATCTGAGACTTACAAATGATAAACTTGATAACCCAGGATATAAAATGTTGAAGGACAAGCGATATCAAAGTGGGAAAGGCTTGGGAAAGTTCCTGCAGGGAAACCCTAATCCAATATCAATAACCGGGCAAACAGAGAGAAAAGGACTAGGACATCAGGATTTCTAAGAGGGGTCATTGATACTTCTCCTGCATCCACAGCTTTGCCGCTAAAGTGGATAACTGATAAACCTGTGTAGGTGGATCAATGGCCCCAATCACAGGAGAAACTGACTCAACTCCATCAGCTAGAAAAAGAGCAATTGGATGCAGGACACATAGAGGAGTCAGCCCCTGGAATTCACCAGGATTTGTGGTCCTGGAAAAGGAAAATGGCAACTGCTGCATGATTAGAGAGCTATTAATGCACAGATTAAACCAATGAGTGCATTACAGCAAGGTCTACCCTCCCCAACAACCATTCCTAGAGATTGACCTCTTGTAATAATCAATCTTAAATATTGCTTTTATACTATACTCTTACATGAGAAGGATAAGCCTAAATTTGCCCTCTCTGTGTCCTCTATTAATCAGAGAGAGCCTGTCTCTCATTATCGATGGAAAGTTTTACCCCAAGGCATGCTCAACAGTCTCACATTATGTCAGCATTTTGTAGGAAGGGCATTAAAGGAGCCTTGGAATATGTTTCCCGCTGCCTACATCATTCATTATATGGATGGTATTCTTTTGGCCACTCCTACAATTCAAATATTACACCAATTATACAGAGAAATAAAGCAGGCCTTAACTGAATGGAATCTCAAAATAGTTCCTGAAAAGGTACAAGCAACCCCCGATACCAACAGTTGAGTACTACTGTTACTGAAAGAAGTGTTCAACCTCAGGAAATAACTCTCCATCGGGACAGGTTACCAACTCTGAACGATTTCCAACAATTATTAGGGGATATTAATTGGCTGTGCCTGATGCTAGGTATTGTCGCTTATCAACTCACACACTTTTATCAAACCCTCCAAAAAGAGTCGTCGTTAGATTCCCCTCAGCAACTTACTAAAGAGGCAGAAGCTGAGTTATAGCTTGTAGAGCAGATGCTTCAACAATGGCATGCCTTCTGGCTACAACTGCGAAAGAATTTGCTTTTGTTTATTCTTCCTTCCCCCCATTCTCCAGAAGGACTTTCGGGCCAATTCATAGACAAATCCATAATGGTAATAGAATGGCTCTTTTTATCCAATCAGACAGTGAAAACTTGGCAAGTTTTTCTTTAATTACACAACTACAACTTTAATTACACAATGACAATAGGCAGGTGTAGATCAAGAATGCTTACAGAATATGATCCTGATAAAATGGTTGTTCCTTTGGAGCCCTGACAGCAGGCCGTAGCTTGGGAAATGTCAACTGCTTGGCAAATCACTCTCACAGATTTTGTGGGAATAACAGGTGACCATTATCCATCAGACAAAATCTTGCAATTTTATAAAGTTCACCCTTTCATCCTCCCTGTGATTACTCACTACAAGCCTATTCCAGGTGGACAGACCTATTTTACTGATGGTTTTTCCAAAGGTCATGCAGGTATGTATGGACCTAAACATACTCAAACAATAAAGACTTTTGGAGTTTCAGCTCAACATTCAGAATTAATCACAGTTATTCTGGTTCTAGAGCTCACAACTTTATCTCCTATTAATATTGTTTGTGATTCAGCCTATGTGGTAAATGTAGCCAGTTGCTTTGAGACTGCCACTATTAAATGTACCCTAGAACCGGAACTGTTTACCTTGTGTCTAAGACTCCAACAAGCTATTCACTCTTGTACTGCCTCTTTTCATCTTTCTCATATCTGCTCTCACTCTCAACTCCCTGTGCCACTATCTCTAGGTAATAATAGAGCAGATAAACTGATCAGTTCTGTATTTTGACAAGCCCAAGCTTCTCTTGCATTACTGCATCAAAACACCTCTGCCCTTACAGCCAAGCTCAAGCTACTGTGCAAGCCTGCCCCACTTGCCAACATGTCCCTGGTGTTGCACCTGTAGAAGAATGTAACCCATGAGGTTTGCATCCAAAAGAAATCTTGCAGATGGATGTTACCCATATAGCTGCCTTTGGCAACCTCAGCTATGTTCATATGACTATAGACACTTACTCCCATATAATACGTGCCACATGCCAAACAGGGAAAACAGCTGGTCATGTCCAGTGATGTTGTCCATCATGACTAGGGGCCGCGTGGTCAATTAGATGGGTGAGATGAGAGTCAGACATCATGGCACAAACTTCGCTGGTACTGGTGGCACACCTTCAACCTCTCTTTGCTACACTGCACAGGGATTGAATCTGCCGTGCAGCTTCCTTGGCACGGGACAGGCTTTAACCCACCTTTACCTCAGTGGTGGCATCAAGGAAAGGGGGACCCAATTCAGGGGTCGGTATGGAAAGCAGCACTCCCATTGACGAATGGCGGCTTCTGGGTTGGGACACTCTCCAGTACCGGTAATGTTGTTCAACACAGTGTTGATGTTACCTTTGTAAGGAATATCACCACTCAATTTACAGTTTGTGTTTTTCTAAGAAGGATTAGCTCCAGGTAAATGTCATTCCTGGATTGTGTATCCCTGTCAATCTGTCTGAACCTTGGACTATCACCCTCGCTTTACACTTTGTGAAACTCCTTCTCACTCAGCTCACTCATCGTGCTCATAGAGTCTTGGGCATGGTAATTTTTGCTATCGTTTCCTTAGTCACACTAATAACCTCTGTGGTGGTGTCCTCAGTAGCACTGCACAGCTCTATTCAAAAAGCCCGATATATGGAAAATTGGATGCACACAGCTTACCAGGCATGGATGCTTCAAAATCAAATTAATACTGAATTACAAACTAAGGTGACAGTGTTAAAGACTACTGTTTTGTGGTGAGGGTAACAAATACAGAGTTTACAGTTGCAGCAGAAATTACACTGTCATTTTAAGCATACTCGCATTTGTGTAGACAATTTGGAATATAACCTAAGTGAATATCCATAAGACCTTGTAAAGGCTCATTTTCGAGGGCTTTTACATCCAATGTCACTTTTGACATCAATGAATTGCAAAGTAAAATTCTTTTTTTTTTTTTTTTTTTTTTGAGACGGAGTCTTGCTCTGTCGCCCGGGCTGGAGCGCAGTGGCCGGATCTCAGCTCACTGCAAGCTCCGCCTCCCGGGTTTACGCCATTCTCCTGCCTCAGCCTCCTGAGTAGCTGGGACTACAGGCGCCTGCCACCTCGCCCGGCTAGTTTTTTGTATTTTTTAGTAGAGACGGGGTTTCACCGTGTTAGCCAGGATGGTCTCGATCTCCTGACCTCGTGATCCGCCCGTCTCGGCCTCCCAAAGTGCTGGGATTACAGGCTTGAGCCACCGCGCCTGGCCGCAAAGTAAAATTCTTGACTTGAGTAAGCAGACTCGAGTTTCAGCCCTCTTTAGAAGCTTGGACAGAATTCCTGCAGGATTTAGAAAGTATCAATCCTTGAACCTATGTTAAACATCAGCTTAATGTCCTTTTTATACTTATAGGAATAATGTTATGTCTCTGTTTTCTGTTTATAGTCTGTAAGATCGGGTGGGCCACCAACCGGCAATTGAAAACTGCACAGCCTGGAATTACCTTTATTCAATTAATGCAAAAACATACATGGGGAGATGTTGGAGGCTGAAGGAATGAGGGTTGAGACCAACTCAGTATACCACTGGAGGCTATATGGGGAAACAGGAAACTCTTCTCATGAAAGCAGGATGCTGGCAATTTGACAACTGCATCTGCCACCAGAAGGAATGCTGAAGGCAGTCACATCCCAGGCACTGTGTTCCTTGAAGTTATCTACAGGAACATCTGGAGCCTATTGAACCAAGAAAGCAATTATGTAGGCCTGTGTTAAATCAAATAGTTGACCAACAGTTACCCCTTCCTCCCTGTTTACCCAATAAATTCAAAAGGCTATAGAAGCTCAGAGCCCTTGTTCTCTATAAGCAAGGAGTCCCCTGACCCTTTCTTGCAAACAGATCCTTCTGTCTTTGTCTTCGTTCCTGCATTCATCCTCCTCCTTTCAGTCCCCATGTAACAGCAACAGTTCGAGACCAGCCTGACCAACACGGTGAAACACCATCTCAACTAAAATACAGAAATTAGTTGGGTGTGGTGGCGGGCGCCTATAATCCCAGCTACTGAGGATGCTGAGGCAGGAGAATTGCTTGAACCCGGGAGGCAGAGGTTGCAGTAAGCTGAGATCGTGCCACTGCACTCCAGTCTGGGGGACAGAGTGAGACTCCATCTCAACAAAGTAAAATAAATAACTACTTCTCAAATAAGCTTTGATAGAATCTTATGAGCTCACATCATTGTTTTCCAACTATGATATTTGTTCAAAATTATTTTCTTTGACCCCACCTTTCATTAGATGTGTATATTTTTAACCATTTTAAAATTGTTTCTCTATGAAATTTATTGTGTTCAGTTTACATTGAGGACTGCAAGCTTTCTAGTCTGTATAATATATATTGGAAACATTTTCTAGTACCTGATAGATTATTTCAGGTTTTTTTTTTTTTTTTTGAGACGGAGTCTCGCTCTGTCGCCCAGGCTGGAGTGCAGTGGCCAGATCTCCGCTCACTGCAAGCTCCGCCTCCCGGGTTCGCGCAATTCTCCTGCCTCAGCCTCCCGAGCAGCTGGGACTACAGGCGCCCGCCACCTCCCCCGGCTTATTTTTTTGTATTTTTAGTAGAGACGGGGTTTCACCGTGTTAGCCAGGATGGTCTCGATCTCCTGACCTCGTGATCCACCTGTCTTGGCCTCCCAAAGTGCTGTGATTACAGGCTTCAGCCACCGTGCCCGGCCCAGGTTTTTTTTTTTTTTTAGATGGAGTCTCACTCTGTCACTCAGGCTGGAGTGCAGCGGTGTGATCTCAGCTGACTGCAAGCTCTGCCTCCTGGGTTCACACCATTCTCCTGCCTCAGTCTCCCAAGTAGCTGGGACTACAGGCACCTACCACCACGCCTGGCTAATTTTTTGTAATTTTTTTTTTAGTAGAGACGGGGTTTCACCATGTTAGCCAGGATGGTCTCGATCTCCTGACCTCGAGATCCACCCCCCTCAGCCTCCCAAAGTGCTGGAATTACAGGTGTGAGTCACCGTGCCCGATTTTAGGCTGTTTCAATGTGTACTTGATACAGATATTAAAGGCCTATTTCTTTTTTTTTTTTTAACTCTTGTTGCCTGGGCTGGAGTGCAATGGTGCGATCAAAGCTCACTGCAACTTCCGCCTCCTTGGTTCAAGTGGCTTTCCTGCCTCAGCCTCCCCAGTAGTTGGGATTACAGGCATGCACCACCATGCCCAGCTAATTTTGTATTTTTAGTAGAGTCGGGGTTTCTCCATGTTGGTCAGGCTGGTCTCAAACTCCTGACCTCAGGTGATCCACCCACCTCGGCCTCCCAAAGTGCTGAGATTTCAGGTGTGACTTACTACGACTGGCCCTAGGACCTTTTTCCTTTATGCTAACATCAATATTTAGTTCAAGTAGCCTGTTATTCCGTTTTCTTTCCACCCACCTCGACCTCCCAAAGTGCTGGGATTACAGGCATGAGTCACTGTGCCTGGCCTCTAGTTGGAGATTCTTAAAGTGTTGAATTTGTTTCTTTTGCCTTCTGAAATTAGAAATTTTTGGCCATTATTTCTTCCAACAGGATTTTCTGCTCCTTTCTTCCTCTCACTGTCTTCTGGGACTTCTGGTAGTTTTTTTTGAGATGGAGTCTCGCTCTGTTGCCCAGGCTGGAGTTCAGTGGTGCAGTCGTGGCTCATTACAGCCTCTGCCTCCTGGGTTCAAGCAGTTCTTTCACCTCAGCCTCCCAAGTAGCTGAGATTACAGGTTCCCACCAGCACACCAGGCTAACTGTTATATTTTTAGTAGAGATGGAATTTCACCATGTTAGCGAGGCCAGACTTGAACTCCTGACCTCTGGTGATCCCCCAACCTTGGCCTCCCAAAATGCTGAGATTACAGGTGTGATTCACCATGCCCAGCCTGGGATGTTTATAACATGTAGGATGCTGTCCTTTTAAATTAAATTAAATTTGGCCGGGCGCGGTGGCTCAAGCCTGTAATCCCAGCACTTTGGGAGGCCGAGGCGGGTGGATCACGAGGTCAGGAGATCGAGACCATCCTGGCTAACATGGTGAAACCCCGTCTCTACTAAAAATACAAAAAACTAGCCGGGCGTGGTGGCGGGCGCCTGTAGTCCCAGCTACTCGGAGGCTGAGGCAGGAGAATGGCGTGAACCTGGGAGGCGGAGCTTGCAGTGAGCCGAGATCGCGCCACTGCACTCCAGCCTGGGTGACACAGCGCGAGACTCCGTTTAAAAAAAAAAAAAAATAAAAAAAAAAAAAATTAAATTAAATTTATTATTATTATTTTAATTATTATTATTATTTTTTCCAGATGAAGTCTTGCTGTTGCTCCCCAGGCTGGAGTGCAATGGTGCGATCTCCGCTCACTGCAACTTCCGCCTCTCAGGTTCAAGCGATTCTCTGGCCTCAATCTCCGGAGTAGCTAGGACTGCAAGTGCGCGCCACCATGCTATGCTAAGTTTTGTATTTTTAATAGAGATGGGGTTTCACTATGTTGTTCAGGCTGGTCTTGAACTCCTGACCTTGTGATCCGTCTGCCTCGGCCTTTCAAAGTGCTGGGATTACTGGCGTGAGACACCATGCCCAACCAGGATGTTGTCCTTGATGTTGTTCAGTCAGTTTGTTTAGACTCCCTTCATTTTTCTTTCTTTATTTTTGTTGTTGTTGTTGTTTCTTTTCCTCTTCACTAATTTTTTTTTTTTTTTTGAGGTGGAGTTTCACTCTTGATGCTCATGCTGGAGTGCAATGGCATGATCTTGGCTCACTGCAACCTCAGCTTGCTGGAGTGCAATGGCGTGATCTCGGCTCACTGCAACCTCAGCCTCTGGGGTTTAAGTGATTCTCCTGCTTCAGCCTCTGGAGTAGCTGGGATTACAGGCATGCACCACCATGCCCGGCTAATTTTGTAGTTTTAGTAGAGATGGGGTTTCACCATGTTGGTCAGGCTGGTCTCAAACCCCCAACCTCAGGTAATCTGCCTGCTTAGGCTTCCCAAAGTGCTGGGATTACAGGCATGAGCCACCATGCCTAGCCTATTTTTTTATTATTATTTTTTTTGAGACAGTCTTGCTTTGTCGCTCAGGCTGGAGTGCAGTGGAGTGATCTTGACTCACTGCAACCTCTGCCTCCCATGTTCAAGTGCTTCTCCTGTCTCAGCCTCTAGAGTAGCTGGGACTACGGGAGGCCACCTCCACACCTGGTTAATCTTTGCATTTTTAGTAGAAACAAGGTTTCACCACATTGGCCAGGCTGGTCTCCGAACTCCTGACCTCAAGTGGTCCACCCACCTTGGCCTCCCAAAGTCCTGGTGTGAGCCACCTCAGCCATCGCCTCTTCACTAATTTTTAATTTACATAATGAATTCTGATTTGGATCCCATGTATTGAATTTTTCCATTTAGTTACTGTATTTTTAGCCTGAGAGTCTCCATGTAGTTCTTCATAATTTCTCTATGTTGGTTGACCTTCTCATTTTCTTCATGCATTGCTTTTATAGTTTCTTGAAGCTGTCTCTTATTTCAATGCATTTCCAACTTTTTGGTGGGTGGGGGTGATGGGGTCTGACTGTGTGCCCCAGGCTGGAGTGCAATGGTGCAATCTTGGGTCACTTCAACCTCTGCTCTCCAGGCTCAAGCAATCCTCCCACCTCAGCCTGTGGATGTGTCCTCTCTAAGTTTTTGCTTATAATCTCCGAACTGAAGTTAATTTAAGTGTGTGTGGATGTGATTTGAAGTATGCAGGAGAGCATTAATGGAGAAGCCCAACATGGTGAAACCCTGTCTCTACTAAAAATAGAAAACAATTAGCCAGGTGTGATCATGCTGGCCTGTAATCCCAGCTACCTGTCTGACTGAGGCAGGAGAACTGCTTGAACCCAGGAGGTGGAGGTTGCAGCGAGCCGACATAGCGCCAGTACACTCCAGCCTGGGTGATAGAGCTAGACGCTGTCTGAAAAAACAACAGCAACAGCAAACAAACAATAAAAAAAAGGGGGAGTTCTTCTGTAAATAATCAGGAAGACTAAGCAGCCCCAGAGATAAGATCTTTTGGCATCATTGTCCCTTCTTATGGAGTGACAAAGTAACCTTCCTTGAAGTGTATCAATCCGGAACCAAGTTGCTGCAACCTATGCACCATTCTGCTAAAGCTTCTCTGTCTTTCCCTGTGTGTGAAATCTTAACATCTCTGCTTGGGAACGCTGATCCCATTCATTTGAAGTTGATGTTTCCAGGTGGCTATTTCCAAGCTTTGTGTTCAAATAACCTTTGCACTTAATAATGTATTCTAAATTTTATTATTTACCTCCGACATCAGTTTCTGTCGGACTGTAGGAGCCTCACCAGAGAGGGCACCTGTCGCCATGTTGTAAAACTCACACTTGCCAAAAAGACATGGATTAGGGTTTTCCCCCTCCCTCAGGATGAAGCTATTTAGCTGACACGGATGGTCACCTCCATTACCAAGTAAAGCCAGAATCTGAAGACTGATTACTGTTCATCTTGAAAACGTGTACTTAATGGGTTGTATAGAACAGTGAAGTTTCTCTCTTTTCAACCTTATAGCTGTTTGCCTCTATTTCCCCCATCACATTTGAGTCTAAGGTTTCTTTATTAATAAAATGGTTTTTATTTCTTTCTCTGTTGTCGTGGAGATAATTACTCATTTGGGGGAAGATTTTTGTTGTTGTTGTTTTCTATTGTATTTTCTCAACGTTTAAATAGTAGAGTATTCCTTAGGCCAGGCAAAGTAGCCCATGCCTGTAATCCCAGCACTTTGGGAGGCCAAAGCAGGTGGATTACTTGAAGTTCGGAGTTTGAGACCAGCCTGACCAACATGGTGAAAGCCCTCCTCTATCAAAAACACAAAAATTAGATGGGCATGGTCGCGCGCACCTCTAATACCAGTAATACTGTAATACTCTGAAGACTGAGGCAGGAGAATCGCTTCAACCTGGGAGGCAGAGGTTGCAGTGAGCAGAGATCACGCCACTTCACTCCAGCCTGGGCGACAGAACGAGACGCCCTCTCAAAGAAAAAGAAAAGAAAAACGTGAGAAAGAAAAGTAATAGATTTCTTCCACAAATGTGCTGGGACAAATAACGATATCCACACGGAATAGAATAATGTTGGATCCTTATGTCACACCATCAAAAATTTTATTTAAAAAAGTTTAGAGAGAGAGAGAGAGAGAGAGACAGGGAGAGAGAGGGAGACAAGGAAGGGGGCCCTGAGGGAGGTGGTGTTACTTTGTCGCCCAGGCTGGCCTGGACCCCAGAGCTCAGCGATCCTCCTGCTGCTACTTCCTGAGTAGCTGGGACCTCAGGCTCCTGCCTTCGCGCCCGCACTCATGCTGTGTTTAACCAGCAGGTGGTGATCTCACTCCTCCCTGGCCTGAGCACTCCGTCCCGCACTCCAGACGGTGGCTCTAGGGAAGACTCTGAAGCTGAGCACAGGACCGACCCTCCCTACCGTATGAATGGAGAATAGAAAGGGAGAGGATGTCTATTCTGTTTTGTGGGCCATCAGCATGAAATCGTGCATTCCGCCCAGGCAGGGCTTTGCATTTCACATACTAGTTTGCATCCCCGTTCCAGACAATTCCAGGGCTTTTGAATCATGCCTCAGACTTCCTGGCCGCCCTCGCCTCCAAAACCCCAAACACAGAGGCGCTGGGAGCCAGGATGTGAGACACACAGGTCCGGTCACGGCTCTGCTGTCTGCAGGTTCTAAACTGCAAAGTCTCTCTGCTTCGCGCCCCGCCCCTACCTCGCCCAGGCCCCGCCCACCACCTCGCGGGTCCCGCCCAGGCCTGGTTTCTGTCCTGCGCGCGCAGATTCTCGCAAACCTGGAAGGGGATCGCGTGGAGTGACGGTCACACCGCGGCGGTGAGTTTCGCTGTTTTGTATTAAGTCTGCGTTTCCCAGGTCCTCAGCGCTTCTGTCCCTGGGACCTAGGGTCCCCATAGATCTGGAAATTCTCGCCCATCTTCACGCAGAGCAAATTGAGACATCCCCGTGAGAGTCCGGAAGTCGCTTCCTTTTGGGTCTAAAGTCGCCCTGAGGCTGGTCCCATCCACAGTCTTTCTGCTGTAGGGCAATGTATACATTTTCTATCGGGTAGTTTTGTTTTGTTTTGTTTTGTGTGTGTTTGTTTGTTTGTTTTGCTCAAAACCATTTTCAGACTCCTCCCGCCCCGCGCTTTTTAAAGTCCTCACCCGCGACGTGGATTCCCGCCTTGGACGCCTCCCAACCTTGCCCTTGTCGGCCCCTGAAGCACAGCGCCGCGGCCCCCGTCCCGGGGAGGCTGCGTCCTCTGTCTTGTCCTGGGATCCTGCAGATCCCACCCTTGTCAGGCACCGTCGCCCCCAACCTCCCTCCTCGTGCCGGGCCCTGCTGTTCCCCAGGTCTCTCCTCCGCAGTCACCGCTTCTCCTGAGCCCGCGTTGAGGAGCTGCCCGGGGCCTGTCCTGTAACACGGGGTGTTCTTGCCTGCTCAGTTCCAGCCCCTGGAAAATGCGCTCCTCCAGGATGCAGGTGTCTTACTCCAAACCCTCCTGTGATTGTGTGGGCCAAAGGGATCAGGAGACAGAGAGAGGGACTGAGAGAGCAGTAGAAAACCTGAGACAGAGAAAAGAAGAATGAGAAAGACCCATAACAGATGGCAAAGTAGAGGATGGTGAGAGATTTGCCAAGAGACAGCAAAAGTGAAAATAAAAAAGATAAGAAAGCAGGAGGAGAAAAGCAACTGGAGAAATGTAGAGAAAAGCTAGATGTACAGAGATATGAAGGACAGCAAGGTAGGGAGGAGGGCATCAGAGTGAGGGAGAAGAGGGGGCATTTGGAGCCAGGGCAGACAGAGCAGAGTGGTGCTGGTGGCAAAAAGAACAGAGGGAGAACCACAGCAGGGAGGACACCTGGGGATCTGGAGTTCTAGAGAGTGGGGACGAGGGTATAACAGGGAAGAGGGAATGTAACAGGGAGAGCAGAGGAGGCGCAGAGATGGGAAAAGAGGTGGAAATATATGTGTTGTGGTAAAGTGAAGAATGGAGAGACCAACATGAGAGAAACAGAATTGTTTATTTTAGGTACACACCGGCTCAGTGGATTCATATCCAAAAAGCTGAGTATTGAACAAAGACAGAGTGGAGTTTTTACAAGTGGCCTTACAAAAGCAATGAATTATACAGTGACAGGCCATGTAATTGATAGCATAACATATCTCGTGATCTTGCATAGCCAGTGACCTTGCAGCTGCA
Source organism: Theropithecus gelada (assembly GCF_003255815.1). Classification (NCBI taxonomy): domain Eukaryota; kingdom Metazoa; phylum Chordata; class Mammalia; order Primates; family Cercopithecidae; genus Theropithecus; species Theropithecus gelada. The sequence goes on along the minus strand of NC_037687.1, from coordinate 29,519,876 downwards.
TCAAAAGAAAAACAAGAACTGGCTAAATACGTTTGCAAAACATCATGATGCTGAAGAAGCCTGGAAAAAGAGTAACAGTAAAATAATTTTTCACTCTTTTTTTTTCTTCAACCTTGCTCTGGAATGTGGGGGTGTCTGGAGCCCATTCGTTTAGACTTGGTTATTCGGACAGTGTTATCCTGTAACCGTCCTTAACCTGAGCTTGCAGAGGAAAACTTGTTCTTTTCTTTTTCTTTTTAACCCTTGCCTTGCCATATTATGGGCCTTTGCTTTTACTTTTATTGGAGTGAATAAATGCAGTACTTATTATATTTAAATTTCTATCTCATATGGAGATACAAGATGATCAAAAGATTGGGGAAAAGAGCAACAAGACGTTAAATAAGTTGCCAGGATGGAGCAGAAGAGGTGGAAGAGAAGGAATAGAGGGAAGAAGGCGATAAACAGCAGGAGAGGAGAGGGGTACAAAATGAAGAGCAGAATCCTGGGGAAAAATAAAACAGGAGCTAGAGAGAGAAGGGGAGAATGAGAGATATGTACAGAATTAGGGAAGAAAGCAAAGTAATGAAGAAAGAGAGGCTGGGTGCAGTGGTTCATGCCTGTAATCCCAGAACTTTAGAAGACTGAGGCAGGGGGATTGCTTGAGTCCAGGAGTTCTAGACCAACCTGGACAACATAGTGAGACCCTTATCACTGCCAAAAAAAAAAACTTAATTGGGCATGATGGTGCACACCTGTAATCCCAACTACTCTGGAGACTGAGGGAGGAGAATCACGAGCTCAGGAGGTCCAGGCTGCAGTGAGCCAAAATCATGCCACTGCACTGCAGCCTGATCAACAGAGTGAGACCCTGTCTCAAAAGAAAAGAAGTGGCGGGGGGACTTTGGGATCAGATGAGTAGGTGAGTTTATTGTATATGATTAGTTGTGACATGCTGACTTCTGTGTATATAATCTAAGAACTTAAAACTTGTTTAAATTATAAAAATGAGATTGAGAATTTTAAAACTTCTATCTGTAAGACATGTGCATTCTGTAAATCTTGGCATCAGAGCTGAGCTTCCACTTGGAATCCCTATTCAGCCAGAGGGCAGCGACTTACTGAGTTGTGAGTCACTCTCTTCCCTCTTCCCAGGGTGGGGTAGGACGTGGGGCAGTGAAGTAGGACAAAAATCACTTTCTATTATTACAAAATACTTTTAATTAATTAATATTTTGAGACAGGGTCTGGCTCTATCACCCAGGCTGGAGTGCAGTGGCATGATCTCCTCTAACTACAGCCTTGGCCTCCTGGGGTCAAGCAATCCTCCTACCTCAGCCTCCTGAGTAGTTGGGACCACAGGCATTAGCCACCAAGCCTGGCTAGTTTTGTATTTGAAAAAACAAACAAACAAACAAAAAATGGAATTTCACTATGTTTCCCAGGCTGGTCTCAAAATCCTGGGCTCAAAGGATCCTCCTGCTTTGGCTTCCCAAAGTACTGGGATTACAGGGTTGAGGCACCGTGCCTGGCCTACATAGTATTTTTTTTTTTTTTTTTTTTTTTTTTTTTGAGTTGGAGTTTTACTCCTGTTGCTCAGGCTGGAGGGCAATGTTGCGATCTCAGCTTACTGCAACCTCTGCTTCCTGGGTTCAAGTGATACTCCTGCCTTAGCCTCCTGAGTAACTGGGATTACAGGCATGCGCCATCACCCCGGGCCAATTTTGTATTTTTAGTAGAGACAGGGTTTCTCTATGTTAGACAGGCTGGTCTCAAACTCCTGACCTCAGGTGATCTGATCACCTCTGCCTCCCAAAGTGCTGGGATTACAGGTGTGAGCCACTGCACCCAACCCATAGTACATTCTAAAATGGACATCAAAGCCAGGTGCGGTATCTCATGCCTGTAATCCCAGCACTTTGGGAGACTGAAGTGAGGGAATCTCCTAAGGTCAGGAGTTCAAGAGCAGCCTGGCCAACATGGTGAAATCCCGTGTCTATGAAAAATACAAAACTTAGCTCAGCATGGTAGCATGCACCTATAGTTCCAGCTGCTCAGGAGGATGAGGTACAGAATCGCTTGAACCTGGGAGGTAGAGGTTGTAGTGAGCTGAAATCATGCCACTGCACTGCAGCCTGGGCGGCAGAGTGAGTCTCCATCTCAGAAAAACAGACAAAAAAATAAAATAAAAAACAAAAGGGACATCAAAAGTGCTTTTGTTCTCATGGTGTAATAGATTTCCTTTTTTTTTTCTTTCTAGTTCCTCATTTTTTAAATATATATATATATATTTGCAGTGGAAAAATCTTAGTTTTAAGAATATCTTTTTAATACATAATCACTTCTGAAAGATGCCTTTGTGGCATCCTATAACCAACTCACATCATTCCTTTCTGTACATGTGTATATTTCAGTTACGTTCCCATTGACCTCAGAGTTTGTTAGCTTTTTTTTAAAAAAAACAATTTAAAAATAGTTTCGGTTTGAAATTAGTTGCATCTGGTTCAGATCGAGGTCTGCATGCTTTCTAGATTTTATTATTTATTGGAAACCTTTGGTACCTTATACAGAAGTTTTGATTGTTTCAGTGTGTACCCGGTAAAGACGTCGGGGACCTCTTACCTTAACATGAAAATGTAGTTTAACCAGTTAGTCTATTTTTCAGTTTTCTTTCCTTATGTCATTGTTAAAATCTTGAGTTGTAAGCTATTAAGTGCATGTTTCCCTCAAGGCCATCTAGTGCATTTGGACAAATGTTGACAGATGGGTCAGATTGGCATGGAATGCTGTTCCAGAAGCACTCCTGTATTTTTTTTTTTTTTGGACAGTTTCACTCTTGTTCCCCAGGCTGGAAGTGCGATGCTGCCATCTCAGCTTGCTGCAACTTTTGCCTCCGGGCTTCAGCCTCCCGAGTAGCTGGGATTACAGTTGCCTGCCACCATGCCTGGCTCATTTTTTGTATTTTTAGTAGAAACGAGGTTTCACCATGTTTACCAGGCTGGTGTCAAAATCTTGACCTCAGGCGATCCACCCACCTCGACCTCCCAAAATGCTGGGATTACAGGCGTGAGCCACCGTGCCTGATCACCCACATATTCTTGATTAAAACAATTTGCTTATGTCTTAGTTCTACAGCTGACCTTCTTTCACTGTTTTCAAGGTCAATAGCTATATGTTCACACTTCTGCATTTTATGGATGTTACTGTGATTTTTTTAAAGGAAGAATTAAATGTCAGGAATTAATGGCATCAGAACCTTGTAAAAGAAGTTTCTTTAGCCCAGGTATGTGAAAGATGCTTCTCTAATTTTCAAGGATGGGGTGATAAAGACCAACCCTTCCCGTTAGCCCTTCCAGGCCCCATGTAAGAATTCAGGCACACCTTCTCACTCATCTCAGACCTTCTCAGGATAACTTGGTGAATATGTCCCTGCTCTGAGCCCAGTGAGCCTCCGTGCAACTTGGCGATGAGGGGCTAGACCAGAAAAGCTCAACCCGAGTGACGCTGACCCCTGAAATGATTGGCAAAATAGAGTGTGTGTCTGGGCGTGGCTTTTCATCTGGGAGAGGGGAGTGCCCAGTTGTAACTAGAATTTTAAATGGGATGCAGTACCCTAAAAATGAAGAAAACAGAAGAATGGAAGAAACAGAAGTGTAGACTCAGACACAGAGACCATCTTCGGGGCCTTTCTCTGTATGAGGATATCACAGTGAAATCTAAAGCAGGTCATGTCAGTTCCTGGCAGGGAACCCTCCACCAGCTTCCCGTGTTCCCCAGGACAAAAGCCCAACGCCTCACTGTGGCTCCACAGCCCTGTGTTCAGGGCCCCTGCCAGTGTCCAGCCTCCTCCTGGGAGCTTGCCCTCCTCTCCCGACTCCCTCTGCCCCAGTCACAGTTTTTTTAATTTCCTCAAACACCAAAACCTTTTCTGTCTCAGGTCATTGTCCCTGCTCTTACCCTATGTCCCTAAATGATCACCGCATTGTCCCTTTCTCCTCCTTCAGGTCTAGGCTCAGAGCTGTCTCCCATGCCCTCCCACCACCTTCTGAAGTTCCCTCTGCCCATCAGTCTCTATCACGTTACCCAGGTTTTATTATCTCTGCATGAATCATATCAGAAGTGCTTTTTTTTTTTTTTAAGACAGACTCTCACTTTATTGTCCAAACTGTGAGTGCAGTCTCGTGATCTTGGCTCACTGCAACCTCTGTCTCCCAGCTTCAAGTGATCCTTGTGCCTCAGCCTCCCAAGTAACTGGGATTACAGGTGTGTGCCACCACACCCGGTTAATTTTTGTATTTGTATTTGTATTTGTATTTTATTATATTTTATTTTTGAGTCTTACTCTGTCACCCAGGCTGGAGTGTAGTGGTGCGATCTTGGCTTGCTACAACCTCCACCACCCGAGTTCAAACAATTCTCCTGCCTCAGACTCCCGAGTAGCTAGGATTTCAGATGCCCACCAAGCCAGGCTACTTTTTATGTTTTTAGTAGAGACGTGGTTTCACGGTGTTGGCCAGGCTGGTCTCGAACTCCTGACCTCAAGTGATCCACCAGCCTCAGCCTCCCAGAGTGCTAGGATTACAGGCATGAGTCCCTGCACCCAGCGCAATTTTTGTATTTTTAGTAGAGATGGGGTTTCACCATATTTGCCTGGATAATCTCAAACTCATGACCTCAGGTGATCCACCTGCCTTGGTCTCCCAGTGTGCTGGGATTACAGACGGGAGTCACTGTGCCCGCCCAGAAACACCCTTCTGCGTGGATTACTTTGTGTGTTGGGTCTCCCTTACTTGAAGGATACACATTTCCCATCTTGGCCATAGGACAACTGCAGCATCTACTCTAGGGTTGTGGTTTAGAGGCTGAGGCATCCTCAGGGAAGACTGAGGGGCTGGGGCAAGTGTGAGGATGGTCCCACATTTCATCTGGAAATTTCCACTCTAATTGATCTGAACTTCCTGTGGCTATTTATTTCCGTCAAAATAAGAGGAGAAGGCCTCACTGAGGTCAGAAAAGCCCAACAGACCAGACCTTGTGTCCTCAGCCAATCCCGAGGCATTCCCATTTTTGCCGTCTGTGTCACCGCCTCACTCCAGCTCCCGAGTCTTCTGTGCTCTGTGCATCACCAGGGCCCCGTTTGGCCATTATGGGCAGGGGCTTTGCCACCAGCAGGTGATGTGCTCAGAGTCAGGGTCCTGGGTTCCCTTCAGGAAGAGTGGGGAGAAGATCAGGCTCCTGAAGGGCATGAAGGACACACCCCTACACAACTTGTTCTGTTCTGGAGGAGCTGGAGGCTCCATGACTTCAGGAAGGATTCTTCCAAGGATCAGAGTGCAAACAGCACAGTGAACCGCAACCTGAGGGCCACCTCCTCCTGCCAGACCAGTGGCGATGACTCTCTACTGGTTTTTCCTTGCCTGTCACAGCACATGAGCACACACACACACACACAGAGTCACACACACACACACAGTCTCACACACACACACACACACACAGTCACAAGGCAGCTGAGGAGTCGAGGGTCAAGTCAAGATGCTATAATGTAAATGTTGGACTGGGCGTGGTGGCTCACCCCTGTAATCCCAGTTACTTGAGAGGCCAAAGATTCACCCCAGTCAGCCTCCCAAATAGCTGGGACCACAGAGGCACACCACCATACCTGGATATTTTTTGTACTTTTCTTAGAGGCAGGGTTTCACTGTGTTGCCCAGGTTGGTCTCAAACTCCTGGGCTCGTATGATCTACCCATGTCAGCCTCCCAAAGTGCTGGGATTACAGGGGTGAGTCACCACACCCAGCCCATCCTGCAAATTCCTAGAGAAAAAAACCAATGCCAGTCTGTTAACCCTTCCAGGCCATCACGTGGGAATGAGCCACACCTCTTTCCCACTCAACTCAGAGCTTCTCAGGATAACTTGGTGAAATGTCTCCTGCTCTGAACCTCAGTGACTGCACCTGTAATATACGGGTGACAAATAAGACCAGAAAAGCTCAGTCAGAGTGACACTGGCCCCTGAAATGATTGACCAAATAGTTTGTGGCTTTTTCTATAGGACAGGGTAATGCTCAGGTGTAATATGAATTTTAAATAAATTACTGTTCTCCAAAAATGTAAAAAACACAAGTACCAGAATGGAAAAAACAGGGAATTAGACTCAAATCATCTTGAACCTCTCCTTGTCTCTGTCCACACCCACTGCCCTTCTATACCATGTCATTTCACAACTTTAACCCACCTACACAACTCCATGTCCCCTGCAGGCCTCTCCCCTGAGCTCTATAATCCTGTGTCCCGTTGTCTCCTCAGCTCTCTGCTGGGACATCAAACAGGCGTCTCCACATTCACATTTCCGTAGGTGATTTCCTAAACCCCCAAACACATTCCCCTGCAGTCCTGTACGTCTCAGATGAGGGTGACTGTGTACTTCCAGGGACTTAGCCAAACTTGACAGCATGTATTTTAAATATGGGAAATGAATTCCGTTATTTGTAAATGTTGTAATTTATAACGTAAAGAGAAAGTTGCGTGTATACATGAAAGGAGTGAGAAAATACATCATTTCCAAAATTCTTTTGAAGTGTGGGAGAAAAATATTTCAAGACCTCATCCCTATGGATCTGGGCTCCCAGGACCTCCCTGACCTCATCTCCTGCCTGCGTCCTCCTGGCTCCCTCTGCTCCAGCCACGCAGGCCTCTTTCCTTTTTCTGGGGCTGAGGTTGCTCCTGTCTCAGGGCCTTCACCTGTGCTGTCCCTCTGCCTAGGATTCTCTGTCCCATCAGCTGCAAGTGACAAGCAGCGTTTCTTCCCTAAGTCTTTGTTCTGACATCACTTTCTCTATGGAAACCTTTGTGATCTCCTCAACCCCCCATTTGACATGGCAGCTCCACCTTCACCCCCACCTCTGGTCCACGTTGCCTGTTCTGTGTGATTCTTTTTGCTCCTTTACTGTTCACTGGATCCTGGTGGGAACAAGTCACCAAGGGGAGAGCAGAGCCAGAAGGTGGGGCTGTGCTGGGCTGGCGCCCTCTGAGTGGAGCTCAACCCTGACTTTACATTGGGGTTCTCAGGCATTCTGCAAATACATCTTTTATGCTGTTCTGTCAAAGATTGCTATTATCATAGGATGGGACCCATGCTCACTAATACTTACAATGGCACTGGTGATTCTCATCTGTGTCTATTGTATTGAACATATTGAATGTCAGGGCACTGTCCTCTATGTTGAGATCTGAGATCGGCCTGTGATCCACGGGGAGGTGAGGGGGTTGCGGTGGTTCACCCCTGTAATCCCAGCTCTTCGGGAGGCTGGGGTGGGCAGATATCGAGGTCAGGAGATCGAGATTCTCCTGGCCAACAGAAAATTAGCTGTGTGTGGTGGCACATGGCTGGAATCCCAGCTAGTCAGGACACTGAGGCAGGAGAATCTCTTGAACTGGGGAGGCGGAGATTGCAGTGAGATGAGATCATGTCACTGAACCCCATCATGGTGACAGAGCTGGACTCCATCTCAAAAAAAAAAATTAAATATCATATTTTTTTCCTCACACAGGATTAATTTCCAAAGACTCATGTTACATGAGGAAGCCACCAAGAAGAGCAAAGAAAAGGATCCAGGGATGGCTGTTCCTCAGGTGAGTGATATTCCTCGGTGGATTCTGCTGTCTCTTTCCTTTCTGAAATGCCAGGTATTGTAGTAGCCAGTCTTCTTGGAGTCTGAAGCATCCTGCCTCACACGTTTGCTCGCACTCACCCATGCCTTTTCTCATTCCCTCTCATCTTAAATTCCGTCTCCCTTTATTGCCCAGGCTGGAGTTCACTGGAGCACTCTGGGCTCACTGTAACCTCCACCTCCCAGGTTCAAGAGATTCTCAGGCCTCAGCCTCCCAAGTAGCTGGGATTACAGGTGTCCACCACCACATTGGGCTAATTTTGTATTTTTAATAGAGACAGGATTTCACCATGCTGTCCAGGCTGGCCTCAAACTCCTGACTTCACATAATCTCCTTGACAGTTTTTCACTGTTACCAAGAATAACACACTGGCTGCCTGTGGGCATGGTGACTTCATTGCAGATATCTGGAGGTTTCCTACAAGTTGGGGTATTGAAAAGCTGATTGCAGGCCAGGCGCGGTGGCTCATGTCTGTAATCCCAGCACTTTGGGAGGCTAAGGCGGGTGGATCACGAGGTCAGGAGATCGAGACCACCCTGGCTAACATGCTGAAACCCCGTCTCTACTAAAAATACAAAGAAATTAGCCGGGCGTGGTGGCGGGCGCCTGTCGTCCCAGCTTCTTGGAAGGCTGAGGAAGGAGAATGGTGTGAACCCGGGAACCAGAGCTTGTAGTGAGCGGAGATTGCACCACAGCACTCCAGCCTGGGTGACAGAGCAAGACTCCGTCTCAAAAAGAAAAAAAGAAAAGAAAAGCCGATTGCTTCTTCTTGGAGTTGTCATTTCCTCTTTTAGATGTGGGAAGATTCCATCCCTGCCCCCAGCTGCAGAGGTGCCCTCTCTGACTAAGAACATGGGAAATTTCCCACGCATTAAGCAAAGCTTACTACCGTGATCTTATCACTATGATTCTTACTGCCATGGTCTTACCACCGCAATTCTCCTGCCTCAGCCTCCCGAGTAGCTGGGATTACAGTCGCACACCACCACACCTGGCTAATTTTTTGTATTTTTAGTAGAGATGGGTTTCACTATGTTGGCCAGACTGGTCTCAAACTCCTGACCTCATAATCTGCCCGCCTCAGCCTCCCAAAGTTGTGGGATTAGAGGCGTGAGCCACCGCCCACCCAGCCGAGAAATATCTTGATAATATTACAGGGGCTCCCTCTTGACAGTGACAGTTAGCTCTTCTTTTGGCTGTTGTTAGGATTCTCTATCTCTGAATTTTGACAGTTTTATTATGATGTTGTCTGTTGTAGGTCTCTTAGATTTATCCTAGTTGGATATTCTTTTTTTTTTTTTTTTTTTTGAGACGGAGTCTTGCTCTGTGGCCCAGGCTGGAGTGCAGTGGCCGGATCTCAGCTCACTGCAAGCTCCGCCTCCTGGGTTCACGCCATTCTCCTGCCTCAGCCTCCCGAGTAGCTGGGACTACAGGTGTCTGCCACATCGCCCGGCTAGTTTTTTGTTATTTTTTAGTAGAGACGAGGTTTCACCATGTTAGCCAGGATGGTCTCGATCTCCTGACCTCGTGATCCGCCCGCCTCGGCCTCCCAAAGTGCTGGGATTACAGGCTTGGGATATTCTTTTTTTTTTTTTTTTTTTTTTAGGGGCGGGGTCCCCCCCTTTCCCCCCGGCGGGGGGGCGGGGGG
>NC_037687.1:29348723-29510516 GCF_003255815.1 Theropithecus gelada | reverse complement strand
TTTTTTTTTTTTTGAGATGGAGTCTTGCTCTGTTGAGGTATTGCTCCTCACAAGACAGCATTAGCTGCGGGGATCTGCGTGCCGACCCTGACCTAAACCACGTATGAATAAAGCATACACTGACACACAGATAATTCTGTTTGGCTACTTCTGCTGTGTTTCCTGACCACTAGCCTTAAGCAACTGTCTTAACGCTTTTATATGCTGTTTCCAACTTTCCCCGGAACGTGGTAACCTAGAGTGGGCACCAGTGACTTACTGATTACTCACTGACTTGACCACATGGTCCTTCTTTGCCTTCGTTTTCAGGGGTCGCGTTCCTCACGCTTCCATCACAGCTTTCCTCTTGAGGGCCGTCCTCACCCTTCCTTTGCAGGTTGCCTCAGGAGGGGCTTGAACTGCTGGGGGTCTGTTTCTGCAGATCCCTGACTTTCCTCACACGGGGCACCAACTGAGGTATTGCCCCTCACAACAGGGCATTAGCTGCAGGGGTCTGCCCACAGTCCCTGGTCCAGACGGATGAGTGAAACGTACGCCGACACACAGACACTCTGCTCTGCCGGTCCTGCCGGGTGCCCAGTTGCCTGCACACCAAGAGAGGTTTGTCACTGCAGCGGCCCTGAGCAGCTCACACTCCGGGCATTTATGTAGCGTTGAATTAACAACAGAAGTTTGAGTAAACACACTTGAGGATAATTAACATGGTTAAGAGAGTGGTTTTATGAATGATTAAAGCCCAGGTACTGTGGTCTAAAGTAAATACCATTAAGGGACAATTTCCCTGGTCAGCCTCCCCCCTAGAGTGCCATGTGGCTCAAAGGTTAGTTACTGGAGGCAGGGTAAACAGACACAACTGGGGAAGCCTCTGTTGTCCCTAGTATTTACCCTATGACCTAATGCTGTAAGGTAAGAGCCGGCTGCCTTCAGCCTGTTCAATTACTACAAGCTATGTAACCTTTTGGCCTTCCAAAAGGTTTGTGACTATTCCCTATAACTTTCCCTAATATTTCCCTTGAATATTTCTGCCCCTATCTTGAGCAAATCCCAACACTGTTGCCCAGGCTGGAGTGCAGTGGTGTGATCTCACCTCACTCCAGCCTCTGCTTCTGGATTCAAGCAATTCTGTCACCTCAGCCTCCCAAGTAGCTGAGATTACAGGTGCACACCACCACACCTGGCTGATTGTTGTATTTTCAGTAGAGATGAAATTTCACCATGTTGGCCAGGCCGGTCTTGAACGCCTGACCTCAGGTGATTCCCACACCTGGGCCTCCCAAAATGCTGGAATTACAGGCGTGAGCCACAACCTGGTCTGGGACTTTCCTAATGTGTTAGGATGGTGTCCTTGCTGGTGTCCTGTTAGTCTGTTTAGACTCCCTTCATTTTTCTTTATTCTTTGTTGTTGTTGTTTCTTTTCCTATTCACTACTTTTTTTTTTTTTTTGAGATGGAGTTTCACTCTGGTTGCTGAGGGTGGAGTACAAGGTCACAAACTCGGCTCATTTTAACATCCACTTTCATGGTTAAAGCAATTCTCCTGCCTTAGCCTTTTGAATAGCTGGGATTACGGGCATGTACCACCATGCCCAGCTAATTTTGTATTTTTAGTAGAGACAGGGTTTCTCTATGTTGGTCAGACTGGTCTTGAGCTACTGACCTCAGGTGATCCATCCACCTCGGCCTCCCAAAGTGCTGGGATTACAGGCATGAGCCACCAAGCCTGGCCTTTCTGTTTTTTTTTTTTTTTTTTTGAGACAGAGTTTTGCTCTTATTGCCCAGGCTGGAGTGCAATGATGCAATCTCGGCTCACCGCAACCTCCACCTCCCAGGTTCAAGCGATTCTCCTGCCTTAGCCTCCCAAGTAACTGGGATTACAGGCATGCACCACCACACCCAGCTAATTTTGTATTTGTAGTAGAGATGGGGTTTCTCCATGTTGGTCAGGCTGGTCTTGAATTCCTGACCTTGGGTGATCTGCCTGCCTCGGCGTCCCAAAGTGCTAGGATTACAGGCATGAGCCACCACACCTGGCCCATGCCTGGCCTTTTTTAAAAAATTATTTTATTATTTTCTTTTGAGACAGTCTCACTCTGTCATCCAGGCTGGAGTGCAATGGGAAGCCCACCACTACACCCTGCTAATCTTTGTATTTTTAGTGGAGACAAAGTTTTATCATATTGGCCAGGCTGGTCTCCGAACTCCTGACCTCATGTGATCCACCCTCCTCAGCCTCCCAAAGTCCTGGTGTGAGCCACCTCACCCATCCCCTCTTCACTAATTTTTAATTTACATAATGAATTCTGATTTGGATCCCATGTATTGAGTTTTTCCATTTAGTTACTGTATTTTTAGCCTGAGAGTTTCTGTGTAGTTCTTCATAATTTCTGTATGTTGGTTGACCTCATTTTCTTCATGCATTGCTTTCATGATTTCTTGAAGCTGTCTCTTAATTCAATGAGCTTCAGACTTTTTGGGGGGTGGGGGTGACAGGGTCTGACTGTGTCCCCCAGGCTGGAGTGCAGTGGTGCAATCTTGGTTCGCTTCAACCTCTGCTCTCCAGGCTCAAGCAATCCTCCCACCTCAGCCTGGTGAGTAGCTATGGATGTGTCCTCTCCAGGTTTTTCCTTATAATGTCTGGACTGAAGTTAATTTAAGTGTGTGTAGATGTGATTTTAAATGTGTCCTGGAGAGCATTAATGGAGAAGTCCATGATTTTTTTGAGACAGAGTCTCACTCTGTCAATAGGCTGGTGTGAAGTGGCACTATCTCAGCTCACTGCAACCTCAGCCTCCCGAGTTCAAGTGATTCTCCTGCCTCAGCCTCCTGAGTAGCTGGGATTACAGGTGCATGCCACCACACCAAGCTAATTTTTGTATTTTTAATAGAGTCGGGGTTTCAGCATGTTGGCTCAGATGGTCTTAATCTCTTGACCTCGTGATCCACACGCCTCAGCCTCCAGAAGTGTCAGGATTGTAGATGTGAACCACCATGCCCAGCCAAGCCCATGGTTTTTGTAGAAAACACATTATTTGCAGTATATATATACATATATTTTTATTTTGAGAAAGACTCACTCTGTTGCCCTGGCTGGAGTGCAGTGCTGTGATCTCAGCTTATTGCAACGTCTGCCTCCAGAGTTCAAGCAATTCCCCTTCCCCAGCTTCCCAAATAGCTGGGATTACAGGCGGTTCCCCCACCATGCCCAGCTAATTTTTCTATTTTTAGTAGCTATGGGGTTTCATCATGTTGCCCAGGTTGGTCTCAAACTCCTGACCTTAAGTGATCCACCTACCTTGGTATCCCAAAGTGACAGGGTTACAGGTGTGAGCCCCCATGCCTGGCCATATATATATATATTTTGTTTGTTTGAGATGGAGTCTCACTCTGCAGTCTAAGCTGAAGTACAGTGGCACAATCTCAGCTCACTGCAACCTTCGCCTCTGGAGCTCAAGCGATTCTCCTGCCTCAGCCTCCCAAATAGCTGGGACTAGAGGCGTGCACAAGCACACCCAGTTAATTTTTTTGTATTTTTAGTAGAGACTTGGTTTCACCATGTTGCCCTGGGTGGTTCGAACTCCTGAGCTCAGTTGATCCACTCACCTCGGCCTCCGAAACTGCTGGGATTTCAGGTGTGAGCCACCGCACCCTGGACACACACACACACACACACACACACACACACACAAATATATATATATATTTTTTGAGACGGGGTCTCGCCCTGTCTCCCAGACTGGAGTGCAGTGGCATGATCTCGGCTCACTGAAAGCTCCGTCTCCCGGGTTCACGCCATTCTCCTGCCTCAGCCTTCTGAGTAGCTGGGACTACAGGTGCCTGCCACCACGCCTGGCTAATTTTTTGTATTTTTAGTAGAGACGGGGTTTCACTGAGTTAGCCAGGATCCCGGACATGTGTTTTTTATATTTTCCATAAAACTGAGACTTCCACAGTGAGTTAGATTTTAAAATCTATAATGGGAAAGTACAATAAAACACAACTGTACAGAAAAAACTGTTCAAAAATACCTTAGCGTGGGTTTGTCAGAACACAGTCTTGGATCAAATCAATGCTTATTTTCTCTTTTCTCATTTTCTGTGAAGGTGATAACTCCTCCATAATGTTTTGTGGAAATGTGTGTTTCATTTTAGGGACGCGTGACTTTCAGGGATGTGGCTATAGAATTCTCACTGGCAGAGTGGAAATGCCTGGACCCTGCGCAGAGGGCTTTATACAGGGAAGTGATGTTGGAGAACTACAGGAACCTGGAGTCTGTGGGTGAGGAAAATGTGTCTCCACACGTGAGGAATCTGCCTTTGTCTATCTTGGCTCTTCCTGATTTTGTATTCTCTTTTGAGATTTTGTGATACATGCTTTTGATGTACACGTCATTGTTTTCTGCAGTGATGACGCTCCTATCTGTCATGGGTAGCTTCTTAGAGACTCTCCTATGGAGTAGTTTTACATAAAAACAGAACACTTTTTTTTTTTTTTTTTTTGAGACGGAGTCTCGCTCTGTCGCCCAGGCTGGAGTGCAGTGGCCGGATCTCAGCTCACTGCAAGCTCCGCCTCCCGGGTTTATGCCATTCTCCTGCCTCAGCCTCCCGAGTAGCTGGAACTACAGGCGCCCACCACATCGCCCGGCTAGTTTTTTTTGTATTTTTTTAGTAGAGACGGGGTTTCACCGTGTTAGCCAGGATGGTCTCGATCTCCTGACCTCGTGATCCGCCCGTCTNGAGACGGAGTCTCGCTCTGTCGCCCAGGCTGGAGTGCAGTGGCCGAATCTCAGCTCACTGCAAGCTCCGCCTCCCGGGTTTATGCCATTCTCCTGCCTCAGCCTCCCGAGTAGCTGGAACTACAGGCGCCCACCACATCGCCCGGCTAGTTTTTTTTGTATTTTTTTAGTAGAGACGGGGTTTCACCATGTTAGCCAGGATGGTCTCGATCTCCTGATCTCGTGATCCACCCGTCTCGGCCTCTCAAAGTGCTGGAATTACAGGCTTGAGCCACCGCTCCCGGCCCAGAACACTTATTAACACTCTCACTAATACAATTGAATATCATCCTGCTCTAGGCAGAGATGTCCCTGGAAGCCCTGAGCAGAATTGTCAGCATGGCCCAGGATACGAGATTGAAAGCATGACACTGACACTGACTGACAAGTGTTTCCAGCTGTGGTTCTGGTTTTGTTTTGTTTTGTTTTTTTGAGACAGAGTCTCCCTCTGTTGCTCAGGCTGTAGTGCACTGTTGTGATCTCAGCTCATGACAACCTCCACCTCCTGCATTCAAGCAATTCTCATACCTCAGTCTCCCAACCTAACTGGAATTACAGATGCAAGCCATGATACCTTGCGAATTTTTGTATTTTTGTTAGAGATAGGGTATCACCATGTTGACCAGGCTGGTCTCAAATTTCTGGTCTCAAGCAATCTGCCCACCTCAGCCTCCAGCCAAGTGTTGGGATTACAAACCTGAGCCACCATGCTTGGCCTTTCATTCTGGTTTTAAAGGAGCATCACAGAAGCATCTCTCCCTGGTACTGTGACAGTGATCATCACATAAACTAATGATCAGCTTCTCTAAGCAGCAGTCACTGCTGTAGAAGTTCCTCCTAGGGAGGACATGATTCAGGCTTACTGCCTCATGTATATGAGGCTCTTGACTGAACTGTTTTTGTTTGACATGGAATTTTGCTCTTGTTACCCAGGCTGGAATGCAATGATGTGATCTCTGCTCACTACAACCTCTGCCTCCCAGGCTTAAGAAATTGTCCTGCTTCAGCCTCCTGAGTAGCTGGGATTACAGGCACCCACTACCATACCTGGCTAATTTTTGTATTTTTAGTAGAGAGAGGGTGTTCTTAAACTTTGAAGATCATATTTGGAAAGTTTAAAATAAGTATTGCTTTTTGCGTAATATTAACACATTTCAATATTAACCATTATCTACCATATGTACTTAATTGGAAACCTATTGGTTTTTCTGTTTTTTAGACAGCTCTTTTAAAACCATGATGGAGTACTCATCAACAGGGCAAGGCAATACAGAAGTGTTACACACTGGGATGTTGGAAAGACATGAAAGTCATCACATTGGAGATTTTTGCTTCCCAGAAATCAAGAAAGATATTCATGACTTTGAGTTTCAGTGGCAAGAAATTAAAAGAAAGGTCCATGAAGCACCCATGACAAAAATCAAAAAGTTGACAGGTAGTACAGACCGACATAATCAAAGACATGCTGGAAACAAGCCTATTAAAGATCAGCTTGGATCAAGCTTTCATTCACATCTGCCTGAACTGCACGTATTTCAGACTGTAGGGAAAATTGATAATCAAGTAGAGAAGTCTATCAACAATGCTTCCTTGGTTTCAACATCCCAAAGAATTTCCAGTAGGCTTAAAACCCATATTTCTAATAGGTATGGGAAGAATTTTCTCCGTTCTTCATTATTCACACAAATACAGGAAGTACACATGAGAGAAAAACCTTTCCGATGTAATGAGTGTGGCAAAGCCTTTAATTATAGCTCACATTTAAGGAGACATCACATAACCCATTCAGGAGAGAAACAATATAAATGTGATGTATGTGGCAAAGTCTTTCATCAAAAGCAATACCTTGCATGGCACCATAGAGTCCATACTGGAGAAAAACCTTACAAGTGTAATGAGTGTTGCAAGACCTTCGGTCACAAGTCATCTCTTACACGCCATCATAGACTTCATACTGGAGAGAAACCTTACAAATGTAATGAGTGTGGTAAGACCTTCAGTCAGACATCATCCCTTGTAGGCCATCGTAGACGTCATACTGGAGAGAAACCTTACAAATGTGAAGAATGTGACAAGGTTTACAGTTGCAGATCACAACTTGAAACACATAGGCGAATTCATACAGGAGAGAAACCATACAAATGTAAGGTTTGTGACAAAGCTTTTAGGCATAATTCATGCCTTTCACGCCATAACAGAGTTCATACTGAAGAGAAACCTTACACATGCAATGAATGTGGCAAGGTTTTCCGGCGTGATTCATACCTTGCACAACATCAGAGAGTTCATACTGGAGAGAAACCTTACACATGTAATGAATGTGGTAAGGTTTTTAATCAAAAAGCACACCTTGCATGTCATTATCGACTTCATACTGGAGAGAAACCTTACAAGTGTAATGAGTGTGGCAAGACCTTCAGTCAGAAGTCATCCCTTGTAGGCCATCGTAGACTTCATACTGGAGAGAAACCTTACAACTGTCATGAGTGTGGCAAGACCTTTGCTCGAAATTCATCCCTTGTAATTCATAAGGCAATTCATACTGGAGAGAAACCTTACAAGTGTAATGAATGTGGCAAGGTTTTTAATCAACAATCAAACCTTGCACAACATCAGAGAGTTCATACTGGAGAGAAACCTTACAAGTGTAATGAGTGTGGCAAGACCTTCAGTCATATGTCATCCTTTGTATACCATCATAGACTTCATAATGGGGAGAAGCCTTACAAGTGTAAGGAGTGTGGCAAGACCTTCAGTCATATGGCATCCTTTGTATGTCATCATAGACTTCATACTGGAGAAAAACCTTATAAGTGCAATGAGTGTGGCAAAGCCTTTAGTGGGCAGTCATCACTTACTCATCATCAAGCAATCCACAGTATAGGCAAACTTTACAAATGTAATGATTCTCACAAAGTCCTCAGTAATGCTACTATCATTTGCAAATCATTAGAGAATTCATAATGAAGAGAGATCTTACAAGTGTAGTAAATGTGGCAGAGTTTTCAGACATCGTTCATAGCTTGTAGTTCATTGGCGAACTCATACTGGAGAGAAACCTTACAGATGTCATGATTATGGCAAGGTGTTCAGTCAAGCTTCATCTTATGCAAAACGAGAATTCTTACAGGAGAGAAACCTCACAACTGTGATAATTGTGGCAAAGTCTTTTTTTTTTTTTTTTTTCTTTTTTTTTCTTTTTTTTCTTTTTGAGATGAAGTCTTACTCTTTCGCCCAGGCTGGGGTGCAGTGGCACAATCTCAGTTCACTGCAACCTCCGCCTCCCGGGTTCATACGATTCTCCTTCCTAGCCTCCCGAGTAGCTGGGACTGCAAGCATGTTCCACTAAGCCTGGCTAATTTTTGTTTTTAGTAGAGAC
The DNA here is from genome assembly GCF_003255815.1 of Theropithecus gelada. Lineage (NCBI taxonomy): Eukaryota > Metazoa > Chordata > Mammalia > Primates > Cercopithecidae > Theropithecus > Theropithecus gelada. The sequence continues at coordinate 29,502,367 of NC_037687.1, read as the reverse complement.
AGGGTTTCACCATGTTGGCCTGGCTGCTCTCAACTCTTGACCTTGTGATCTGCCCACTTTGGCCTCCCAAAGTGCTGGGATTACAGGCATGAGCCACCGCGCCCAATGTGGCAAAGTCTTTACATTCACACCACATTAGACATCAGAGAATCTATACTGGACAGAAATCTTACAAATGTCATAGGTGAAGCAAGGTCTTTAGTCTGAGGTCTCTCCTTGCAGAACAGCAGAAAATTCATTTTTGAGATAATTGCAGTGGTGTGATCTGGCTCACTGCAAGCTCCGCCTCCCGGATTCACGCCATTCTCCAGCCTCAGCCTCCCAGGTAGCTGGAACTACGAGGCCCGCCACCACACCCGGCTAATTTTTTGTATTTTTAGTAGAGACAGGGTTTCACCGTGTTAGCCAGGATGGTCTTGATCTCCTGACCTCGTGATCTGCCCGCCTCGGCTTCCTAAAGTGCTGGAATTAAAGGCACGAGCCACCGCGCCCAGCCATCAGTGTATTTCTTGAATGTATTTGATTGATGTCTAATGCCTCCCTAAAGAGTCTAAGAACAAGCTGTTCCCCATTACCTTGGACACATGTTCTCAGGACCTCCTGAGGGTTGTGTCACGGGCCATGGTCATTCATATTTAGCTCAGAATAAATCTCTAAAGATATTTTACAGAGTTTGACTCTTTTCCATGATAAGAATAACTCATTTTAAGTGCAGCATGAAATAACAAATGTAAGGAACACCTGGGCAGTTTATATGCACTGTTTAAATGTCAGTGCTTATTTTATTTATTTTTATTTTTTTTATTACTTTTTTTCTTGTTGACATGGAGGAGGGAGCTCTGGGGTAGAGGGTCTTACTTTGTCACCCAGGTTGGCCTGGACCTCCGGGCTCCGCGATCCTCCTGCTGCTTCCTGAGTAGCTGGGACCCCAGACTCCCGCCACCCCGCCTGCATCCCTGCTGCGTTTAAGCAGGAGGTGGTGACCTCACTCCTCCCTGGCCTGAGCCCTCCCCTTTGCACCCCATGGGGGTGGCCCTAGGGAAGTCTCAGGAGCTGAGCACAGGGTGGACTCTCCCACTCCAGTGAATGGAGAATTGAAAGGGAGAGGATTTCTATTCTGTCCTGTGGACCATCAGCATGAAGTTGTAGGTTTCGCTCAGGCAGGGCTTTGCATTTCGCATTCTAGTTTGCATTCCTGCCCTAGACAGCTTCAAGGCTTTGGAATTAAATTGCTAAAATTAATTTCATTAGCAAGGAACTTTCCTGTGTCCAATTACTGCTCCACGTCGACTTCTCAGGGAGGTACTATTTCCCTGACTGCTGAGCTACTCCAGCCTCACTGCCGGGTTTCGCCTCCAAAACCCGGAAAACAGAGGCGCCGAGAGCGAGAGGGAGGGAAGCTCCCCCTCCTTCCCGCCCCCGCAGACCCCTCACAGTCCAGGACTCTTGTCCCTCGCGCCAGGTCACCTGTCCTTCGCGCCCCGCCCCGGCCTTGGCCTCGCTCAGGCCGAGTCCACCTCTTCAAGTCTGTTCCCGGCCTCACCGAGGCCCCGCCCACCTCCTGGGTGTCCCGCCCAGGCCTGGCTTCTGTCCTTTTCTGATTGGCTCAGACCCGGAAGCAGATAGCGTGTACTGAAGGTTGCGCGGCGGTCTGTGCGCTTCCCAGTTCTCTGGTGCTGCTATACCGGGGACATGGGGTCCCCACAGACCTGGAAATTTCAGCCCCTCTTTCTCAACCCAGAGCAAATTGAGACATCCGGCTGAGAGTCCGTGAGTGGCTTCCTTTTGAGTTTAAAGTCGCCCTGACGCCAGTCCCGTCCCCGGTCTTTCTGCAGTGGGATTGTGCAGCCACCTCATGTCGCGAAACTTTCCTTCACAAAACACTTCCCGATCCGTCCTCCCACCTCGCGCTGTTTCAAGCCCTCACCCGCGAGCTGGATTCTCGCCCTGGGCGCCTCATAGCCTCGCTGTTACGTCGGCCTCTGGAGCGCAGCGCCGCAGCCCCAGTCCCCAGGAGGCCGAGTCCTCTGCCTGATCCTGGGATCTTGCAGACCCCCACCCCTGTCCGAAGGCGCCGTCGCCCCCCACCTCCCTCCTCCTGCCGGGCCCAGCTTCTCCCCAGTTCCAATCCCTGGAAAACGTGCTCTTCCTGGAGGCAGCCCTCTTCTCCATCCTCTTATTCCATCAGGAAAGCACTCCAGAGCGGGGAGTGGGTCTGAGCGAGCATCTCCAGGGCCCCGTTTACAAAGTTTTGCGGGGTTAAAGTATTTCTTTTGAGGTCCCTATGGGCTATTCCTTATCTGGATGAAGGATTTGGCCTTTGGCCAGTGAAATGCTGAGGTGAATGGGCCCGAGGCCAGAGCATATTGGTGCCCTGTGCAGATGAAAGTATGGCCGGCACTTGAAACCTCCACGTCCTGGGTTCAAGCAATTCTTCTGCCTCAGCCTCCTGAGTAGCTGGAATTACAGGCATGTGACACCACAACCAGCTAATTTTTGTATTTTTAGTAAAGATGGGGTTTCACCATCTTGGTCTGGCTAGTCTTGAAATCCTGACCTTGTGATCCACCCGCCTCAGCCTCCCAAAGTGCTGGGATTACAGGCGTGCACTACCATGCCCAGCCTAATTATTATTAAATATATATTGTTATATTTAAACATCACATGATATATATATTTGTTTTGTGGTAACACTCCAAGCAAAGCTGCAGCTTAGGCCCTTGGCCATAAGGCATTTCCTTTCCCTGTCACGTTCTCCACCCTCCTTCCAACCTCACTGGGGAGCCGCTACCGTCAGTTCCGTGTTAGGTGTCAGAGCAAGCCTTGTACACATGTATTTCTGCATAGTTATGAGACTTTAGGAAAAATTCTGCAGTAAATTAAAATTTTTTTTATATATATATTTTTTACTTTAGGTTTGGGGCTACCTGTGAATGAATGGGGTTTGTCATACAGATTATGTCATCATTTAGATATTAAACCCAGTACCCAATAGTTATTTTTTATTTACTTTTTTTTTGAGACAGAGTTTGGCTCTTCCTGCCCAGGCTGGAGTATAATGGCATGATCTCTGCTCACTGCAACCTCCGCCTCCTGGGTTCAAATGATTCTTCTGCCTCAGCCTTCTGAGTAGCTGGGATTACAGGTGTCCACCAGGACATGTGGCTAATTTTTTGCATTTTTAGTAGAGGCAGGGTTTCACCATGTTGGCCAGGCTGGTCTTGAAGTCCTGACCTCAGGTGATCCACCTGCCTCGGCCTCTCAAAGTGCTGGGATTAGAGCAATGTATCCCCTTACCTAGCTGAATTTTAGTTTCTGATCTTTCACTGTGGCCATTGTCAGCTCTAAAAACATCACTTATGCTGTGTCTCATCTGGATACTGAATGTCACTTGGTGTGTCAATAAAATATTCTAACATTGCTTTTTTTGTTTTGTTTTGTTTTTGGAGACAGAGTCTTGCTCTGTTGCTCAGGTTGGAGTGCAGTGGCTTGAACTCGCCTCACTACAACTTTTGCCTCCCGCTGTCAAGCAATTCTCCTACCTCAGCCTTCCCAGTAGCTGGGACCACAGGCTCACGTTGTTACACCTGGCCAATTTTTTTGTATCTTAGTAGAGATGGGGTTTCACCATGTTGTCCAGGCTGGTTTTGAACTCCTGAGCTCAGGCAATCTGCTTGCCTTGGTCTCGAACTGCTAGAATTACAGGCGTGAGCCACCATGACTGGCCGCTACCATTTCCATAACGGGAACTCTGCATTGATTTTTTGTTTGTGTCTTTCTTGTATTATCCACAAACATAAAATTCATACTGAGAGGGTATCATGACCTCTTTATAAAGTATAATCAAACACAACTGGGAAGATATCATGTGGTAAAAAGTCCCTTACTCGGATGTCAGAACATTCACTACAATTAAATCCATGCTTTCCCCTCTCTCGTCTTCTCATTTTCGGTAAAGATAAGAACTCCGCCCACAACCATTTCCTTAAAATGTGTTTTCATTTCAGGGTCTACTGACGTTCAGGGACGTGGCCATAGAATTCTCTCAGGAGGAGTGGAAATGTCTGGACCCTGCTCAGAGGACTCTATACAGAGATGTGATGGTGGAGAATTATAGGAACCTGGTCTCCCTGGGTGAGGATAACTTCCCTGCTGGGGATGTGCCCTTGTGTATCTTTGTATTTTCTCTTTTTGCCTCTTGGGAGCCTCATCCTTGCTTGACTAAAATGGAAGCCGTATTGATTTTGAAATGAAAAGCTTCATGATGTAGCATCTGGACTTTCACTGTCCCCTTTGTTTAGATCTTCTGCTTTCTTCATGATAGCTCAGTGGGGCTTCCAGAAGTAAAGTAGGCATAAAACCTTATGGCAGGTCAGGCATGGAGACCCACGCCTGTCATCACTCCCACTTCAAGAGGCCAAGGCTTCTGGACTACTTCAGGTCAGGAGTTCAAGAGAAGCCTGGTCAACATGGTGAAACCCCATCTGTATTAAAAATACAAACATTAGGCCGGTGTGGTGGCACACATTTGTAATACTAGCTACTAGAATGGCTAAGGAAGGTGAATCGCTTGAACCTAGAAGCAGATGGTTGCAGTGAGCCAAGACTGTGCCTCTGCACTCCAGCCCAGGGAACAGAGCAAGACTGTCTCAAAAAACAAAAACAAAAGGAAAAACAAAACCTTATGGCAGACTTTAAAGATATCCAGTTCTGGTTGGGTATGGTGGCTCACACCTGTAATCTCAGCATTTAGGGAGGCCAAGACAAGGGAATCACCTGAGGTCAGGAGTTCGAGACCAGCCTGACTAACATGGAGAAACCTCCTCTCTACTAAAAATACAAAATTAGCCAGGGGTGGCGCATGCCTGTAATCCCAGTCACTCAGGAGGCTGAGGCAGGAGAATCTCTTGAACTGGGGAGGTGGAGGTTAGATCACGCCATCGCACTCTGGCCTGGGCAACAAAGTGAAACTCCGTCTCAAAGCAAACAAACAAACAAACAAAAAAACCCAGTTTCCTGTTTGCTTCTCCTGTGCTTTTGATTCAGTAGTTCTTGGAAGAGACCTTGATGTCCACATATTACATATTACAATGCTTTGTAAGCCTTAAGAAGTAGGCAGTGAGTGGAGGAATTTGTGAAATACTTTTTTAGATTTTTCTGTAATGTCTTCTTTCCTACTGAAACGTAGGGCTGGGACTCTAGAAAAGCTCCAGCACATTATGTTCCTTTCTTTTTATAAGCAGGAGTCTCTTTCTGCCCTGTTGTCTCCATGTTGGAGCAAGGGAAAGAGCCCAGGACTGTGGAGAGTGAAGTGAAAATAGCAAAAATATCCAGCTGGGTGGGAATGTATTACAGGTGTAAAGGCAGGTAAGAGCTCAGATGGGCAGAGTGGAAGCTCCACCTTCCAATAGTGTGTGGGGAAACTCTGCAAGTGGGAGAATTCTGTGGGAAAAGGAAAGTTTAAATCCTGAGATCTCAGAATGGACATCTTTCTTTGCTCCCACTTATTTTTCTGCTATTTATTTATTTATTTGACAGAGTCTCGCCATTTTGCCCAGGCTGGAGTACAGTGGCACAATAGTTCACTGCAACCTCTGCCACCTGAGTTCAAGTGGTTCTTCTGCCTCAGCCTCCCAAGTAGCTGGGACTACAGGCATGCATCACCACCACAGCTGGCTAATTTTTATTTTTTTAGGGGTTTTGCCATTTTGGCAAGTTTGGTCTCAAACTCCTAACCTCAGGTAATTTGCCTGTCTGGGCTTCCCAAATGCTGAGATTACAGGTGTGAGCCACCGCGCCCGGCCCCTCTGCTCTTTAGATGTGTAGTACTTTGATCTTTCTGCCCTCTAGTGGTGCCACAACTCAGAGAAAAAGGCAGAGCCTTTACTTTATCCTGATGGGCAATAACACCCTGTCACCTGGCTTCTGTGACCTCTTTGGTTTCTTGACCCTGTGGCACAGGGAGGGCTGTGTCAAAGGAGTCTCTTTCCCCTGTGGTCTCTCCTTCTGTACCTGATTCCATCTGATGCTCCACTTTCTGTCCCTATAGATCAGAACTGAGGCCTCCATACACCTACCCCTTGACCTCTTCAGGTTCCATCCCATTTCCTGTACTTGGAACACCTAATCAGGAGATGAGAAAACATGGGCTGTGCCTCCTTTGCCTCTGGGACCCAGGATACTGCACAGATCCCTCTGTGCTTCTTCAGATAGTCTGCTTGTCTATTTGAAATATGAAAAAGGCCATGCGCTGTGGCTCATGCCTATAATTCAAACACTTTGAGAGGCTGAGGAGGGTGGATCACTTGAGGTCGGGAGTTTGAGACCAGCCTGGCTAACATGGTGAAACCCCATCTCTACTAAAAATATCAAAAGTAGCCGGGTGTGGTGGCAGGCGTGTGTATTCCCAGCTACTTGAAAGACTGAGGCAGGAGAATATCTTGAACGTAGGAGGCAGAGGTTGCAGTGAGCTGAGATTGCGCCCCTGCACTCCAGCTTGGGTGACAGAGCGAGACTCCGTCCTCCCACCAAAAAAAAAAAATATGAAAAAACAAATGTGCTTTTCCTACTCTCACATGCTGCTGAGCACAGAATGCCTCACTTCTGATCACCAAAATGTGTGTATTTCCCCTCAACGACATACAGATTTGGATGGACACAAACTGAATGTCTCGTAGTTGAATTCAGTTCTGACACTGTCTGCCTGGAGTTAGAGTGAGAACTCACAGGTCAAGGGTTGAACTCCAGGCCGTCAAGGCTGCCCCCGACCTCAGACACCAGTTCCAAGTAGTAGGTGGTCACATGTTCTTCTGACCAACCAGCTGTTAAGTTGAGTTTCGTCAACCCCTTTCTTGGGTTTGATTACTTTGCTAGGGTGGCTCACAAAACTCAGTGAAACATTTTCTTGAGTTCATGATGAAGGATGTTTCACAGGACACAGATGGACAGCCAGATGAGATTCACGGGGTGGGGCAGTAAAATGTAAATCCATAGTCACTCTCTGATATAACAGTTCCACACATGATTGATATAAAACAGAATACAAAGACTATCACACAAAATAGGAAAATGATTATTAAATAAATAAAATCCAACATCATGTATAATATGTAGAAATGAATAACAGTGTACTGAACACTAGAGGCATCTTTCCAGGGAGCTGTGCTCCGCATAAGGAGCGAGGGAAGGTTCACTGGGTGTGCCGTGCCCCAGGCCCTGTGTGTGTTCAGCATTTGGAAGCTCTCATCTCCCGTAGTTTAGGGATTTGCGTGGAGGCTTCATCACAAAGTCATGATTGATGGTAACTCAGTCTCCAGCCCCTCTCTCCTTCCTGGAGGATGGTGGATGGCAGTGACTGTCCATGCCCCTAGGCCTAGCCTGTTCTTGCTGGTGATCAGCTCCATCCAGGAGACCATAGAGGTTGCCTCATTAGGACAAATCATGCTCCCGCACCCAGGACGTCCCAAGGTCTTTGGAGCTCTGTGTCAGGAACTGGGCAAAAGACCAATATATGCATTTCTTCTTATTCCACAAGGCCCCTCAGCCATTCTTCAGTTGTGCTTCATCCACACTTTCCTGGTGTGTGTCACAGGGGAGTAGGTGACTGTTCTGAGATGGTTACTCAGCTGAGTGGGAAAGACAGTTGACAGAAAGACCCTGTATTGGGGCCCAAGGTCCTTGTGGGGAGCATAGGTCACTGGAATGATGCCTCTGGTACGAAGTTCACTTTTATTTGGTTAAGCCACTACTTTCATCTTGGACATTTCTATATATTACACATGATCTTGGATTTTATTCATTTAATCATCAGTTTCTTTGTGTGTGTGTGTGTGTGTATGATGAAGTCTTGTTCTCTCTGTCACCCAGGCTGGAGTAGAGTGGCACAATCTTGGCTCACTGCAGCCTCTACCTGCTGGGTTCAAGTGATTCTCCTGCCTCAGCCTCCCATATAACTGGGACTATAGGCACCCACCACCACGTCCAACTAATTTTTGTATTTTTAGTAGCTATGAGGTTTCACTATGTTGGCCAGGCTAGTCTCAAACTCCTGACCCCAGGTGACCCTCATGCCTCAACCTCCCAAAGTGATAGAATTCCAGGCATGAGCCATGCACCCGGCCTCCCTCTACTTTTTTATTGTTCAGCGCTCTTGTAGTTTTACCCATTATTGAAAGTGGAATGTTGAAATCTCCTAGCATTACAATGGAGCCATTTTTTTTTTTTAGTTCTGTAAACATTGGCTTTATATATGGAGCTCTCATATTCATGCATATATCTCTAGTTATTGTATATTCTTGGTGAATTGACCCTATTATCATGATGTAATATCTTTCCTTGTCTCCAGGAAAACATTTTCAAGTTAAAATATGTTTTAGGTCTGGGTGCGGTGGCTCACGCCTGTAATCCCAGCACTTTGGGAGTCCAAGGTGGGCAAATCATGAGGTCAGGAGTTCCAGACCAGCCTGACCAACATGGTAGAACACTGTCTCTACTAAAAATACCAAAAATAGCCAAGCATGCTAGTGTGCACTAATTCCAGCTACTTGGGAGGTGGAGGGAGAAGAATTGCTTGAACCCAGCAGGCAGAGGTTGCAGTGAGCCGAGATCACACCACTGCACTCCACCCTGGGTGACAGAGCAAGACCCCATCTCTAAAAAAAAAAAAAAAATTTCTATAACCACCTCTGCTCTCTTGCGATGACATTTGCTTGGAATATTATTTTTATTTTTTGTGTTATTTTCTACTTAAAAATTTTTTTAGATAGAGTGTCTCACTCTATCCCCCAGGGTAGAGTGCAATGGTGGGATTAGGGCTCACTGCAGCCTTGGATTCCTGGGCTTAGGCGATTGGCCCATCTCAGCCTCCCTCGGCAGCTGGTACAGGTGCATGTCACCATGAGGGGCTAATTTATCACTTTTATTTTTCTTAGAGACAGTGTCTTACTGTGTTGTTGAAGTTGGTCTTGATCTCCTGGGCTCAAGAGACCCTCCTCAGCCTCCTGAGTAGCTGGGGTTACAGGCACCAACCTCCATAACTAATTATTGGTTTTTATTTTTTAAATTTTAGTGTATGTGTGTCCATAGGGCTAATGTGAGTCTTCTATGAACAACACGTAGTTGGTTCCTGTTGATGGAGCCAGTCTTCGCCTGCTGAGTGCAGAGTTAAATATTTGCATTTGAAGTATTCCTGATGGAAAAGACCTTACCATTGCCTTTCTGTTACATCTTATCTGCGTGTCTTGTAGGTTGCTTTGTTCTTCATTTCTCATTTACTATTTTTTGTGTATAATTGCTTTTTTGTGTAGATGTGCTTTGACTCCCTTCTTATTTACCTTTTTTTTTTTGTTTATGATGAAGTCTCACTCTGTTGTCCAGGCTGCAGTGCAGTGGTGTGATCTTGGTTAATCACAGCCTTTGCCTGCTGGGCTCAATGGATTCTTATGCCCCAGCTTCCTGAGTAGCTGCAACTACAGGCACGCAGCACCTGCCCAGCTAATTTTTGTGTTTTTAGAAGAGATGGAGTTTCGCCATGTTGGGCAGGCTGGTCTCAAACTCCTGATCTCAAGTAATCCATGTGTCTTGGCTTCCCAAAGCACTAAAATTACAGGCACGAGCTGCCGTGCCCAGCCATTGTTATTATTTTAAATAGTTTTGTCTTTTAGTTTTTAGTAAACATATAAGTGGTTGAAGCATGATTCCAGTGAGACTATAACAACCACGTTAGTGTCCATTCCTTTCAATATGAAGAACCAAAGTGTGTTGTATAGATGTTTGGGCGAGGTTATTGTTGAAGGTATGTTAAACATTTTAAAGTGGTAGCATAATAATGAAACTTGAAATTTCCATTACCTGGCTGGGTGAAATTCTGTCTCTACTGAAAATGCAAATGTTAGCCAGGCATGGTAGTGGGCACCTGTAATCCCAGCTACTCAAGAGGCTGAGGCAGGAGAAACACTTGAATTTGAGAGGTGGAAGTTGCAGGAGCCGAGATGGTGCCATTACACTCCACCCTGGGAGACAGAGTGAGACTCCATCTCAAGGAAAAAGAATGAAACAAAACAAAACAAAAATTCCATAACCTGCAAAAACTACTCTATCTCCACTAGAACTCTTTGTTATTTATGTCAGAATTAGTTCTGTATATGTTGTATTTTCATTAACATATACGTAGTGTTTTCTTCATGCTTTTTTCTTCTAAATGGAAAAGTTGAGTTATAAAGAAAAGGCACACTTATACCGGTTTCTGTATCTGTTTGTTTGTTCATTTATTTATTTATTTACAAGATGAAGTTTTGCTCCTGTTGTCCAGGCTGGAGTGCAATGGCATGATCTCAGCTCACTGCAACCTCTGCTTCCTGGGTTTAGGTAATTCTTCTGCCTCAGCCTCCCGAGTAGCTGGGATTACAGGCATGTGCCACCACGCCTGGCTAATTTTGTATTTTTAGTAGAGACAAGGTTTCTCCTTGTTGATCAGGCTGGTCTTGAACTCCCAAATTTAAGTGATCTGCCCACCTTGGCCTCCCCTCCTGAAGTGCTGGGATTACAGGTGTGAATCACCTTTGGTGGGTGCACAGCAACATATTCAAGCTTATGTACAAGGCATTTGAGGTTGAGGCATGGAAAAATACTGAGGCACTGTGTGTATGTTATTTGTGCATGAGACTGTAACTCCTTGACCCTGAAATCAGGACAAGGAGTAGACTGTGTGATAAGAAATGCTGCAAACAGTCTCCTGTGAATGTGGTCTAAGTGCTTTTACAAGGCCATATGTGCCTCATGACCTGACTGCACAGAGCCCCGAGGTGGATGCATTTTGTTTGTCTGAAGTGTCATTTATTATTATTATTATCATTATTATTATTATTATTATTATTATTATTTTGAGATGGAGTTTCACTCTTGTTGCCCAGGCTGGAATGCAATGGCACAATCTCGGCTCATTGCAACCTCTGCCTCCTGGATTTAAGCGATTCTCCTGCCTCAGCCTCCTGAGTAGCTGAGATTACAGGCTTGCATCACCACCCCAGCTAATTTTGTATTTTTAGTAGAGACATGGTTTCTCCATGTTGGTCAGGCTGGTCTTGAACTCCTAACCTCAAGTGATCCGCCCACCTCGGCCTCCCAAATTGCTGGGATTACAAGCATGAGTCACCACGCCAGGCTGAAGTGTAGTTTAAACAAGCCCTTTAAAAAAATACTTGGAGGATGGATTCTGGGGCGGCACTCTCTCAGAAGGGTTGATCTCTGCCCCCACTCAGCTGGAATTGTCTGAGTACTTCATTCTTGGAGTTCACTGCAAGCTATAAGCTGCACCATGGCGCCTGGCCTATCTGCTTTTTATTTGCCTTTAATGGAGAACTTTATATATATGTGTGTGGGTTGGAGTTACTCTTTAGCCTTCTTTAATTCCTTTTGTTAATTTTTTTTTTTTAATTTTTTTATTTCAAAATGGAGGCTCAGTCAGTCACCCAGGCTAAAGTGCAGTGATGTGATCTCAGCTCACTGCAACCTCCACCTTCCAGGTTCAAGCGCTTCTCCTAACTCTACCTTCCAAGTAGCTGGGACTACAGGTGCGTGCCACAATGCCCAGCTAATTTTTTTGTATTTTTTTTTTTTTTTTAGCAGAGACAGTTTCACCGTGTTAGGCAGGATGGTCTCGATGTCCCGCCTCAGCCTCCCAAAGTGATGGGATGACAGGCGTGAGCCACCATGCGTTGCTTGCCTCAAGGTTTTTAAAACATGAGAGTGCTATTAGATGGTTTGAAGTATTGCAAGGTTTGTAGTACAGACTGTAAACTTCCTTTGTTTAAACAGATTTGTCAGCCTTCAGTGCTGATGATGAGATGCTCCTTCTCCTGTCTCCGTTATCTCGCTGTCCTGTCAGAAAGAGTTTACATTGGCTGGCCTGGGTGGGTCACACCTCTAACCCCAGCATTTTGGGAGGCTGAGGTGGGCAGATCGCTTGAGGTCAGGAGTTTGAGACCATTCTGGCCAACGTGATGAAACCTCGAATCTACTAAACAAAAAAAAAAAATGGGCCAGGCACGGTGGCTCACACCTGTAATCCCAGCACTTTGGGAGGCCAAGACAGGCAAATCACCTGAGGTCAGGAGTTTGAGACCAGCTTGGCCAACGTGGTAAAACCCCATTTCTACTAAAAATATAACAATTAGCTGGGCGTGGTGGCTTGCACCTGTTATCCCAGCTACTCAGGAGGCTAAGGTAGCAGAAATACTTGAACCAGGGAGGCAGAGGTTGCAGTGAGCCAAGATCATGCCACTGCACTCCAGCCTGGGTAACAGAGTGAGACTCCGGGCTGAGGAGGGAGAATCTCTTGAGGCAGGAAAATTGTGCCACTACACTGCAGTCTGGGTGATAGAGCATCACTTGGTCTCAAAAACAAACAATAAAGGAAATAGCTTAAACTGGGAGGCTGAAGACACAGACATTTATTTCTCATGAATTTGGAAAGTTGGAAATCCAAGAGCAAGGTGCCAGCCAAATTGGTTACTTGTGAGAGCCTTCTTCATGGTTTAGTTCAGCCATCTTCCTGCCGTATTCTCACATGCTGGAAAGAGAAACAGGCAGTGAGCTCTTTAATATCTCTTTTTATAAAAGCACGAGTCCTAGTCACTAGTAGTCAACACCCATGACCAAATTCTCTCAAAGGCCCCATCTGCAGGAACACCCTATTGGAGAATAAGAACTCCGAACATGGCTTTTGGTCAATAAGAACATTCAGACCTGGGAACCTGAATCATGTTTATGTTTTTATTGTGCGATTTGTTTTCTAAAATGTTTCCTATAATCTCAGTTTATAAATTTACCCAGTACACATTCTATGTTTTGTATGTTATGCATAGTAAACTAGATAACTAAGGGCAATGCATATATATAGAATTGCTCTGAGGCTGGGCACGGTGGCTAACGCCTGTAATCCCAGCACTTTGGGAGTTCAAGGTGGGTGGATCACCTGAGGTCAGGAGTTGGAGACCAGACTGGCCAACATGGTGAAACCCCGTCTCTACTAAAAATACAAAAAATTAGCCGGACATTGTGGTGCACACCTGTAATTCCAGCTGCTCAGGCATCTGAGAAAGGAAAATCGCTTGAACCCGAAGGTTGTAGTGAGCTGAGATCACGCCATTGGACTCCAGCCTCCAGCCTGGGCAACAGGAGCAAAACTCTGTCTTAAAAAATAAAATAAAATTAAATTAAATTAAAATATAAATAACAAAAAGAATTGCTACATTGCCTAGCTGTTACATAACTGCAGTTGTCACATCATAATTACAATCTTTGACACCGTTAGTCATAACTTTTTTTAAATTTTTTTTGAGATGGAGTCTCAGCCTGTTGTCCAGGCTGGATTGCAATGGTGTGATCTCGGTTCACTGCAACGTTATAATGCTGTGTATTTTCTTGACCTCATACATCAGAAGGTAGTGATCTTAACATGTATTTCAGTTCTTATATTGTGTGCTGGTGGTAAGTAGAAGTTGTGGCTTTTTTCTTAATGGAATTGTTTAGAATTCAGCAGGCTGTATAAATATACTTATTATTTGCTTGCTGGTTTTACGAATTACAATATTTTACTAATTAAGTTTTGTGATTTTACATCAGGCTTTTTGGTATGTGTTATGGAATATAACTGACACACTCCACTCATTAATGTCAAAAGTGCCACCGGGAGCCTTGGCTCCTGCCTGTAATCCCAGGAGTTTAAGAGGCTGAGGCGGGGCTGGGCGCGGTGGCTCAAGCCTGTAATCCCAGCACTTTGGGAGGCCGAGACGGGCGGATCACAAGGTCAGGAGATCGAGACCATCCTGGCTAACCCGGTGAAACCTCGTCTCTACTAAAAAATACAAAAAAAACTAGCCGGGCGAGGTGGCGGGCGCCTGTAGTCCCAGCTACTCTGGAGGCTGAGGCAGGAGAATGGCGTGAACCCGGGAGGCGGAGCTTGCAGTGAGCTGAGATCCGGCCACTGCACTCCAGCCTGGGCGACAGAGCGAGACTCCGTCTCAAAAAAAAAAAAAAAGAGGCTGAGGCGGGTGGGTCACTTGAAGTCAAAAGTTTGAGGCCAGCCTGGCCAACATGGTGAAACACCATCTCTACTAAAAATACAAAAATTAGCCAAGCATGGTGGTGTGTGCCTGTAATCCCAGCTACTCAGTAGGCTGAGGCAGGAGAATTACTTGAACCCAAAAGCAGAGGTTGCAGTGAGCCGACATCAGGCCATTGCACTCGAACCTGTTATGATAAAGCTAGACTTCATCTCAAAAATATAAAAATACAAAAAACTTTTTAAAAATGTCACAACATGCCTTTTCTGCATGGATATAAGTAATTTTATGACAGTTATTCAGAAAAATGCTCTGTTAATTTTTTTTTTTTTTTTTTTTTTTTGAGATAGAGTCTCACTTTGTCAACCAGGCTGAAGTGCAGTGATGTGATCTCGGCTCATTGCAACCTCTGCCTGTTGGGTTCAAGCCATTCTTGTGCCTCAGCCTCCCAAGTAACCAGGACTACAGGCATAGGCCACCATGCCTAGCTAATTTTTGTAATCTTTTCTTATTTTCTCAGTGCTATGATTGTTTGACAATACAGAATTTCCATTGATTTTGGTTGTCCTTACAGTAGCTTGTTGTGGATTATTTATCGATATAGTATATTGTGTGGTTCTTTAGCCTTTATTTGTACACAGTAAATATGCTGTAAATATGAAGAATATGTATTTTTTCTCTTCTTTGATGTGACAGTGATATGTTTTTTGCAAACGGTTATACACCTTAAGTTCACATTGGAAAAATACTCCTTACTTTAGGCTTATACATGTTTGCCCCCATCAGTGTTTTGTCATGATGTTGGAAATAGGCTTCCATACAAATGATTTGAAGTACATGTAATTGTCCTTATTTATTAAAGAACCTTACTCCTTTTGTGTTCCTAAACTTGGAAGATCATGTTGGGAAGTTTTTTGTTTTTTTTTTTTTTGAGACAGTCTCTCGCTTAGTCGCCCAGGCTGGAGTGCAGTGGCGCGATCTCGGCTCACTGCAAGCTCCGCCTCCCGGGTTCACGCCATTCTCCTGCCTCAGCCTCCGGAGTAGCTGGGACTACAGGCGCCCGCCGCCTCGCCCGGCTAATTTTTTGCATTTTTAGTAGAGACGGGGTTTCACCGTGTTAGCCAGGATGGGCTCAATCTCCTGACCTCGTGATCCGCCCGCCTCCGCCTCCCAAAGTGCTGGGATTACAGGCGTGAGCCACAGCGCCCAGCCGGGAAGTTTAAAAATAAGTATTTTTTTTGTGTCATATACACATTTTAGTATTATTTACCATCTGTACTTAATTGGAAACCTATTGGTGTTTATATTTTGTAGCTATCTCTTCCAAATGCAGGATGAAGAAGTTCTCTTCAACAGGGCAAGGCAATACAGAAGTGATCCACACAGGGACATTGCAAAGACAAGCAAGTCATCACATTGGAGATGTTTGCTTCCAGGAAATTGAGAAAGATATTCATGACTTTGTGTTTCAGTGTCAAGAAGATGGAAGAAATGGCCATGAAGCACCAATGACAAAAATAGAAAAGATGACTGGGAGTACAGACCGATATGAGCAAAGGCATGCTGGAAACAAGCCTATTAAAGACCAGCTTGAATCAAGCTTTCATTCACATCTGCCTGAACTGCACATATTTCAGACTGAAGAGAAAATTGATAATCAAATTGAGAAGTCTATCAACAATGCTTCCTCAGTTTCAACATCCCAAATAATTTATTGTAGGCCCAAAACACATATTTCTAATAAGTATGGGAAGAATTTCCTGCATTCTTCATTACTCACACAAAAACAGGAAGTACACATGAGAGAGAAATCTTTCCAATGTAATGAGAGTGGCAAAGCCGCTAATTGTAGCTCATTCTTTTTTTTTTTTTTTTTTTTTTTTTGAGACGGAGTCTCGCTCTGTCGCTCAGGCTGGAGTGCAGTGGCCAGATCTCAGCTCACTGCAAGCTCCGCCTCCCGGGTTCACGCTATTCTCCTGCCTCAGCCTCTGGAGTAGCTGGGACTACAGGCGCCCGCCACCTCGCCCGGCTAGTTTTTTGTATTTTTTAGTGGAGACGGGGTTTCACTGTGTTAGCCAGGATGGTCTCGATCTCCTGACCTCGTGATCCGCCCGTCTCGGCCTCCCAAAGTGCTGGGATTACAGGGGTGAGCCACCGCGCCCGGCTGTAGCTCATTCTTAAGGAAACACCAAATAATGCCCTTAGAAGAGAAACAATATAAATGCGATGTATGTGGCAAGGTCTTTCATCAGAAGCGATACCTTGCATGCCATCATAAATGTCACACTGGTGAGAAACCTTACAAGTATAATGAGTGTGGCAAGACCTTCAGTCAAAATTCAGCTCTTGTAATTCATAAGGCAATTCATACTGGAGAGAAACCTTATAAGTGTAATGAATGTGGCAAGGTTTTTAATCAACAATCAAACCTTGCACATCATCATAGACTTCATACTGGAGGGAAACCTTACAGACGTGAAGAATGTGACAAAGTTTTCAGTCCCAAATCACACCTTGAAAGACATAGGATAATTCACACTGGAGAGAAACCATACAAATGTAAGGTTTGTGACAAGGCTTTTGGGAGTATTTTACACCTGACACTACATACTAGAATTCACACTTGAGAGAAACCGTACAAGTGTAATGAGTGTGGCAAAGCTTTTGGTGGGTAGTCAACACTTATTCACCATTAAGCAATCCATGGTATAGGGAAACTTTACTAATGTAATGATTGTCACAAAGTCTTCAGTAACGCTACAACCATTGCAAATCATTGGAGAATCCATAATGAAGTGAGATGTTACAAGTGTAACAAATGTGGCAAATTTTTCAGACATCTTTCATACCTTGCAGTTCATTGGCGAACTCATACAGTAGAGAAACCTTACAAATGTGATGATTGTGGCAAGGTCTTCAGTCAAGCTTCATCTTATGCAAAACATAAGAGAATTCATACAGGAGAGAAACCTCACAAGTGTGATGATTGTGGCAAAGCCTTTACTTCACGTTCACACCTCATTAGACATCAGAGAATGCATACTGGACAGAAATCTTACAAATGTCATCAGTGTGGCAAGGTCTTCAGTCTGAGATCTGAGGTTACTCCTTGCAGAACATCAGAAAATTCATTTTTGAGATAATTGTTCCAAATGCAATGAGTATAACAAACCATCAACCATTAATTGGCAATAGAGTCATTTCAGTACTGACTTGAGTTTGAGTTGACTTAACATTGAGTTCAAGCATTAACTGACATTAAAGTGTTTATGTTAAGAGGATTGGGCCATGCAGGGTGGCTCACACCTGTAATGTCAACACTTTGGGGGGCCAAGATGGGTAAATCACTTTAGGTGAGGAGTTTGAGACCAGCCTGGCCAACAGATGTGAGTCACTTTTCCCAGTTTGCTTTTTGTTTCTTTAACAAAAACTGATAGGGATTTTCATGGGTATTGTGTTGAATCTAAATCACATTGGGTTATATAATCATTTAACAATATTAATTTTTTCCAGTCCATCAATATGGGTTGTATCTCTATTTAATCATTTTGATGAATGTTTGTAGATTTCAAAGTAGAAACTGTTTGGGTGAAGGAGAAAGGACAAGATGGAGGAAGGTGAACAAGAAGGCATAATCCATGTTGCTTCCGGGTTCTTCCTCACCAACTTTCCCGCGCGCGGGAAGATGCAGATCAACCGAGCATGCTCCAGGTGATGTCAATCCGAAGAGATCAAAACTTACCCGGCCACGCCTATGGAGACGCCCCTATCACGCCCTTATCCTGCCCACTGCCCTCCCCCTTCCAGTACCAATGCATAAAAGTCTGCCACTGGCAGGAGCCAGCGTGACTTCTTCGGCCCCCGCATTTGTGGACCGGAGAACATCACCCGAGAGCGCCGGTGCGACTTCCCTGGCCCCCCACACCTGAGGACCAGAGAACCTCGTCCGAGAGTGTATGCATATTTGCAATAAAAGACTGCCACTTTCTTATGTACTTTGGCCTCATGTTTAATTACTTAGCTCTCCCAAATTAAGTTACATTAAATGAAATCAAAACAGTTAGTGCCAAATTAAATTAAATTAAAACAGTTGGTGCCGAAACCCGACCCAGGAGGAGACCCTTCCTCAACATCCCCTAAGGGTCTAACGAACCTCCTCCACAGCGAACCGGCTCCCAACCCAACCAGCCACGAACACCAAACAAGTGTTCCAGCTTTCCACTGGTGCCGCTCTGAGAATTTCTTCTTCGGTGAGTACTCCCCTTTGTTAACCATCTCCGTCCGTTTCCGTGTCCTTGGCCTAGAGTCGTACGTACGCCCAAGGACGTAGCCACCCTGTGGCGCAGTGAGGCCTTCAACCCGGAGACGTCCGTCTTGAAGTTCCTCAATTCTCCGTTAGTGGCTCCAGGAGCCCCCGGTCCCCAGCAGCGGCAAAGGACGCTTTGCCACTGCATGAGGTCGGTTTCCATTTCTGGTGGTTAAACAATGGGAACCTCACAATTGAAAATCCCTACGAACACCCCTTTAGGGTGTCTCCTCCAAAACTTGGAAGCCTTACATCTAGCTCAAGATTTAAAACGAAAGCGGCTAATTTTCCTCTCCACTGTGGCATGCCAAAAACCCGGGAGGAGACCCCTCCTCAGGGCCCCCTAAGGTCCGAGGAGCCTCCTCCTTCACGCCGCGGACAGACCAGGACCTAGACATCGCTTTCCACACCTCCAAGTCTCCTAGGGGTGAGTATCTCTTGCCTCCCTCTCATACTCCTTGGCCAGAAGTCCTGCGCAGGCCCAAGGTTTTTTGGTCACCAGGTGACCCACAGGAGAGTTCCCAAAGGTAGAGACGTCTGCCCAAAGGAACTCCATTCCAGTCCATGTGAGACCCGTCCAGGACGGAGACGTCCGCCTGGAGGTAATCTCCATTCCGGCTCCAGGAGCCTCCCGGTCTCTAGTGGCTCCAAAGGACGCTTTGTAGCCAGGTAGAGTTCGGTTTCCGCCTATGGGTGAGAGAAAGGCAATGGGAAATCCCCAATCCAAAATACCTAGAGACACCCCTTTAGGGTGTCTTCTAACTAATCTCAAAACTTTACAATTACAGCAAGATCTTAAATGAAAGCGACTGATTTTACTCTCCACTGTGGCGTAGCCAGTCTCAACGGCCGCCTGAAGGCACTTTAGACCGTAACATTTTAATTAGATCTCTCTAATTTCTGCCAGAGGCTCGGAAAGTGGTCAGAAATTATCTATGTCCAAGGCTTTTAGGACTTGCGCTCTCGCCCAGACCTGTGCGCCCAGTGTTAAATGGCCCAGGTCTTGTTAGCCTAAACCCCTAAACCCGGCCCTTGGCCCCCACCTCAGCAACTGAGGAGGACTCCACCTCCATTTCAGATGGGGCCGACGGCAGGCGACCTCCCTCCCGACTTTCCAACCCCCCTCCCTATGGACTTCCTACCACCCCTCCCGACGCTCCTCCTTCAGCCACTCCTCTCACCCCTCCCTATGGAGCTCCCACTGCCCCGCCCGACACTCCTCCCTCAGCCACTCCTCTTACCTCTCCCATTTCCATCTACACTCGCTCCAAGACCGTGGTAGCGGCCCCCATTAGTCAGCCCTCTATCAGTCAGCCTGCCTCAACCCCCTCTACCAGTCAGCCTGTCTTAACCTACCCTACTGGTCAGTCTGTTCCAACCTCCCCTGCTAGTTTGTTGCCCCCTCCCCCACCCCAAGAAGTTGCTGGAGCCAAAGGCGTGGTTAGAGTCCACGTCCCCTTTTCCTTGGCTGACCTTTCCAAAACTGAAGAACGACTTGGCGACTTCTCAGCCAACCCCACCTAATATTCCAAAGAGTTTCGATACCTAGGCCAGAACATATAACCTTACCTGGCATGACTTACATGTCATTCTTACTTCCACTCTTAACCCAGAGGAAAGAGAGTGCATTCTCGCAGCCGCCAGGCAACATGCAAATCAATGGCATTTAATCGACGCCACCGTCCTGTTAGGAGAGATGGCTGTCCCGTCCATAGAACCAGATTGAGATTACCAACCACAGCAGCCTGGCCGCCGTAGGAAGGACATTATGGTTCAATGTCTCTTGGCCGGTATGCAGGCAGCCTCTAACAAAGTGGTCAATTTTGATAAACTAAAGGAAATCATCCAGCACCCAGATGAGAACCCGGCTTCCTTCCTAAATCGCCTTACAGAGGCACTAGCCCAATTTACTCGGCTAGACCCCACCTCCCCAGCCGGAGCAGCTGTCCTAGCCTCCTATTTTATCTCCCAGTCAGCCTCACATATTCCAAAAAAGAAAAAAAAAAAAAAAAGGTTGAAGATGGGCCTCACACTCCCATACAGGAAAATTGGCCTTTAAAGTTTTTAACTCCAGAGAAGCAGCAGCTGAGGCCGCAGAGCTAGACAAGGAAAAAAGAAGGGCTGTGCTTCAGGCGCAAGCTCTAGTGGCTGCCCTCCAACCAGCGTTGCCCACTCTGCCGGCAGGGAAGACACAGGGCAAGTCTCCCAGGGGCTCCTGCTATAAATGCGGAGACCCAGGACACTGGGCAAACCAGTGTCCCCAGGCCAAGCCGGCCACTCTGTCTCGTCCATGCTTTAAGTGTGGCACAACTGGGCATTGGGAAAAAAGGTGTCCAAATCCTCGCCTGCCTACCACGCCATGCCCAACCTGCCAACAGGAAGGACACTGGAAGTCTGATTGCCCCGCCAGCAGGGCAGGCATTGCGCCTCAACGTGGTGCCTCTCCTCAAAGGCCGGAAGGCTCCTTCCAGCTCCTACACCTGGACGACGACTGACGGTGCCCACACTCGGAGACCCTGGTCACCCTCGCCGAGCCTAGGGTAACTCTACAGATAGCGGGTAAGCCAATTTCTTTTCTCATCAATACGGAGGCTACCTATTCTGTTTTGCCAACCTATGGAGGTCCTAGCCAGCCATCCACTATCTCAGTAGTTGGGGTAGACGGTAAACCGTCTAACCCTCGCCAGACCCCAGTGTTAAATTACTGCCTGGACTATGCATGCTTTGCCCACTCTTTCCTCATCATGCCCTCTTGTCCCACCCCCCTCTTGGGATGAAACATCTTAACCTAACTCAAAACATCTATTCCCCTTCCCTTTCTCCAGGTGGCCAGGTTCTACTCAAGGATCAACACCCTCCTCAAATTTTCTCGCTTCCTCACCATTCTTCATCTTAACTTAACTGACTTTTCCTTCATAAACCCCATAGATACCCTCCTTCCCGACCCATCTCCCAACCAGTAGGTTTCCCAACTTTTTACTCTCATAGAAGACCTAGCTTGGCAGGGTGCCCTTTGTGATTTCGGCAATGTTGAACTTACCCTCTACACCTTTGTCATCATTATTATGGTTCACTCTAATTCCCCTAGTTACTCCTACTAATCCTAACTTTGTATGGAGATTCTAAACCTGGTCTACAGACAACCAGATACACTCAGTCATGCAGGGCACTGCAGATTGTCCCCCCCCCACCCCCACCCAGGGTTGTCACTCTGCCCTCTCCCTAAATAAAATGTGGACTCATTAGGCCAGGATGAAGGACAGATACAGGGAAGGAGAGGCTGTAACCAGAAGGCAGTAGAAAGCCCAGACCTCCCCAAGGGCCTCTGCTGCACTCAGTCCCTGTTGAGTCAGAGATAGGGAGAAGCCAGGAGGTAGGGGAGTTGGTGAGGGGAGCAGCCTTGGTGAGCGGGAGGTGGAGAGACAGAAACGGAGATGGAGATGGAGACAAAGAGATACAGACAGAGAGAGAGAGAGACAGAGGTGGAGAGAGACAAAGACAGAGATGGGGAGAGACAGAGATGGAGAGAGACAGAGAGAGAGAGAGACAGAGATGGAGAGAGACAGAGGTGGAGAGAGACAAAGACAGAGATGAGGAGAGACAGATGACAGAGAGAGAGAGAGAGAGAGAGAGAGACAGAGATGAGGAGAGACAGAGATGAAGAGAGACAGAGAGAGATGAAGAGAGACAGAGATGAAGAGAGACAGAGTGAGACAGAGATTCCTTTTTGCTACTCTACGCCAAACTCTTCATGGTGTAATTGCACATAAGCTCCCAGCAGGACCCAGACGGCCCCTGTTGGAGGCTACTTTTGGTGTAACCAAACTCTATCTAAAACTCTTAACCATACCTCCATCACCCAGTCCCTTTGCGTTCCGGTATCTTTAGTGCCTAGCTTAACCCTATATAGCAAAGGAGAATTGTCTGAACTAGCTTCCCAGCTCAGCTCCAGCAATAACATCCAAAAGCGGGCTGTTTTTCTTCCCTTAATTATCGGGGTTTCCCTAGCTTCAACAATTTAACGCCCCCTTAACCCCCGGACCACCGGTATGGCTACCGCCTGTAGTACAGCAGATGCTTCCATTCCTAATTCCCATACTAATCCTCTGCCTTATGTTATGTCTTGCTCCCATTCTAATAAAATTTCTCCGAGCCAAGGTTCAAGAGATCACCCGAGTCACCTTCAACCAAATGCTCCTGCATCCCTACACGCAACTGCCAACCTCAGACCCTAACTACGCCCCTTAACAGCAGGAAGCAGCCAGACAGACCACGGCGCCCTAAATTCTTATAATCAATAAGAGGTTGGACTGTTTGGGTGAAGGAGAAAGGACAAGATGGAGGAAGGTGAACAAGAAGGCATAATCCATGTTGCTTCCGGGTTCTTCCTCACCAACTTTCCCGCGCGCGGGAAGATGCAGATCAACCGAGCATGCTCCAGGTGATGTCAATCCGAAGAGATCAAAACTTACCCGGCCACGCCTATGGAGACGCCCCTATCACGCCCTTATCCTGCCCACTGCCCTCCCCCTTCCAGTACCAATGCATAAAAGTCTGCCACTGGCAGGAGCCAGCGTGACTTCTTCGGCCCCCGCATTTGTGGACCGGAGAACATCACCCGAGAGCGCCGGTGCGACTTCCCTGGCCCCCCACACCTGAGGACCAGAGAACCTCGTCCGAGAGTGTATGCATATTTGCAATAAAAGACTGCCACTTTCTTATGTACTTTGGCCTCATGTTTAATTACTTAGCTCTCCCAAATTAAGTTACATTAAATGAAATCAAAACAGTTAGTGCCAAATTAAATTAAATTAAAACAGAAACTTCTCATCTTTTTACTTTTATTCCTAAGTATTTCTTACTTTAAGTAAACCACCTCCCGGGTTCAAGCAATTCTCCTGCGTCAGCCTTTCAAGTAGCTGGAACTATAGGAGCATGTTGCCATGCCCGGATAATTTTTTCATATTTTAGTAGAGATGAGGTTTCACCATGTTACCCAGACTGGTCTTGAACTCCGGAACTTGGGCAATCTGCCTGCCTCAGCCTCCCAAAGTGCTATGGTTAGGTTACAGGCATGAGCCACCGTGCCTGCCCCGGGGATGTATTTCTGAAGGACTTGGGAACTCTCTTTGAAAGGCAAACAACAAGGAAGATAATATTTGTATCTCAGTAAGAAATTAAGTAATTCAAACCTTAAATACTTCCAATTTAAAGCTATGGACCTTTAAATAATTCTGAGCCTTGAGAGGAATGTGGTCCTTCAACCTGAGTCCAGTGGTATGCAGGCGCAACTTCTAAGAGTTTTCCTGTAGGTAGTTAGGAAAACTAAGCAGTCCCAGAGAAAGACCTCCTCTGATCGTTGTCCCTTCTTCTGGAGTGATAAAGTACCTTCCTTGAAGTGTATCAATCTGTAACCAATCAAGTTGCTGCACCCTATGCACTGGTCTTGAATGGAAAATGTGGTGATTCTGCTAAAGCTTTTCTGGCTTTCCCTATGTCTGTGAAACCTTAACGTCTCTACTTGGGAATGCTGATCGCATTCATTTGGAGTTGACGTTTTGAGGTGGCTCTCTTCAAACTATGTGTTCAAATGATCTATACTTAATCATGTAGTTTAAATTTTATTATGTACTGCTGACATCAGTTTCTGTCGTATTGTAGGAGCCTCACAAGAGAGGTCACCTTTCACCATGTTGTAAAACTCACACTTGCCAAAAAGACATGGGTTTGGGTTTTTCTCCCTTCTTCTGGATGAAGTTAAGTAGCTGACACAGATGGTCAACTATGTTAACAAGTAGAGCCCGGATGAACTATGTGTGACCAAGAGTGTTATCAGTTCCTCTCCCCTGAGGACTGATTAGTGTTTATGTTGAAAACATGTACTTAATGGGTTGTATAGAACAGGGAAGTTGCTTTCTCTCTTTTCAACCTCTCAGCCGTTTGCCTCTATCTCCCATTGTCAGGCCTCTGAGCCCATGCTAAGCTGTCAGATCCCCTGTGACCTGCATGTATACATCCAGATAGCCTGAAGCAACTGAAGAACCACAAAAGGTGACATTCCACCACTATGATCTGTTCCTGCCCCACCCTGACTGATCAATTGACCTTATGACAATACACCCTTCCTGTCCTTGCGATAATGAACTTTGTGATATTCTCCCGCCCTTAAGAAGGGTACTTTGTAATATTCTCCCTGCCCTTGAGAATGTACTTTGTGAGAGCCACTGCTTGCCCACAAAAAATTGCTCCTAACCCAACCGCCTATCCCAAACCTTTAAGAACTAATGATAACCCGACCACCCTTTGCTGACTCCTTTCTCGGACTCAGCCCGCCTGCACCACCCAGGTGAAATCAACAGCCTTGTTTCTCACACAAAGCCTGTTTGGTGGACTCTCTTCACATGGATGTGCATGACATTTGGTGACAAAACCCTGGACAGGGGGACTCCTTTGGGAGACCAGCTCCCTATCCTCACCCTCACCCCATGAGGAGATCCACCTACAACCTCAGGTCCTCAGACCAACCAGCCCAAGTAACATCTCACCAATGTTAAATTGGGTAAGCAGCCTCTTTTTACTCTCTTCTCCAACCTCTCTCACTATCCTTCAACCTCTTTCTCCTTTCAATTTCTGTGCCACCCTTCAATCTCTCCCCTTAATTTCAATTCCTTTCCTTTTCTGGTAGAGACAGAGGAGATGCGTTTTATCCGTGAACCCAAAACTGCAGCGCCGGTCATGGACACGGGAAGACAGTCTTCCCTTGGTGTTTAATCACTGAGGGGACACCTGCCTGATTGTTCACCCACATTTCAGAGTTGTCTGATCACCGTGGGGAAGCCTACCTTGATCCTTCACCTTGGTGGCAAGCAACACCTCCCCTGGGGGGCAACTACCTTCCACCCCCATCTCTCCATGTCTCTACCCTTTCTTTTTTCTGGGCTTGCCTCCTTCAGTTTGGGCAACCTTCCACCCTCCATTCCTCCTTCCTTTCCCCTAGCCTGTGTTCTCAAGAACTTAAAACCTTTTCAACTCACACCTGACCTAGAACCTAAAAGCCTTACTTTCTTCTGCAACACCGCTTGTCCCCAATACAAACTCGACAATTGTTCTAAATAGCCAGAAAATGGCACTTTTACTTTCTCCATCCTATAAGATCTAGATAATTCTTGTCGTAAAATGGGCAGATGGTCTGAGGTGCCTGATGTCCAGGCATTCTTTTACACATCAGTCCCTTCCTAATCTCTGCTCCCAATGTGACTCATCCCAAATCTTTCTTCTTTCTCTCCTGTTCCTTCAGTCTCCACTCCAAACTCTGAGTCCTTTGAATCCTCCTGTTCTATGGACCCATCTGACCTTTCCCCTCTCCAGGCTGCTCCTCACCAGGCCAAGCCAGGTCCCAATTCTTCCTCAGCCTCCACTCCTCCACCCTATAATCCTTCTATCACCTCCCCTCCTCACACCTGGTCTGGCTTACAGTTTCATTCTGCAGCTCGCTCTCCTGAACCTGCCCAACAATTTCCTCAGAAAGGTGGTTGGAGCTGAAGGCATATTTAGGGTACCTGTGCCTTTTTCTCTATCAGACCTCTCTCAGATCAGTCAGCATTTAGGCTCTTTCTCATCAGACCCCACTAAATATATACAGGAATTCCAATATCTAACTCTGTCCTACAATTTAACCTGGAGTGACTTAAATGTCATCTTAACTTCTACCCTCTCCCCAGATGAACGGGAAAGAGTTTTTTCTCTAACCGTCTTACAGATGTGGCTGGAGCTGAAGGCATAGTCAAGGTTAATGCTCCTTTTTCTTTAGCCGACCTCTCCCAAATCAGTTAGCATTTAGGCTCTTTTTCATTAAATATAAAAACAGCCCAGTTCATGGCCCGTTTGGCAACAACCCTTAGACGCTTTCCGGCCCTAGACCCAGAGAGACCAGAAGGCCGTCTTATTCTCAATATACACTTTATTACCCAATCCACTCCTGACATTAGAAAAAGCTCTGAAAATTAGATTCTGGCCTTCAAACCCCACAGCAGAACTTAATTAACCTTGCCTTCAAGGTGTATGATAATAGAGAAGAGTTGCAATTATTTGCCTCCGCTGTGGGAAAAACCCCAGCCACATCTCCAGCACACAACAACTTCAAAACACCTGAACTACAGCAGCCAGGTGTTCCCCTAGGACCTCCTCCCCCAGGATCTTGCTTCAAATGCCAAAAATCTGGCCACGGGGCCAAGGAACGCCCACATCCCAGGATTCCTCCTAAGCCATGTCCCATCTGTGTGGGACCCCACTGGAAATTGAACTGTCCAACTTGCCTGGCAGCCACTCCCAGAGCCCCTAGAGCTCTGGCCTAAGGCTCTCTGACTCCTTCCCAGATCTGCTCGGCTTAGTGGCTCAAGACTAATGCTGCCTGATATTGCCTTGGAGGCCTCCTGGACCATCACGGATGCTGAACTTCAGGTAACTCTCCCAGTAGAGGGTAAGTCCATCCCCTTCTTAATCAATATGGAGGCTACCCACTCCATGTTACCTTCTTTTCAAGTGCCTGTTTCCGTTGCCTCCATACCTGTTGTGGGTATTGATGGCCAGGCTTCTAAACCCATTAAAACTCCCCAACTCTGGTGCTAACTTGGACAACATTCTTTTATGCACTCCTTTTTAGTTATGCCCACATGCCCAGTTTCCTTATTAGGTCGAGACATTTTAACCAAATTATCTGCTTCCCTGACTATTTCTCGGCTACAGCCTCACCTCATTGCCACCTTTCCCCCCAGTTCAAAGCCTCCTTCGCGTCTTCCTCTCATATCCTCCCCACCTTAACCCACAGGTATGGGACACCTCTACACCCTCCCTGGGAGGGAGAAACATTACAAATGTCATGATTGTGGCAAGGTTTTCAATCAAACTTCATCTTATGCAAAACAGGAGAATTCATACAGGAGAGAAACCTCACAAGTGTGATGATTATGGCAAAGATTTTACTTCACGTTCACACCTCATTAGACATCAGAGAATTCATACTGGACAGAAATTTTTAAATGTCATCAATGTGGCAAGATCTTCAGTCTGAGGTTCCTCCTTGCAGAACATCAGAAAATTCATTTGGGAGATAATTGTTCCAATGCAATGAGTATAACAAACCATCACGCATTAATTGACATTAGAGTCAATTCAGCATTGACTTGAGTTTGAGTTGACTTAACATTGAATTCAAACATTAATTGACATTTAAGTGTTTCTATTACGAGGACTGGGCCAGGTGCGGTGGCTCATGCCTGTAATCCCAACACTTCAAGGGGCCAAGACGGGTAGATTACTTGAGGTCAGAAGTTTGAGATCAGCCTGGCTGACAAACATGAGCCACTTTTCCCAACCTGTTTTTTGTTTCTTTGACAAAAACGGATAAGGATTATTATGGGTACTGTGTTGAATCTAAATCACATTGGGTTAAATAATTATTTAACAGTATTGATTTTTCCAATCCATCAATATGTGCTGTATCTCTCTTTATATAAAGTTTTTAATCATTTTGATGAATGTTTATAGGTTTAAAGGTACAAAGTTCTCACCTTTTTACGTTTATTCCTAAGTATTTCTTACTTTAAGATCTCTAGCAAATGAAAGTGTTTTTAAATTTTATTTTATAATTATTTATTAATGTATCAAAATTCAACTAATTTTTGATGCTGATAATTTATTCTGTAAATACACCGAATGTGTTTATTAGTTACAGTAGTATTTTGGTTGACTCTTTATGATTTTTTTACACAGAAGATTACATCATCTACAAACTAATATAATTTTACTTCTTTCTGATTTGGATGAGTTTCTTTTTTTTTTTGAGACGGAGTCTCGCTCTGTCGCCCAGGCTGGAGTGCAGTGGCCGGATCTCAGCTCACTGCAAGCTCCGCCTCCCGGGTTCACGCCATTCTCCTGCCTCAGCCTCCAGAGTAGCTGGGACTACAGGCGCCCGCCACCTCGCCCGGCTAGTTTTTTGTATTTTTTAGTAGAGACGGGGTTTCACCGGGTTAGCCAGGATGGTCTCGATCTCCTGACCTCGTGATCCGCCCGTCTCGGCCTCCCAAAGTGCTGGGATTACAGGCTTGAGCCACCGCGCCCGGCCGGATGAGTTTCATTCGTTTTGCTATTTAATTGTTCTGGCTAGGACAGCCAATATTTATTGAGTAGAAGGAGTGAGAGCATTTTTGCATCATGTGAAATTCTACAGGAAAAGCATTCCATTTTCCCTGCTTGGTTATTTCTGCATTGGTCATTTCATGGATGCTCTTTCTATTGTTGAGGTAAATTTCCTTCTCTATTTTGTTTTGGATTTCCATGATGACTGGATGTTGAATTTTGTGAAATGCTTTTTCTCCATCTATTGAGATGATGTGGTTTTCACCTTTCATTCTGTTCAAGTGGCATATCACATTGATTTGCTTGAGTATGTTGAACCATCCTTGCATCCCAGAAATAAGTGGCACTTGAATATCTACAATCCTTTTTATATCCTCTTGAATACAGTTGCCTGTACAAGGGGTCCTTAAGAAGTTCATGGAAAAATACATATTATGAGAAAATTGTGCATAAATTTCACACCCTTTACACCCAAATGAACCGATACAAATCTGTTTTAACATGTCTGAACAGGCTCTAGTTTGAGGCACTCAGAAGAATAAGACATGAGTTTGAAAAGAGACTATATCAAAGCAGTACAAATTCTGCTAAAATTGAAACAAGAAAAAACATCAACTTTCTGATTAGAACAGATGAAGTGGGGCAGGCCTGTAATACCAGCACTTTCAGAGACTGAGACAGGTGTGGCATGTGAGCGCAGGTATTCGAGACCAGAATGGGCAACATGGCAAAACCCCCTTCTCTACAAAAAAATCTAAAAATTATCTGGGCGTGATGGCATATGCCTGCAGTCTCAACTACTGTGGAGTCTGTGGTGGGAGGATGGCTTGGGCTTGGGAGGTCGAGGCTGCAGTGAGCTGTGATCATGCCACTGCACTCCAGTGTAAGTGACAGAACAAGACACTGTCTCAAAAGAAGAATACTTACGCTAAAGTTTGGGTAGAGAAATAATTAAATCATTAATCCTTTATGAAAATGTTATGGTGATGATGCCCCCCAAAAATCACCAGTTTGTAAATGGATAACTCATTTTGAGTTGGTACAAGACAATGTTGAAAGTGATGCATGGAGTGGCAGGCAGACCATTCACATCAGTTTTACAGACAAAAATTAATCCTATTTGTGCCGTAATGAAGAGGACTGACAGCTAACAGATGAAAAAATAGGAGTTTGAGACCAGCCTGGTTAACATGGTGAAACTCCATCTCTACTACAAATACAAAAATTAGCTGGGTATGGTGGTGGGTGCCTGTAATCCCAGTTACTTGGGAGGCTGAGGCAGGAGAATCGCTAGAACCCTGTAAGTGGAGGTTGCAGTGAGCCAAGATGGCACCATTGCACTCCAGCCTGGGGAACAAGAGCAATACTCCGACTCAAAAAATAAATAAAAATAAATAAAAATAAATAAAGATGTCAAGCCCCTTCTTTTCTTTTCTTCACCATCGTAGCACTTGACTCTGCTTCTCACCATGTCCTCTCAAGAGAGTTTCAGGATTAAGAGATTCCTGGCCAAGAAACAAAAGTAAAATCATCCGATTCCCCTAGTGGATTCAGATGAAAACTGGTAATAAAATCAGGTACGACTCTAAAAGGGTACATTGGAGAAGAACCAAGATGGGTCTATAAAGAATTGCAGATGAGATAGCACACATATTTATGCTGTCTAAGCGTCACAATCACGTTACCATATCAAACTGAAAATGTCACCACTATCTGGAGAGTTGGACATTTTTTATTGCTAATATATTTTTTCTCTCTGACTCTGTTATAAATGCATACATTGGCTGGGTTCAACAATAAATATGTGAGACTTTTCATTTCAAAAAAATAAAGTAAAATGATGTAATTCCATAGAGATCCATAATTTGTGAACTGCTTTTGGATTTTTTGAGATGGAGACTCCACTGGGTTCAGTGGATCACACCTGTGGTCCTGGCACTTTGGGAGACTAAGGTAGGATGGTTGCTTGAGGCCAGGAGACTCCTGGGAATCTTCTTGTCTCTCTTAACCCACTTCATGATAGACCCTTGGACTTCACTGTTATGGAAAAATCTATATAAAGCAATATCAGTGTGTCAAAGCATTATGTCAGTCACAAGCTTGTGAAAGAAAAATAAAAATTGCTAAGCCAAAGAGAAAAGTCAAGCTGGGAACTGTGTCAGACAAACCTGCCTCCCATTTTATTCCTAGACAAGATAGCTACAAGTATTTAAAAAACAGTTACAGAGAGGCTGGGGGCGGTGATCACCTGAGGTTGGGAGTTTGAGACCAGCCTGACCAACACGGAGATACCCCGTCTTTACTAAAAATACCAAATTAGCCAGGCATGGTGGTGCCTGCCTGTAATCCCAGCTACTCAAGAGGCTGAGGTAAGAGAATCACTTGAACCCAGGAGGTGAAGGTTGCGGTGAGCAGAGATTGGGCCACTGCACTCCTGCTTGGGCAAGAGTGAAACTGTCTCAAAAAACAGGAAGGAAGGAAGGAAGGAGAAAAGCTACAATACTCCCCTCACTAACTGGGAACCTCAAGATCTTCACCCTAAAATAGTTCTGTTGAATTACTCCTTGGTAAGGTAAACTGGTAGCTTATCTGCCCAAGTGTGGGACAGAACCCATCCCTCTGCACACCTGAGACAAATGCCTATCTGATTGCTTCACCTGCCCTATTTATGTAAAAATTCAGAGCCACTGAGCCAGACTAAGGCATAGGTGACTATCCTCTACTCCCTCTCATATATAAATTGTGTATTCAGTGGAAGGCTGATCAGTCACTCAAAGAATGTGATCATTTGTTATCTACCTGTGACCCGGAAGCCCCCAGTTCGTTTTTCCACCTTTCCAGACCGAATTAATGTACATCTTCTATGTACTGATTGATGTCTCATGTCTCTGTAAAATGAATAAAATCAAGTTACAGCCTGAACACTTGGGCACACGTCGTCAGGACCTCCTGAGGCTATCGGGGTGCATTTTTAACATTGGCAAAATAGATTTCTAAATTGATTGAGACCTGTTAGATACTTTTGGTTCACAAGCTCATGAACACAGAAAAAAAAGACTAGCACAAAATCAGTTCCAGAATGACCGAGATGCCGCCTTTGCACTCCAGTCTGGGCAACAAGAGAGAAACTGCGTCTCAAAAAACAGTAAAAGAAAAGAACTAGGTGTAATGCAAAACACTAAATCAGTTCCAATTTCTGAACGACTTCATATTTATTCAGCATAGGGAAATGCTCTTCAACTTTGTGTGATTAGATTCCATTTGTGAATGATAGATTTCTAATATTTGATTAAAACAAAAACCCATGCTATGTAATTTTAGCCAATTTAAAGCTGCAGATAATAAATGATCAATTATATACATACATGAAACTTACTAATATTTCACTCAGTATTGCTATTGTTATGTTCTTGAGGCAGACGCTCAGTCAGATACATTACCAGAGATTGGTGTCGTCCATATTTGTGCTTAGGACTCTGTGGTACATGAGTGTATAAATTGTTAAGCAGGAACCTAGGAGAGCTAGAGCGTGGGGGCGATACCTGGAACAAGACTGGGGCGGGGCAAGAGGGAGGAGGCTGCCTGGGGTCAGGCCATACAGCGGGAAAGGGCAGAACCAGAGGGTTATCGTCATCTTGGGGGCGGGGTCTGGAGGGGGTGTTGTTCTGAAGGGCGTGGGCCTGCAAGGGTCGGGTTTGGGCTCAGTTGGGCCCCGGATGTCGCCTACCGTCATCCTCTTGCCGGCCTGGACTAAATCCTCCGGGTTCTGATTGGTGGATTGGTTCTGATGTGCCGTGATATTACCCCTAATATCATAGACCTTTCCTGCCCGTTTCAAGTTAGTGTTTCAAACAATCGAAGGTAAAACAACATATTGTAGTGGGCCATCAGTACTGAACGCTGAATCGTTTTTCCTCTTAAGTAGAAAATGGTTTTTTTTTTTGTTTTTTTTTGAGACGGAGTCTCGCTCTGTGGCCCAGGCTGGAGTGCAGTGGCCGGATCTCAGCTCACTGCAAGCTCCGCCTCCTGGGTTTACGCCATTCTCCTGCCTCAGCCTCCCGAGTAGCTGGGACTACAGGTGCCCGCCACCTCGCCCGGCTAGTTTTTTGTATTTTTTTTAGTAGAGACGGGGTTTCACCGTGTTAGCCAGGATGGTCTCGATCTCCTGACCTCGTGATCCGTCCGTCTCGGCCTCCCAAAGTGCTGGGATTACAGGCTTGAGCCACCGCGCCCGGCCAGAAAATGGTTTTAATGTAAAGCGCCTTGTTTG
Source organism: Theropithecus gelada (assembly GCF_003255815.1). NCBI lineage: Eukaryota > Metazoa > Chordata > Mammalia > Primates > Cercopithecidae > Theropithecus > Theropithecus gelada. The sequence continues at coordinate 29,469,591 of NC_037687.1, read as the reverse complement.
AGCAGGTAGAGTCCTGGAGGCGGGGCGGGCGAGCTCCCCTCAGACTGGGGCAGCGAAGTGGGGAGGGGCAGGGACCTCCGTAAAGGGGTGGAGTTGGGGACTGGTTGAAGAGGGGACTGACAATTAGAATCAGGAGAACTGCTTGAAACCAGGAGGTGGAGGTTGCAGTGAGCTGAGATTACACTCCTGGGCGACAGAGCAATACTCCCTCTCAAAGAAAAAAGAGTTTTCCTGTCAATAATTAGGAAGACTAAGCAGCCCCAGAGCTAAGACGTCATGGGATCATTGTTACTTCTTATGGAGTGATAAAGTAGACTTCCTCAAATTGTATCAGTCCGTAACCACACAAGTTGCTGCAGCCTATGCACTGGTCTTGAATGAAAACTGTCATGATTCTGCTAAAGATTCTCTGTCTTTCCCTGTATGTGAAACCTTAACGTCTCTACTTTGGAACGCTGATCCCATTCATCTGGAGTTGATGTTTCCAGGTGGCTATCCTCAAGCTTTGTGTTCACGTAAACTCAATACTTAATCATATATTCTAAATTTTATTATTTACTGCTGACATCAGTTTCTGTTGGATTACAGGCACCTGACCAGAGAGGGCACCTGTCGCTATGTTGTAAAACTCACACTTGTCAAAAAGGCACGGGTTGGGGTTTTCCGCCTCCCTCTGGATGAAGCTAATTAGTTGACACAGATAGTCACCTCCATTACCGGTGTGAGCCAGGATGAACTATGTGTGACCAAGGGTGTTGTTAAGTCCTCTTCCCTGAGGGCTGATTAGTGTTTACCTTGAAAACGTGTATTCAACGGGTTGTATAGAATAGCGAAGTTTCTTTGTCTCTTTTCAACCTCTCAGTTGTTTGTCTCTATTTTCCCATCATATTCTGGCTTAAGGCTTATTTATTAATAAAGTGATTTTTATTTCTCTCACTATTATCGTCGTGAAGATGACTTCTCATTTGGGAGAAGATTTGGTTTTGTTTTGTTTTCCATTTTATTTTCTCAAAATTTAAAGAGTAAAATAAGGAATATTTTTGGGGCCAGGCATGGTAGCTTATGACTATAATCCCAGCACTTTGAGAGGCTGAGGCAGGCAGATCACTTGAAGTCAGAAGTTCGAGACCAACCTAGACAACATAGTGAAACCCCGTCTCTAAAAATTAGAAAGGAGGTTTTTAAAATACAAAATTAGCTGGGCATGGTTGCGCGCGCCTGTAATGTCAGCTACACCAGAGGCTGAGACAGGAGAATCGCTTCAACCCAGGAGACAGGGGTTGCAGTGAGCCCAGATCTCGCCACTGCATTCCAGCTTGGCCAACAGAGAAAACTGTGTCTCAAGAATAGAAAAAAGTAAATATAAAAAAGAAAATAAGCCAGGAGCGGTGGCTCACGCCTGTAATCCCAGCACTTTGAGAGGCCGGGGCGGGCAGATCATTTCAGGTTGGAAGTTTGAGACCAACCTGACCAACATGGAGAAATCCCGTGTCTACTAAAAATACAAAATTAGCAGGGCATGGTGGCACGTTCCTGTAATCCCAGCTACTTGGGAGTTTGAGGCTTGAGAATCGCTTGAACCCAGGAGGTTGCGGTGAGCCGAGATCGCGCCAATGCTCTCCAGCCTGGGCAAGTAGAGCAAAACTTCATCTCAAAAAAAAAAAAAAAAGTAATAGATCTCTAACACAAATACGCTGGGACAACTAACTAGATATCCACGTGGAAAAGAATAATGTTGGATCCCTATGTAACAGCATCAAAAATGCTATTATAAAAAAAGCAAGAGAAAGAGAGAGACGAGGAAGGGAGTCCTGCGGGAGGGGGTGTTTATCGAGGAGTCCAGGCCAGCCTTTGTCGCCCAGGCTGGCCTGGACTCCCAGGCTCAGCGATCCTCCCTCCGCTGCTTCCTGAATAGCTGGGACCTCAGGCTCCAGCTCCCGCGCCCGCACCCCTGCTGTGTCTAAGCCGCAGGTGGTGACCTCACCTCTCCTTGGCCTGAGCACTCCGTCCTGCATCTCATGCAGTGACCTGAGTCTCTGAAGCTAAGCACAGGGTGGACTCTCTCCCAAGTGAGAGAATAGAAAGGGAGAGGATTTCTATTTGGTTCTGTGGGCCGTCAGCATGAAATCGTACTTTTCGCCCAGGCAGGGCTTTGCATTTCCCATTCTAGTTTGCATCTTCGTTCCAGACAATTCCAGGGCTTTTGAATCATGCCTCAGCCTTCCTGGTCGGTCTCGCCTCCAAAACCGGAAAAACAGACGCGCTGAGAAGGAGGCTGAGAGAGGCACAGGTCCCGCCCTGGCCCCGCCCTCTGCCGGTTCTAAAGAGGAAAGTCTCTCCGCTTTCCGCCCCGCCCCTACTCCTCAAGGCCCCGCCCACCTCCTCCCGGCCCCCGCCCAGACCTGGCTTCCGTACTGCGTGCGCAGATTCGCGCAAACCGGGAAGCGGGTTTGGTGGAGTGAAGGTCACACTGCGGCGGTGAGTTTCGCTCTTGTATTAAGTCTGGGCTTACCAGGTCCCCTGCGCTTCTATACCTGAAACGTGGGGTCCCTACAGACCTGGAAATTCTCGCCCTTCTTCCTTCACCCAGGACAAATTGAGACGTCCCCGTGAGAGTCCGGATATCGCTTCCTTTTGGGTTTAAAGTCGCCCTGAGGCTGGGCCGGCCCCGGTCTTTCTGCTATAGGGCAATGTTACACTTCCTGTCGCGTAGTTTTCCTGCTCAAAACCATTTTCTGACTCCTCCCGCCCCGCGCTTTTTAAAGTCCTCACCGGGGAGCTGAATTCCCTCCCTAGGCGCCTCCCACCCTCGCCTTGGTAGGCCACTGGAGCGTAGCGCAGGGACCTCAGTCCCACGGAGGCCGCGTCCTCTGCCTGGTCCTGGAATCCTGCAGACCCCCACCCTTGTCTTAAGACGCCCCCACCTCTCTCCTCATGCCGGGCCCTGCAGTTCCCCAGGTCTCCCCTCTGCAGTCACCGCTTCCCCTGAGACCGCGTTGGGGAGGTTCCCAGGGCCTGTCCTGTGATATGGGGTGTTCTTGTCTGCCCAGCTCCAGCCCCTGGAAAATGCGCTCCCCCGGGATGCAGGCTTCCTACTCCAAACCCTCCTGTGATTGTGTGGGTCAAGGGCTTCAGGAGACAGAGCAGTAGAAAACCTGAGACAGACAAAAGAAGAATGAGAAAGACCATAACAGATGGCAAAGTAGAGGATGGGTGAGGGATTTGCCCGGAGACAGCAAAAGTGAAAAGAAAGCGATAAGAAAGCAGGAGGAGAAAAGCAACTGGAGAAATGTAGAGCAAAGCTAGATGTGCAGAGAGATGAAGGACAGCAAGGTAGGGAGAGGGGCAGCAAAGAGGGAGGCTCATCAGAGTGAGGGAGACGAGGAGGGATTTGGAGCCGGGGCAGACAGAGCAGAGTGGTGCTGGTGGCAAAGAGAACAGAAGGAGAACCACAGCAGGGAGGATACCTGAGGAATGGAGTTCTAGAGAGTGGGGACAGGGAGATATAACAGCGAAGAGAGAATTTGACAGGGAGAGCAGAGGAGGTACAGAGATGGGAGAAGAGACGGAAATATATCAACATTGAGGATGATCGAACGATTGGGGAGAAGGAGCAGCAAGAAGTTAGGTAAGTTGCGAGGATGGAGCAGAAGAGGTGGAAGAGAAGGAATGGAGGGAAGAAGGGGATAAACAGCAGAAGAGGAGAGGGGTACAAAATGAGCAGAATCCCAGGGAAATTAAAACAAGAGCTAGAGAGAGAAGGGGAGAGAGATAGGTACAGAATTAGAAAGGGAAGCATAGTAATGAAGAAAGAGGGGCTGGGCGCAGTGGCTAATGCCTGTAATACCAGCACTTTAGGAGACTGAGGCAAGAAGATTGCTTGAGTCCAGGAGTTCAAGTCCAGCTTGGTCCACATAGTGAGACACCCCCATCTACGCCAAAAAAAAAAATTAACGGCATGAGGGTACGCACCTGTAGTCCTAGGTACTCTGAAGGCAGAGACAGAAGAATCACTTGAGCCCAGGATTTCCAGGCTGCAGTGAGGCGAGAGCATGTCACTGCACTCCAGCCTGGTCAATAGAGGAAGACCTGTCTCAAAAGAAAAAAAGGGGTGGGGGACTTTGGGTTTAGATGAGTGGGTGCGCTCATTGGATACGATTAGTTGTGACGTGTTGACTTCTTTGTATATAATCTTGTAACTTAAAACTTGCTTAAATTATACAGATGAGATTGAGAGTTTTAAGAATCCTATCTATAAGATATGTACATTCTATAAATCTTGGCCTCAGAGGTTAGCTTCCACTTGGAATCCCTATTCAGCCAGAGTGGAGCGACTTATTCACTTCTAAGTCACTCTGTTCCCTTTTCCCAGAGTGGGGTAGGGAGTGGGGCAGTGAAGTGGGAAAAAAATTCCTTTCTGTTGTCACATAATTTTTAACTTAATTAATTAACTAATATTAAGAGACAGGGTCTGGCCAATTGCCTAGGCTGGAGTGCAGTGGCATGATCTCTAACTGCAGCCTGGTCCTCCTGGGCTCAAGTAATCCTACCTCAGCTTCTTGAGTAGCTGGGACCACAGTCATGAGCCACCAAAAAGCCCATCATTGTTTTTTTGTTTGTTTGTTTTTTGGTAGAAACGAGGTTTCACTGTGTTCCCAGGCTGGTCTCAAAGTCCTGGGCCCAAAGTATCCTCCTGCCTTGGCTGCCCAGAGTACTGAGATTATAGGAAAGAGCCACCGAACCTGGTCTACATAGTTTTTTGATTTTTTGCTTGTTTGTTTGTTTTAGATGGAATTTACCAGCCTGGGAACGGCTGAAGTGCAGTGGCGTGATTTTGGCTCACCACAATCTCAGATTCCCAGATTCTCGGGATTCTCTTGCCTCAGCCTCCCAAGTAGCTGGGATTACAGACGCCCACCAAGCCCAGCTGCTTTTTGTATTTTTAGTTGAGACGGGGTTTCACCATGTTGGCCAGGCTGCTCTCGAACTCCTGACGTCAAGCAATCTGCCCGCCTTGACCTTTCAGAGTGCCAGTATTACAGGCATGAGCCACTGCGGCCGGCCCAATTTTTGTATTTTTAGTAGACAGAGTGTTTCAACATGTTGGCATGCTGGTCTCGAACTCCTGAGCTTAAGCAGTTCTCCCACCTCAGCTTCCAAAGTAGCTGGGACCATAGACACACAGACATGCACCATCATGCCTGACTACGTTTTTTTTTTTTGTATTTTTGGTAAAGATGGGGTTTCACCATGTTGCCCAGGCTGATCTCAAACCCCTGAGATTAAACGATCCACCCGCCTCGGCATCCCAGAGCGCTGGAATGACAGGCACGAGCCACTGCACCAAGCCTCTGCATGGCATTTGGTCAGGGCTGCGTCTGTGCCCTGAAGAGGTGCTCATTTCAGCCAAGCTCCCCACTGCTGCAGGGTGTGTGGGCTTCTCCCGGAGGGTGCGGGAGTTTTCCTGTAGGAGTTTATTGTCTCTGGGGCAGTGGGCAGCACAGGGGACCATATTTCCTCAGTGTGGGGTCTCCTTTGTATGTGTGGTTGTGTTACAGGGACGGGGTGTGTTGATTCTGAGCAATAAACAACGTATTTTTAACATTCAGGACTGACTTCTAAAGACTCTTGGTCCATGAGGAAGAAACTCGGAAGAGGAAGAGGAAAGCAAAGGAGTCAGGGATGGCTCTTCCTCAGGTGAGATGATATTTCGGTGGATTGTTCTGTCTCCTTCCTTTCAGAAACGCTGGGCCTTGCAGTTGGGAATCTTCTCTGAGTCTGAAGCGTCCTGCCTGACAGGTTTGCTCACACTCACCCATGCCTTCCCTCAGTCCCTCTCATCTCACTTAGATTCCATCTCTCGTGACCCAGTGACATGAACTTGGGAAGAGGCGGCACCGGGCATGGGCCTGGGAAGGGCTCACACCAGACATGGATGGAGACGGGGTGAGGGTCCCGTGGCGTCAGTGCTGTTGGGCAGCAGGGATTGTTCAGGGACCACATCTGGATGCACTGTCAGCCCTCTGTGGATCAGGAGTAGAGCAGCTGCCAATGGAAGTCATCTATTAATGGGCACAAAGTATGTGGTAAATTCTAGAAAAGGAGACCAACAAGGGGAAATCTTTTCTCCCTGATTTTATACTACATTTTTAGGTAATTGAGTGAGTTACTGTGTTCCTGACTCGAAAAATCTTACTAATTAGAATGGAAAGTTCATACACAGACATGAATGATACAAGGTGTTTTATTCCATCATTATTTTAAGAATATGAAATCAACCTAAATAATAACTAGAGATTTTTTTTTTTTTTTTTTTTTTTTTTTTGAGGCAGAATCTCGGTTGCCCAGGCTGGAGTGCAATGGTGCGATCTTGGCTCACTGCAACTTCTGCCTCCCGGGTTCACGCCATTCTCCTGCCTCAGCCTCCCAAGTAGCTGGGACTACAGGCACCTGCCACCATGCCCGGCTAATTTTTTTTTTTTCTGTATTTAGTAGAGACGGGGTTTCACTCTATTAGCCAGGATGGTCTCGATCTCCTGACCTTGTGATCCTCACGCCTCGGCCTCCCAAGGAGCTGGGATTACAGGCGTGAGCCACCACACCTGGCCCGCTAGAGATTCTTTAAACCATTGTTAGCACACTAAGCTCTTGGAGATTGTGGTGTTACTGTGGAGAGGCTTGTGAAACAGGTGTTTTCGGTAAAAATAGTTACAGTTGGGGCCGCCATGTTGCAGCAGGATAGTAATGATGACACTGAAGATGTTTCACTGTTTGATGCAGAAGAGGAAACGACTAATAGACCAAGAAAATCCAAAATCAGACATCCAGTAGCATCATTTTTCCACTTGTTCTTTCGAGTCAGTGCAATGGTCATCTGTCTGCTCTGTGAGTTCCTCAGCAGCAGCTTTATTACCTGTATGGTGACAATTATCTTGTCGTGTGACTTTTGGGCAGTGAAGAATGTCGTAGGTAGACTCATGGTTGGCCTACGTTGGTGGAATCACATTGCTGAAGATGGAAAGAGCCACTGGGTATTTGAATCTAGAAAGGAGTCCTCTCAAGAGAATAAAACTGTGTCAGAGGCTGAATCGAGAATCTTTTGGTTGGGACTTATTACCTGTCCAGTGCTGTGGGTGATATTTGCCTTTAGTGCACTCTTCTCCTTCAGAGTAGAGTGGTTGGCGGTGGTTATCATGGGTGTGGTGCTACAAGGTGCCAACCTGTATGGTTACATCGGGTGTAAGGTGGGCAGCAGAAAGAATTTAACCAGCATGGCTACTTCACATTTTGGAAAGCAGTTCTTACGACAAAACACTGGAGATGATCAGACTTCCTGAATAGAGAAAACTTACGTGCTTTGTTACATTGGGGAACAACTGAAGAGATTCTTGACTCTGAACCTTTTAGAGCTTAGTCCATGTTGCAACGAGGAGTGTTGGCTCTGTTTTTCCACTTAAAAACTTGATTTATAAAAAGGAAAAGTAGTTTTCATATTAAGTTTTTATTTGTTTTCCAGCATTTGGGGCTAGAAAGTATATGTTGGCACTAGAAACATTGTCAGGATTTATTCTGTGGTGTAGGTGTGCACGTGTTCCATAGGTATGCACACAGCCGTGTAATATCAGTATATCCCAAGTTAATGAAAGTGGTCATTTACATAGGTAATGGAGACCTTTGCATTTTGATCCATAAAACATAGGAGGATGTTCTTAGTCTGTCTCAAAGTTCTATGTGTTTCCATATTATTTCTGTAGACTATTTTCAGGAGCAAATTTTGCTTCCATGGTAAGAGTGAGCACTTTGGCTTATGTATAAGTTAGAAATTATTGTTAGTTTTCAATTTGTACTTCATGGGGAAATTTCTTAGACATATGCAAGCAAGTGAAAATAATTAGGGCCAGTGGTATTAATTATTTTCTAAAATTTTATTTTTATTTGGAAGAAGTCATTTACTTAAGGCCCAGTTAATATAAATGGAATCATCATAGTTTGTTTAAGGAATACCCAGAGATTGCTGCTGTTCTATTTATTTTACAGAAAGGACAGCTAGATTGAAAGCTTTTCAGTGGACCTTGAGCTAATAATCTTTTACCACTAGAAGAGCATTATTCTCATGTCATAATGAGAATAATCATTTACATACTTGGCATAATAAATGCCTAAAAGATATTTTCTGAATCTATTTTTTTCTTGCTATAATGGGGATATTGTAAATTATGCATTTGTATTAATGGTATTTCTTAAAGCATTCTGTGTAACTGTAAACCAATCCAGAAACTATTATAGGCATTTGTAAATTCTGTTATAGGTATTATAAACTTTGCTGAAGTCTTAATCAGCAGGTTATGTTGTGAATATATTCGTACATTGTTAAAATAGTTTTTAAGATTATTTGTTTAATTGAATAAGTGTCTTATTGGAGTGATAACTTTGAAGGTGCAAAACTTTATATTTGTATAAAATTCTACTGTTTACAAGGAAAAAAAAAGTTACAGTTTTTCTCAACAATGGGAGAAGTACTTTCATATCCTAGACGATTGAGCCATATTCTCATTCCACCTGTTATTATTATTATTATTATTATTATTATTGTTGAGATGGATTCTTGCTCTGTCACCCAGGCTGGGGTACAGTGGCATGATCTTGGCTTACTGCAACCTCTACCTTCCAAGTTCAAGTGATTCTCCTGCCTCAGCCTCCCAAGTACCTGAGATTACAGGCATGTGCCACCACACCTGTCTAATCTTTTTGTACTTTTAGTAGACACGGGGTTTCATCATGTTGGCCAGGCTGGTCTCGAATTCCTGACCTCAGGTGATCCTTCCGCCTCAGCCTCCTATAGTGCTGGGATTACAGGCGTGAGCCACGGTGCCCAGCCCCACCAATTATTAGTAAATATATATGTTTACACTTAAACATCACATGATGTATGTATTTGTTATTTATTTATTTTGAGAGCGTTTTACTCTTGTTGCCCAGTCTGGAGTGCAATGGCGTGATCTTTGCTCACCGCAACCTCCACCTTTTGGATTGAAGTGATTCTCCTTCCTCAGCCTCCTGAGTAGCTGGTACTACAGGCATGCGTCACCATGCCCGGCTAATTTTGTATTTTTAGAAGAGATGAGGTTTCTCCATGTTGGCCAGGCTGGTCTCGAACTCCTGACCTCAGGTGATCCGCCTGCCTTAGGCCTCCCAAAGTGCTGGGATTACAGGCATGAGCCACCGCACCTGGCCAATGAATATATTTGTTTTGTGGTAAAACTAAGCAAAGCTGCATCTAAGTCCCTTGGCCACAAAGCATCTCCTTTCTCTGTCACATCCTCCACCCTCTTTCCAACCTCACTGGGGAGCCGCTACTGTCAATTCTGTGCCATGTGTCAGAGCAAGTCTCGTATATGTGTATTTCTGCATCGTTATAAGACTTCAGAAAAAAATCAGTAAATTTTTTAAGAATTCATTTTTTAACTTTAGGTTTGGCGCTACATGTGAAGGTTTGTTACACAGGTAAACTCGTGTCATTGGGGTTTTGTTGTACAGAATATTTCATCACTTTGGCATTAAGCCCAGTACTCAATAGTTATTTTATGTAGTTTTTTGAGACTGAGTTTTGCTCTTCTTGCTCAGGCCAGAGTATACTGGCATGATCTCAGCTCATTGCAACTTCCACCTCCTAAGTTCAAGGGATTCTCCTGCTTCAGCCTCCTAAGTAGCTAGGATTACAGGCGTGAGCCACCATGCCCAGCCCCAAACGGATTTTTTTTTTTTTTTTGCGCCTCTCCTTCCTCCCACCCTCCTCCCACCCTCCACCCACCCTCCACCCTTAAGCAGACTGCAGTGTCACACTTGTCCGTGTGAAGTGACCACCAAACAGGTTTTGTGTGAGCAACAAGACTGTTTATTTCACCTGGGTGCAGGCGGACTGAGTCCGAAAAAGAAGTCAACAAAGGGAGATATAGGGGTAGGGCAGTTTTATAGGACTGGGGTAAGTAGTGGAAAGTTACAGTTAAAGGTGGTTACCTATTATCAGCAGAGAAGGGGGTCACAGGGTGCATGGTGGGAGATCATAAGACTCATTGTCTAGAAGAAGGTCTCGAGGTCAATCGATCGATCAGTTGGGGCAAGGCAGGAACAAGTCGTCATGGAATGTCGTAAGGTTGGTCAATCAGTTAAGACGGGAGCTGGCTGTTTCACGTTTGTACTTTTTGGTTGCCTCAGACCATCTGGACGTATACATGCAGTCTTGGGCTCAGAGGCCTTACATTCCTCTTATATTCAGAAAAATAAAACAGTGGTGAGGTGTTGGGGTGGCAAAAATTTTGGGGGGTGGTATGGAGAGATAATGGGTGATGTTTCTCAGGGTTGCTTCAAGTGGGATTAGGGGCTGCATGGGCACCTTAAGGAAAATTTTATAATGAGTTACAAGGAATAGCGATTTAGGCTGTGGGGAGATCTTGGTGCAGAGGATGGTACTGTGGGGTTGTTAAAAGTAGCATTTGTTGTATAAAATGATTGGTGATGGTCTGAATGTGGTTTTGAATGAATTGAGAAATGAAATGGAAGACACAAGGCCTGAATAAGACAAGGAGAAAAACAGGTACCAGGGGACTAAGACTAGGGAGCAGCCAAGACACTCAGAAAGTGTCCAGGTGGGTCCAGAGTAATTATTTGCGTGGTTGGCAAGATTTTGGACTCTATCCTTGAGTTTTTTTATGTTGTCATATACCAGGCCAGACTGATTTAGGTGAAAACAATACTCTTCATTTAAAAATATACGGAGTCCTCCTTTTTCAGCAGTAAGTCGAGGCCTCAGCGATTTTGGAGGACAACTGCGGCTAAGAGTCGACTTGGCCTGAAGGACTGATAAGTTTGTGATATATCTGTAATGCTAGTAGAAATGTCATTTGAAAGGCTATGGAAGGTCGTGACAGAAGTTGAAACGCCTGCCATTCCAGCTCCAAGGGCAATAGTGGAAGCAGAAAGCCCTAACCCTACAAGTAGAGGGATTAGAAGAATAACTCTTTTTTTGTCTGGTTGGTGTCATGAGCAGGACAGGAAGTTGTTCAGTCCCATTTGCAAATTGAATTTTGGGAATAAGAAAAACGAGTGTACCTGTCCAATTAACAGGTAGACACATGTAAGTGGAGGAGCCACAGGAGAAGGGGTCTTGTGCAATGCAAAATTGGAAATACAAAGTGAAAAGATGAGGAGTACTAAAAGAGGTGTCTTGTACCCAGACTCCTAGGGATGCAGCTAGGGCGGCAGCCATCAGAGGTTGTAATGGGGACTGATGGGGTAATTGTATAGAGGGGGAGGTTCGATTTTCTTGGTGTTTGAGAAAGTGTCAAGTGTCTACGAGCAACATTTCACTGTTATTTATGGGGCTGGGTATAAGTAAACAAGAAGAGGCCCTGGGAGGAGAGTCTGAAGAGGAAGGGGAAGGTAGCCAAGGATGGAGTGAAATACAGGGTAAATGTTCTCCTAAGCAATAGTAACTGCTAATGTTTTTAAGTTTGCCAGTCTTGATAGAGGGCTTATCTGTAATACAGAGCTGGAAGGCCCCAGTTGTTTCAGTGATATGTGTAGTTGGGCTTTGGAGATGAAGAGTGAAGGAGCATAGAGAAGGTGAAAGGTTACCCAAGGGAATTCCAGTGGGTCTTTACCGAGAGATGCATAATGGAGCAGCCACAAGAATAGTAACTTGTGTTGTGGGGAGTCCAAATATGAGGGGAGTATCTTTGCAGCAAGATACCATCCTGCTCCTTCAACATTTATTTTCCAAAGGATATCAGGTATCCCCCTCCAAAGCTCAAATTTCTTCCCCATCCATTACCTACCTTGACATAATTCTTCATGAAAACACTCATGCTGTCCCTGCCAACTGTGTCCGGCTGATCTCTCAAATCCCAACCCAAGCTTTGCGAAGACTCAAAGGAGGGATTACAGAGTAGAAGGTCATTAATGTTTGGAATAAGGTAGGAAGCAGAGGAGTGGAAAGTAAGTAAATGATGAGAAAGAGCTTGGCTGAAGTAACGAGGGCTATCCCGGAAACTTTGTGGCAGTACAGCCCAGGTAAGCTGCTGGAAGTGGTGGGTCTCAGGTTCAGTCCAGGAAAAAGCAAAGAGGGGCTGAGACGAGGTGTGCAGGGGAATAGTGAAAAAAGCATCTTTAAGATCAAGAATATGGCCAGGCGCAGTGGCTCACACCTGTAATCCCAGCACTTTGGGAGGCCGAAATGGGCAGATCACGGGGTCAGGAGATCGAGACCATCCTGGCTAACACAGTGAAACCCCCTCTCTACTAAAAACAAATACAAAAAATTAGCCAGGCGTGGTGGCGGGCGCCTGTAGTCACAGCTACTCGCCGAGGCTGAGGCAGGAGAATAGTGGGAACCTGGGAGGCAGAGCTTGCAGTGAGCCAAGATCACGCCACTGCACTCCAGCCTGGGTGACAGAGCCTGACTCTGTCTCAAAAAAAAAATGATCAAGGATGGAATAGTGAGTTGTGGAGGAAGATATTGAGGAAAAAGGGTGTACCGGTTGGGCACCACAGGGTGGATAGGCAAAACAATTCGGTTTAAAAGGCACATATCCTGAACCAACCTGTAAGACTTGTCCATTTTTTGGACAGGTAAAATGGGGGAATTGTAAGGAGAGTTTGTAGACTTTAGAAGCTCATGCTGTAGAAGGCGAGTGATAACAGGCTTTAATCCCCTTAAAGCCTGTTGTGGGATGGGATACTGGTGTTGAGCAGGGTAAGGGTGATTAGGTATGGGTGTGTGATTGGTTGCCAGGGAGGGAGTAGAGGTGTCCCATACCTGTGGGTTAATGTCAGGGGAGACAAGAGGAAGACGTGAAGGTAGCTTTGGGTTGGAAAGAAGGGCAGCAATGAGATGTGGCTGTAGTCTGGGAACAGTCAGGGAAGCAGGTAATTTGGTTAAAATGTCTCAGCCTAATAAGGGAACTAGGCAGGTGGGGATAACAACAAAGGAGTGCATAAAAGAATATTGTTCAAGTTGGCACCTAATTGGGAAGTTTTAAAGGGTCTAGCAGCCTGGCTTTCAATACCCACAACAGTTATGGAGGCAAGGGAAACAGGCCCTTGAAAAGAAGGTAATGTGTAATGAGTAGCCCCTGTATCAATTAAACAGGGGATGGACTTATGCTCCACTGTGACAGTTACCCAAAGCTTGGCATCCCTGATGGTCCAGGGGTCTTCCGAGGTGATGGGGCAGTGTCAGTCTCCAGCTGCTAAGCTGAGCAGATCTGGGAAGGAGTCAAAGAGCACGGGGCCAGAGCTTTAGGGGCTTTAGGAGTGGCTGCTGGGTGGGCTGGGCAGTCTGATTTCCAGTGGGTCCCTGAACAGATGGGACATGGCTTGCGAGGAATCCCTGGCTGCAGGCATTCCTTGGCCCAGTGGCCAGATTTCTGGCACCTGAAACAGGATCCTGAGGGAGGAGGTCCTGTAGGAATGCCTGACCACTGCACCTTAGGCATTTTGAAGTTCTTGTGTGCTGGAGGTGCAGCTTAGTTTTGTCTCACAGCAGAGGCAAGTAATTGTAACTCAGAAATGCATTGCCACTTGGCTGCCTCCTATTATTTCACACCTTAAAGACGAGATTGATTAATTCCTGTTGTGGGGTTTGAGGAATGGATTCCAATTTTTGGAGCTTTTTTCTAATGTCAGGAGCTGACTGGTTGATAAAATGCATATTGAGAATGAGATGGCTTTCTGACCCTTCAGGGTCTAGGGCTGTGAAGTGTCTCAGCATTGCTGCCAGATGGACCATGAACTAGGCTGGGTTTTCATCTTTACCTTGGATAGTTTAAGTTTGTCATAATTAACAGCTTTGAAATCTGCCTTTTTAAGCACTTCAACTAGGCAGGAAATCATATAATCTCACCTACCTACACCTGGCGAGCCTGTCTGCTATTCCCACTTGGGATCTTCTTGGGCAACTATACTGATGCCTTCTTGAAGGTCTTGCTCATGACGACAGTGGGTGTCAGTGTGGGACTGGGCTAGGGTATAAACTATCTCGCTCATCTGGGGAAAGGGTAGAAGTTAGGATGACATTTAAGTCACTCTAGGTTAAGTTGTAGTACTCGGTTAAATACTGGATTTCCTGTATATCTTTAATGGGGTCTCATGAGAAGGGGCCTAAGCACTGATTAATTTGGGAAAGGTCTGATAGAGAAAATGGTACATGCACTCTGACGATGCCCTCAGCTCCAGCCACCTCTTGAAGAGGAAATTGTTGGGCAGGTGGGGGAGTATTTGCTGCAGAACGAAATTGTAAGCCAAACTGGGTGTGGGGAGGGGAGGTGACAGCAGGGCTATAAGGTGGGAGAGCAGAGGCTGAGGAAGAATCGGGACTTGATTCAGCCTGCTGAGGAGTGGCCTGGGAAGGGGGAGAGAGGAAAGAGGGGTCTGCAGAAAAGGAGGATTCAGAAGACTCAGCAGCACTTGGGTTTGGGACTGAAGGGACAGGCAGGAGGGAAAGAAGAATTTGGGACTAGTCACATTGGGAGCAGAGGCTAGGGAGGGAGCAAAGTGTAATCTTGTAGGATGGAGAAATAAAAAGTGCCATTCTCTGGCCATTTAGAGCCATTATCAAGTTTGTATTGGGGCCAAGCAGTGTTGCAGGAGAAAATAAGATGCTTAGGTTTTAGATCAGGTGGGAGTTGAAGAGGTTTCAAGTTTTTAAGAACACAGGCTTAAGGGGGAAGGAGGAGGAATGGAGGGTGGATGGTTGCCCATAGTAAAAAGATACGTTTAGAGAAAAGAAGGGTAGAGACACAAGTGGGGGGTGGTACTTGCTGCCCAGAGGCAGTGGTACTTGCCACCAAGGTGGAGGATCAAGGCAGGTGTCCCTGCGGTGATCAAACAAATCTGAAATGTGAGTGAATAATCAGGCAGGCATCCCTGCAGTGATTAAACACCAAAGGAAGACTGTCTTCCCAAGTCCGTGACCAGCGCCGGAGTTTTGGGTTCATGGATAAAACAAGTATCCTCTGTCTCTACCAGAAAAGGAAAGGAACTGAAATTAAGGGAAGGGAGAGACTGAAAGGCAGTGCTGAAATTGAAAGAAGAAAAAGGTTGAGGGATAGTGAGAAAAGTTGGAGAAGAGAGTAAAAAGACCACTTACCCAATTTGAATCCTTGGGCTGGTTTGTCTGAGGACCCGAGGTCGTAGGTGGATCTCCTCATGGAGTGGGGGCCAGGACAGGAGGTGAGTCTCCCGAAGGAGTCCTCCTGTCCTGGGTCTCACCAAATGTCATGCACGTCCGTGTGAAGAGACCACCAAACAGGTTTTGTGTGAGCATCAAGGCTGCTTATTTTACCTGGGTGCAGGCAAGCCGAGTCCGAAAAAGGAGTCAGCAAAGGGAGATAAATGAGAGGCAGTTTTATAGGACTGGGGTAAGCAGTGGAAAGTTACAGTTAAAGGTGGTTATCTATTGTCAGCAGAGGAGGGAGTCACAAAGTGCATGGTGGGGAGATCATAAGACTCATTGTCCAGAAGAAGAATGTCATGAGGTTGATCCATCAATCAGTTGGGACAGGACAGAAACAAGTCATAATGGAATGTCATAAGGTTGGTCAATCAGTTAAGACAGGAGCTGACTGTTTCACTTCCTTTGTACTTCTCGGTTGCCTCAGGCCATCTGGATGTATACATGCAGGCTTGAGCTCAGAGGCCTGACACCCAGTGTCTGTTGTTCTTTGTGTTTTAGTAAATATTTTACTCTGATATTTGATCCTGCTGGTTGTGAAAATTTACACGTTCTCATGTTAGTAAACATGGCTACCTTCCTCTTTGACACCTGCATGGAAATTGGCTGAATGACATGTGGGTCCTTTGTGACTTTTCTCTGTATAAAGAGTGTCATAGTCACTGCCTCTGTGCTCGCCTGCATTACTACCAATATCTGAGGATTCCTCCAGGGAAGGCTGTTAAAAGAGTGATTGCTTCTAGGATGGGTAATCTGCTATTTTCTTAGATCTGAACAGATTCCCCCCCTGCCTCCAACTGCCAAAATATCCTTTTCCACCAAGATGAGATTCCTCTTCAGTTAAACAAAACTTGCTACTTTTTATATTTTTAAAACCTTTATATATATACACACACACGTACATATTTTGAAAATCTGGGGAAAATGACAACCCTTTGCATTCAACTCTAGTTTTTTGTGAGTCTGTGTATATTATTTTGTGGATATATATATATATATACACAAAATGTTTGTTTGTACTTTGAGTAATTTTGTTTTCATGTATTTTATTTTATTTTGAGATGGGGCCTCACTTTGTTGCCCAGGCTGAAGCTCAGTGGTGCGATCATAGCTCACTGCAACCTCTACCCTCAGGGTAAAGACATCCTCCCACCTCAGCCTTCCAAGCAGCTGGAACCATAGGTGCCTGCCACTATGCCCAGCTAAATTTTTTAATTTTTTATTTATTGATTTATTTTTTGAGATGGAATTTCTGTTGAACAGGCTGGAGTGCAGTGGTGTGATCTTGGATTACTGCAACCTCTGCCTCCCAGGATCAAGGAAGTCTCCTGCCTCAGCCTCCTGTGTAGCTGGGATTACAGGCATGAGCCATTGAGCCCGGCTGACATTTCACTGTGAATATTGTCATCTTTGAAGGCATTACTCATGCTCTATCTCATCTAGATACTGAGTGTCACTTGGTGTGTCAAAAATTTCTAACATTTCTTTCTTTTTTATTTTCTTTTTGAGACAGAGTCTGTGTTGCCCAGGTTGGAGTGCAACTGTGCGATCTCGGCTCACTGCAACCTCCACCTCCCGGGTTCAAGCAATTCTCCTGCCTTAGCCCCCTGAGTAGCTGGGACTACAGGCATCTACCACTATGTCCAACTAATGCTTGTATTTTTAGTAGAGACAGAGTTTCACCAGATTGTCCAGGCTAGTCTCAAACTTCTGACCTTGTGATCCACCTGCCTCAGCCTCCCAAAGTGTTGGGATTACAAGTGTGAGCCACCACACCTGGCCAAAAGTTTTTAACTTTTCTATAATGGGAACCAGGCATTTATTATTTATTTGAGCGTCTCTTGTATTCTTCACAAACATAAGAAATTTATACCGAGAGGGTATTATGACCTGTTCAAAAAGTATAATCAAACACCACTGGGAAGACATCATGTTGTGAAAAATCCCATACTCAGATTTGTCAGAACATTCACTACAATTAAATCCTTGTTGTCACCACTCTCCTCTTCTCACTTCTGTAAAGATAAGAACTCCTCCCATAAGCATTTGGTTAAAATGTGTTTTCATTTCAGGGTCTACTGACATTCAGGGATGTGGCCATAGAATTCTCTCAGGAGGAGTGGAAATGCCTGGACCCTGCTCAGAGGACTCTATACAGAGACGTGATGCTGGAGAATTATAGGAACCTCGTCTCCCTGGGTGAGGATACCTTCCCTCCAGAGGTGGGGGTGTGCCCTTGCATATCTTTGTATTTTCTCCAGTTGCCTCCTGGGAGCCCCATCCTTGCTTGACTGAAATGGAAGCTGTATTGATTTCAAAATGAAAAGCGTCATGATGTAGCATCTGGACTTTAACTGTGCCCTTTGTTTAGATGTTCTGCATTCTTCGTGATAGTTCAGTGGGGTTTCCAGAAGTAAAGTAGGCTTAAAACCTTATGGCTGGCAAGGCATGGTGACTCATGCCTGTAATCCGAGCACTTTGGGAGGCCAATGCTTGTGGATCACTTCAGGTTAGGAGTTCGATACCAGCCTCACCAACATGGTGAAATGTCGTGTGGTGGCACACGCCTGTAATCCCAGCTACTAGAAAGGCTGAGGTAAGATTATCACTTGAACCTGGGAGGCAATGGTTGCAGTGAGCTGAGAACACGCCACTGCACTCCAACCCTGGCAACAGAGCGAGACTCTGTCTCAAAAAACAAAAACAAAACCTTATGGCAGACTTTAAAGATATCCAGATTTCTGTTTGCTACTCCTGTGCTTTCGATTCTGTAGTTCTTGGAAGAGAGCTTGATGTCCACACATTACAATGCTCTTTAAGGATTCAGAATAAGGCAGGCAATGGAGGAATTTGAGATATTTTCCTAGGTCCATCTGTAATGTCTTCTTTCCTACAGAAACGTAGGGCTGGGGCTCTAGAAAAGCTCCAACATGTCATGTTTCCTACTTTTTATAAGCAGGAGTCTCTTTCTGACCTGTTGGAGCAAGGCAAAGAGCCCTGGACTATGTAACATAAAGTGAAAATAGCAAAAAAATTCAGATGGGTGGGGATTATTTATTTATTATTATTTTTTTGAGCCAGAGTCTCACTCTGTCTCCCAGGCTGGACTGCAGTGACACGATCTCAGTTCACTGCAACCTCCACCTCTTGGGTTCAAGCAATTCTCCTGTCTCAGCCTCCTGAGTAGTTGGGACTGCAGGCACATGCCACCACGCCCAGCTAATTCTTGTATTTTTAGTAGAGACGGGATTTCACCAGTTTGGCCAAGATGGTCTCCTTGTGATCCACCTGCGTCGGCCTCCCAAAGTACTGGGGTTACTTACAGGCATGAGCCACTGTGTCCGGCTGGGAATGTTTTACAGATGTAAACACAGGTAAGAGGTCAGATGGGCAGAGTGGAAGCTCCATTTTCAAATAGTGTGTGGGGAAACTCTTTGCAAGTGAGAGAATTCTGTGGGAAAAGCATCATTTAAATCCTGAGATCTCTGAATGGACATATTTCTTTGCCTCACTTATCCCTCTGCTCGCTCTTTTTCTCTTCTTTTCTTTTTACAGGTATGCACCACCACCACACCTGGCTAATTTTTGTATTTTTAATAGCGACGAGGTTTTGCCATGTTGGCCAGATTGGTCTCGAACTACCAACCTCAGGTGATTTGCCTGCCTCAGCCTCCCAAAGTGCTGGGATTACAGGGGTGAGCCACCACGCCTGTGCCCTGTGCTCTTGAGATGTGTGTTAGTTTGACCTTTTGCCCTCTAGTGGTGCTGCTGCAGCTCAGAGACAAAGGCAGGGTGTTTATCCTGATGAGCAGCACCCTGTCATCTGGCTTCTGTCACCTCTTTGTTTTCTTGAGTCTGCGGGCTGTGTCAAAGGGGTCTCTTTCCCCTGTGGTCTCTCCTTGATTCCATCTGATGCTCCATTCTCTGTCCCTATAGATCAGAACTGCCCCGTCCCTCTAGATACACCTGCCCCTTGACCTATTCAGGTTCCATCCCATTTCCTGTACTTGGAACACCTAATTAGGAGATAGAAAAATCTGGGCTGCTCCTCCTTTGCATCTGGGTCGCAGGATACTGCGCAGAGCCCTCTGTACTTGTTCAAATAGTCTGGTTGTCTATTTGAAATAGGAAAAATGGCCACATACAGTGGCTGCCTGTAATCCCATCACTTTGAGAGGCTGAGGCAAGCGGAACACTTGAGGTCGGGGGTTTGAGACCAGCCTGGCCAACATGATAAAACCCTGTTTTTACTAAAAATACAAAAAGTAGTCGGGCGTGGTGGCGGGTGCCTGTAGTCAAGAGACTGAGGCAAGAGAATCTCTTCAACATGGGAGAAAGAGGTGAGCTGAAATCATGCTGAATCTATACGCTGGATTTGTTGAATATGTGCCTATAAATAGAATTCATAGGTCAGTTTGACAAATTTCATAGGATACATTATAAGAGATATAAACCTGCTTCCTTCCCACCTTATCATACTGACTTTTAAAAATTTCTTCCATTTTTGCTGCACAATTGCAATTTTTCCCAGAGTTGAAGATAGGGTTCTTTTTTTTTTTTTGAGACCGAGTCTTGCTCTGTCATCAGACTGGAGAGCAATGGCACGATCTTGGCTCACTGCAACCTCTGCCTCCCAGGTTCAATTGATTCTCCTACCTCAGTCTCCTGAGTAGTTGTGACTACAAGCACGCACCACCATGCCCGGCTAATTTTTTCATTTTTAGTGGAGACAGGGTTTCATCATGTTGGCCAGAATATTCTCGATCTCTTGACTTCGCGATCTGCCTGCCTCTGCCTCCCAAAGTGCTGGGATTACAGGTGTGAGCCACCATGCCCAGGCAAGGATGCAATATTATTAATGCTCTTTAATAAATCAGTTCTTTTCCACTAAAGTCAAAATTTTAACTGATGAACTATAATTATATATTTTTTCACATGGAGTCCTGCTCTGTTGCTCAGGCTGGAGTACAGTGGCATGATCTCTGCTCACTGCTATCTCCTCCTCCTAGGTTCAAGTCATTCGACTGCCTCAGCCTTTCCAATAGCTGGGATTACAGGCGCCAAACTCCACCTCCAGCTAATTTTTGTATTTTTAGTAGACAGGGTTTCATCATGTTGACCAAGCTGGGTTTGTACTCCTGACTTCAGGTGATCCACCTGCCTGAGCCTCCCAAAGTGTTGGGATTACAGGCGTGAGCCACTGCTCCTGGCCTACTGTCACTTATTAACATATTGTATTTCTGACCACCTCAATATCCACAGTACTCTCTCAGACCCCACACTACTCTCATTATGTAAGGAAAGACACATGCTTATCCATTGGACAGTCTTCTCAGGATACAGCCTAAACCAATGTCTGCTCTGTATGATGGTTGACATGCCACTGTCTAAATTTTACTTTAAGTTCTGGGGTACATGTGCAGAATGTGCAGGTTTGTTACATAGGTATACATGTGCCATGGTGATTTGCTGCACCCATCAACCCGTCATCTAGGTTTTAAGCCCTGCATGCATTAGGTGTTTTTCCCAATGTTCTCCCTCCTCTTGCCCCCCACCCCGATAGGCCCTGCTGTATGTTGTTTCTGTCCCTGTGTCCATGTGTTCTAATTGTTCAACTCACTTATGAGTCAGAACATGCAGTGTTTGGTTTTCTGTTCCTGTGTTAGTTTGCTGAGCATGATGGCTTTCAGCTTCATCCATGTCCCTACAAAGGACATGATCTCATTCTTTTTTTTTCTTTTCTTTTCCTTCTTTTTTTTTTGAAATGGAGTTTCGCTCTTGTTGCCCAGGCTGGAGTGCAATGGCATGATCTCGGCTCACCACAACCTCCGCCTCCCGGGTTCAAGCGATTCTCCCGCCTCAGCCTCCAAAGTAGCTGGAATTACAGGTATGCACCACCTTGTCTGGCTAATTTTGTATTTTTAGTAGAGACGGGGTTTCACCATGTTGGTCAGGCTGGTCTCCAACTCTTGACCTCAGGTGATCTGCCCACCTTAGCCTTCCAAAATGCTGGGATTACAGGTGTGAGCCACTGTGTCCTGCCAGTCTCATTTTTTTTATGACTGCATAGCATTCCATGGAATACATGTGCCACATTTTCTTTAACCAGTCTATCCTTGACGGGCATTTGGTTTGGTTCTAAGTCTTTGTTATTGTAACTATTGCTGCAGGAAATATACATGTGCGTGTGTCTTTATAGTAAAATGATTTATAATCCTTTGGATATATACCCAGTAATGGGATTGCCAGGTCAATACTACATCCACTTTTAAGAACATGTCTGGGTCTGCAGCCCAAGATCAAATACCATTGACCTCACTTACTTTCAGTGTAAATTGGTGGACCTACTCTATTTATTTGAAAAGCAATAATTTACTCCAAATTTCTTTTGGCAAGTTAGTGTTTGTTGGTAGATGGCTGGGAATACTGCAGAGTTTTTGTGAAGATGGAAAAGTTACTTTAGTTAAGAAAAAAGATTTATCAGTCTCTGTCAGGTTTATTAGATGGAGCTTTTCATGTCTTAACCACCTCAACCTACCGTAAGAAATACTGTAGATTGAGATGCTTAACACCTTAAACTGCAGGAAATAATTTCTCATAAATCTGTAAGCAGTGAAGTCCAAGATGCATAAAAACACTTCCTGGGTGGTGCCTTCTTTCTATTTTACCCTAGTCTGCTTTTTTCTTTTTAATGGAGTTTTGCTAATTTTTGTATTTTTAGTAGAGATGGGGTTTAATAATGTTGGACAGGCTGGTCTCAAACTCCTGACCTCAGATGATTCACCCACCCTGGGCTCACAAATTGCTGAGATTACAGGCCTGAGCCACTGCACCTTGCCCCAGCCAGCTTCTTGCTGTGTCTCTCATATGTCAGAGTGAAAGGAAGCAAGCACTCTAGTGGTTTTCCTTATACAGGCACTAATCCTGTTCATTAGAGCTTCCTCCTCATGGCCTAATTGTTGCCCAATGTCCCCACTTCCAATAACATAATATTGGGGAATAGGATCTTAGTAGACTAATTTTGGTCAGTGCAAACATTTAGACCATGGGTGCCTTCGTTGTGTTGTATACCTTTTATTTTTCAGTTTGCTCCAAAGAATGTTTTCTCTGACCTTAGTCCATAAATTTCCCAATTCCAAAATTCTTTTCAATTACTAGACAGCCATGTTTCCCTTCTATTGCAGTATGCCCAGGCTTCATGTTGGAAAAATTCTCCTTTTTGGGGAGCTAACCTAACTAATTTTTGCAATGTAAGTGGTTGGTCGTAGCTTTCTTTATACTACTGTTCTGCAGTTAGTTTGAATTATGTGCAGTCACCCTTTCTCTATTAGAAAATATCTGTTCCTGGCCGGGTGCAGTGGCTCACATCTGTAATCCCAGCACTTTGGGAAGCCGAGGTGGGCGGATCATGAGGTCAGGAGATCGAGACCATCCTGGCTAACATGGTGAAACCTCGTCTCTACTAGAAATATAAAAAATTAGCCGGGCGTAGTGGCGGGCGCCTGTAGTCCCAGCTACTTGGGAGGCTGAGGCAGGAGAATGGCGTGAACCCGGGAGGTGGACCTTGCAGTGAGCCGAGACTGCGCCACTGCACTCTAGCCTGGGCGACAGAGCAAGACTCCATCTTAAAAAGAAAAGAAAATATCTGTTCCTTTTGTTCTCCAAAAAATTAAAAATCATGATTGGGAGTTTTATAATTTCCTTTAACATAAGTATTACTCTTAGTGTAATATTACATATTTCAATAGGAGATATTTATTGACTATCTGTAATTAATTGGAAACTGTGGGTTCCTTATGTCTTATAGGTATTTTTTCTAAATATGAGATCAAGGAATTACCAACAAAAAAGGAGAGTAACACAGGAGAAATATTCCAGACAGTAATGTTGGAAAGACATGAAAGCCATGACATAGAAGATTTTTGCTTCAGTGAAACCCAGAAAAATGTACATGACTCTCAATGTCGGTGGAGACATGATGAAAGACATTACAAACGAGTGTGTGTGACCTATAAGGAAAGTCTCATTGGTAGAAGAGACATGCATGGTAGAAAGGATGATGTACAAAACAAGCCTATTAAAAATCAACTTGGATTAAACTTACAGTCACACCTACCAGAACTGCAGCTATTTCAAGCTGAAAGGAAAATATACAAATATGATCACACGGAAAAATCTGTCGATAGTAGTTCCTTAGTTTCCCCACCCCAAGGTATTTCTTCTACTGTCAAAACCCACGTTTCTCATACACATGAATATAATTTTGTGGATTCGTTATTCACACAAAAAGAGAAAGCAAACATTGGGACAGAACACTACAAATGTAATGAGTGTGGCAAGTCCTTTCACCAAGGCTTACATTTTACTATACATCAAATAATCCATACTGAGGAGAAGCAGCTTAAATGTGATATATGTGGCAAGAGCTTCAGTAAAAAATCAAACCTTGCAAGTCATCGAAGAATTCATACTGGAGAGAAGCCATATAAATGTAACGAATGTGGCAAGGTCTTCAATAATATTTCACACCTTGCACAGCATCGCAGGATTCATACTGGAGAGAAACCATATAAATGTAATGAATGTGGCAAGGTCTTTAATCAAATTTCACACCTTGCACAACATCAAAGAATTCATACTGGAGAGAAACCTTATAAATGTAATGAATGTGGAAAGGTATTCCATCAAATTTCTCACCTTGCACAACATCGGACAATTCATACTGGAGAAAAACCTTACAAATGTAACAAATGTGGCAAGGTGTTCAGTCGCAATTCCTACCTTATACAACATCTGATCATTCATACTGGAGAGAAACCCTACAAATGTAATGAATGTGGAAAGGTCTTCAATCATATTTCACACCTTGCACAACATCGGAGAATTCACACTGGAGAGAAACCCTACAAATGTGATGAATGTGGCAAGGTCTTCAGTCACAAGTCATCCCTAGCAAATCACTGGAGAATCCATACTGGAGAGAAACCTTACAAATGTAATGAATGTGGCAAGGTCTTCAGTCGCAATTCATACCTTGCCCAACATCTGCTAATTCATACTGGTGAGAAACCTTATAAGTGTGATGAGTGTGACAAAGCATTCAGTCAAAATTCACATCTTGTACAACATCGCAGAATTCATACTGGAGAGAAACCTTACAAATGTAATGAATGTGGCAGAGTCTTCAGTCAAAATTCATACCTTGCATATCATCGGAGAATTCATACTGGAGAAAAACCTTATAAATGTAATGAATGTGGGAAGGTCTTCAGTCTAAACTCATCCCTAGCACATCATCGGAAAATTCACATTGGAGAGAAACCTTACAAATGTAATGAATGTGGCAAAGCTTTCAGTGTGCGTTCAAGCCTTACTAATCATCATGTGACCCATACTGGAGAGAAACCTTTCAAATGTAATGAATGTGGCAAACTCTTACGCAACAGTTCATATCTTGTTGGTCATCAGAGATTTCATGCCAGAGAGAAATCTAACAAATGTAATTAATGTGGCAGAGGGTTCAGTCAGCATTAAAGCCTTGCAACACATACAGTAATTTATACTGGAGAAAAACTTTGCAAGTATAATGAAGGTAGCAGAGCCTTTAGTTTTGTTCAAGGCTTAATAACCATTAGCTAGTCCATAGGGGAGAGAAACTTTACTAATGTATTGAAAGTGGCAAGGCCTTAAGGTGAAAGTCTGAGATCAGGATTTTTCAAAGAATTCTTGCTGGTGAGAAACCTAACAAATGTAATGAAAGTGGCAAGGTCTTCTGGCACAACTCTCACATTGTACAATATTGCAAAATTTCATACTTGAGAAACAAAAACACTGAGTGGGAAACCATTATGACTTCAAACATTCATCAGTATCAGAGAATCCATACTAAAGAGCCTTTATATAATTATATGTGATAGAGATTTTCTGCAGGCCATAGTCTTACTAGGCATCAAAAACTTTGATGAAACCATACAAAGGGAATGTGCATGCTTAGGCTTTTACCCAAGCATCAAAACTGGAACATCACAGGGTTTATACTGGAGAGTAACTACACAAAGATAATGAATGTAATAAGCCTTTCAGTGTAATATTCATTATTTTGTCATGAGAGATCTACTCAGTAAAAACCAAGTAAATGTAGTAAATCTGGAAAGGTCACTAGTCTAAGATGCATTCTCATGGTTCATTAAAAATTCATAGTGGAGGTGGCGGTGGCTCACGCCTGTAATCCCAGCACTTTGGGAGGCCGAGGCAGGCGGATCACAAGGTCAGGAGTTCGAGACCATCCTGGCTAACACGGTGAAACCCCGTCTCTACTAAAAATACAAAAAATTAGCCGAGTGTGGTGGTGGGCGCCTGTAGTCCCAGCTACTCAGAAGGCTGAGACAGGAGAATGGCATGAACCCGGGAGGCGGAGCTTGCAGTGAGCCGAGATTGCGCCACTGCACTCCAGCCTGGGCGACAGAGCAAGACTCTGTCTTTTAAAAAAATATATATATATATTCATATTGGAGGGCTGGATGCAGTGGCTCATTCCTGTAATCTCAGCACTTTGGGAGGCCGAGGCCGAGGCGGGTGGATCATTAGATCAAGAGATTGAGACCATCCTGCCAACCAACATGGTGAAACCCTGTCTCTACTAAAAATACAAAAAATAGCTGGGTGCACGCCTGTAGTCCCAGCTGCTCGGGAGGCTGAGACAGGAGAGTTGCTTGAACCTGGCAGCCAGAGGTTGCAGTGAGCCAAGATCGTGCCACTGCACTCCAGCCTGGTCGAGAGAGTGAGACTCTGTCTCAAAAAATAATTCATAGTGGATTCCAGGTGTGGTGGCTCACGCCTGTAATCCGAGCACACTGGGAGGCCAAGTTGGGTGGATCATGAGGTCAGGAGTTTGAGACCGGCTTGACCAACATAGTGAAACCCCATCTCTACTAAAAATACAAAAATTAGCCAGGTGTGGTAGTGGGTGCCTGTAATCCCAGCTATTTGAGAGGCTGAGGCAGGAGAATCACTTGAACCTGGGAGGCGGAGCTTGCAGTGAGCTGAGATCTCACCACTGCACTTCAGCCTGGGCAACAGAGTGAGACTCCATCTCAAAAAAAAAATAATAGTGGAACAAACACAAATGTAGTGATATGGTAAATTAACCAATTCACAGACTATAATCCATCTGAGAGCTCATAGGAAGTCTAATTCTCTGCCATTAATCTTTTATATTACATTCTGCAGAATAATTACAATTCAAAATATGTTAAAAGTCATGACATACATCAAAGACTCAAAGACATTTGGAAATGGCCAGTTACCTTCAGGTCATAAAATAATTGATTACATTGTTGAAGGAGAAAGACTTCTTTACCAATGTTAACTTTTTTTTGTTTTGTTTTGTTTTGGTTTTGGTTTTGGTTTTGGTTTTTGTTTTTTGAGACGGAGTCTCGCTCTGTCGCCCAGGCTGGAGTGCAGTGGCGCGATCTCGGCTCACTGCAAGCTCCGCCTCCCGGGTTCACGCCATTCTCCTGCCTCAGCCTCCCGAGTAGCTGGGACTACAGGCGCCCGCCACCTCGCCCGGCTAGTTTTCTGTATTTTTTTTTTAGTAGAGATGGGGTTTCACCGGGTTAGCCAGGATGGTCTCGATCTCCTGACCTCGTGATCCACCCATCTCGGCCTCCCAAAGTGCTGGGATTACAGGCTTGAGCCATCGCGCCCGGCCTACCAATGTTAACTTTCAAGCTGACATTAGAAATGTTTTTATGATGTCTTTCTTAGTCATTTCATGATCTATAGGCAAGAATAGGAAAAAATGGCCTACTTCATTAGGTGAGATCATTTCTCTCCATATTCCTGTGAAACAGGGACACTATCTTTTTGAAATTAAATATTGGCTGAATATTGGCTAATCCCAGCACTTTGGGAGGCGGACATGGGTGGATCACTTGAGGTCAGGAGTTGGAGAACAGCCTGGCCAGCATGGTGAAACCCCATCTTTACTAAAAATAACAAAAATTAGCCAGACATTGTGGCTGGCACCTGTAATCCCAGCCACTCGGGAGACTGAGGCAGAATTGCTTGAATCTAGGAGGCGGAGCTTGCAGTGGGCCGAGATTGCGCCACTGCACTTCAGCCTGGGTGACAGGTGAGACTCCATCTAAAAAAAAAAAAAAAAAACACAAAGAAAAGGAAACAGAACCAGACGGAGATTGTTGCCTACGTATGTGCTTCTGTGATGCTCCTCAAAAACAACAATGGGCCAGGCATTGTTGCTCACTCCTGTAATTCCAACACTTTGGGAGGCCGAGGCAGGTATATCACCTGAGATCAGGAGTTCGAGACCAGCTTGGGCAAGAAAGTGAAACCGCATCTCTACTAAAAATACAAAAACACGCCAGGCATAGTGACGCACGCTTGTAATCCCAGCTATGAGAGGCTAAGGCAGGAGAATCACTTAAACCCGTGAGGCGGAGGTTGCAGTGAGCCTAGATTGTGCCACTTCACTCCAGCCTGGATGACAGAGTATTTCAAAAAAAAAAAAAGGAAAAAAACAGCTGAATTAAGATTTGTAAGGGGCTGAGAATAATGTAAAGCTGTGATATCAGTCATATTATTGCATACAGGGCATTCTTCACAGAGGGCCAGTGTGGATTATAGGAAAGAAATGCTCTAACCAACCAATCATGAAACAGAGCAATCCAAGACCTCAAGAGACTGCAGTTTTTACTGGAGGAGATTAATACGTTAATAGGAAGTGATTACATGTAAGGTAGAGGTAATGCAGGGGAAATGTTAGCCACATCTCCATTGAATGGCAGTAGCTGTCATGTAGCAAGATTGAGGAAAAATTGATCTTAATCTTGAAATTGAAAAGAATAGTTATCACAGAGAAGAGGATTTTTTAGCATTTTTTTCTATTTGTAGAGACGAGGTTTCGCTGCGTGTCCCAGAGTGGTTTTGAACTCCTGAGCTCAAGTGATCCTTCTGCTTGGCTTCCTAAAAGTGTTGGGATTATAGGTGTGAGCCACTGTATCTGGTCCAAAGAGGAGAGTTTAATTATTAAAAAAAAAAAAACCACAATAGCATGTCAGGCGCCCGCTACCACGCCTGGCTAGTTTTTTGTATTTTTAGTAGAGACGGGGTTTCACCATGTTAGCCAGGATAGTCTCGATCTCCTGACCTCGTGATCCACCCGCCTCGGCCTCCCAAAGTGCTGGGATTACAGGGTTGAGCCACCGCGCCCGGCCTGTTATAGGTTTTCTAACCATACCTGACAGAAAGAGAAAACAAAGAAAAGGTATAAAATAACTTATAGGGCCGGGCGCAGTGGCTCACGCCTGTAATCCCAGCACTTTGGGGGGCTGAGGCGGGCGGATCACCAGGTCAAGAGTTAAAGACTAGACTGGCCAATATGGTGAAACCCCATCTCTACTAAAAATACAAAAAAAAGTTAGCTGGGAGTAATGGTGCATGCCTGTAATCCCAGCTACTTGGTAGGCTGAGGCGGGAGAACTGCTTGAACCCAGGAGACAGAGGTTGCAGTGAGGCAAGATAGTGCCACTGCACTCCAGCCTGAGTGACAGACTGAAGACTCCGTCTCAAAAAAAAAATAAATAATTTTAAAATACCTTATAATTGGCTGGGCATGGTGGCTCATGCCTGTAACCCCAGCACTTTGGGAGGCCGAGGCAGGCAGATCACTTGAGCACCGGAGTTCGAGACCAGCCTGGCCAACATAGCGAAATGGCATTTCTACTAAAAATACAAAAATTAGCCAGGCGTGGTGGCACACCTGTAATCCCAGCTACTCAGGAGTTTGGGGTAGGAAAATTGCTTGAACCTGGGAGGCGGAGGTTGCAGTGAGTCAGGATCACACCACTGCACTCCAGCCTGGGTGACACAGTGAGACTGTCTCAAAACAAACAAACAAAACCCTTACAATTTGCCAATAAAAAGTATCTTTTCTAGTTACTTTCAGAATGCACGTAAAGTGAATTGAAAATTCTGCCCTGGTGAAAGTTCATCCTATCAGTTGGGTCACCCTTGCCATATCCAACTGATACAGGAGGTAGAAAGAAATTATTTAGGCAGATAGTGAGGGCAAAAACTCCTCTGCAGAGCTTCCCTTCTAACAAAAAGCTGCCCAAAATATCATTTTGTTCTAATGAAGAGCAGCCTGAAAAATTGATCTGAAAACAGGTAAGCAAGCTGGAAGCTTGCATGGAGGAAAGTCAGCAGCTGCGCCAATAGGAAAGGGGCAACCTTGGGGCTAGGCATGCCCACAATGGAAGCTCCGTCTTTCCTTTTTTGTTAGCACGTGTACAGTAAGAAAGAAATGGGCAAGATGGCGCACATCTCAGGCACAGAACCCACCTGCATAATAAAAGATTGGGGAGGGGGCTACCAGAAATTCATGCTGTATGCAAATGACACATCTGGTCCTAACGAGTTTTTCACGCCCTATGTAGATAAGACACTGCCTCCCCACCAGCTCATCAATAAAACCCCTACATTTTACCACGAACCCTCAAACCATTTTTCCAGGACCCCTCTCTGTAGCAGAGAGCTATTGACTTTCTTTCGCCTATTGAACTTCCACTCTAACGTCACTCTTGGGTGTCCACGTACTTGATTTCCGTGGCCATGAGACAGCGAACCTCAGGTATTACCCCAGAAAATGAGGCTGCTTCATAACTAAACCAAAGTCAAGAGGACAGATGAAAAATAAACTCAGGACACAAACATTGCTTCAAGAACGTGGTTCTCCGAAGTATGGCTGCTGAAACTTCCTGTTGTAAACAGAAGCCAGCTTTTTCTTCTTTTTTTTTTTTGGACAGAGTCTTGCTTTGTCACCAGGCTAGAGACAAGTGGCACAATCTCGGCTCACTGCAAGCCACGACTCCCTGGATCAAGCAATTCTCCAGCCTCAGCCTCCGGAGTAGCTGGGATTAGAGGCACGTGCCAACACGCCTGCTAATTTTTGTATTTTTACTAGAGAGAGGGTTTCACCATCTTTGCCAGGGTGGTCTTGAACTCCTGACCTTGTGATCTGCCTGCCTTGGCCTCCCAAGGTGCTGGGATTACAGGCATGAGCCACTGTACCAGCCCAGATTTTTCTTATAGCTGCTAAAATAAATCACCTGGGACTTTAAAAATAGTTTGTGAACCAAGTATCTGAGACGTCTCAATCAGTTTAGAAAGTTTATCTTGCCAAGGTTAAGAGTATGCGCATGACGCAGGCTCAGGAGGTCCTAATGGCATGTGCCCAATATGGTCTAGGTAGACCTTACATTTTAGGGAGACAAGTCATATCAATCAGTAAGTGTCAGATGTACATTGGTTCAGTCGGGAAAGGTAGAACTCAAAGCCGGGGAGGGGGGTTCCAGGACATAGGTAGATAAGAGACAAATGGTTGCTTTCTTTTCAGTCTCTGATTAGCCTTTCGTACTTTGAGTGATTTTTGTTCTCATATATTTTATTTTAATTTAAGATGAGGTCTTGCTCTTTTGCCAGATACTCGGGAGGTTGAGGCAGGAGAATTGTTTCAACCTGGAAACGGAGGTTGTGGTGAGCCGAGATCACGCCATTGCACTCCAAGATGTGGTTGGGGAGAAATCCACAAATTTTGGTGATCAGAACGGAGGCATTCTGTGCTCAGTGCCATGAGAGTAGGAAAAAATACTTTTTTGGGGGGGGCGGGGGAAGGGAGTCTCGCTTTGTCGCCAAGGCAAAGTGTAGTGTCGGAATCTCAGCTCACTGCAAAGTCCACCTCCTGGTTTCAAGAGATTCTTCTGCCTCAGTCTCCCGAGTAGCTGGGATTATAGACACCCATCACCACGCCCGGTTGCTTTTGGTATTTTTAGTAGAAACGGGGTTTCACCATGTTGGCCAGGCTGGTCTCAAACTCCCGACTTCAAGTGATCTGCCCTCCTCAGCCTCTCAAAATGATGGGATTACAGGTATAAGCCACAGCACATGGCCTTTTTTCCTATTTCAAATAGGCAAGCCAACTATTTGAACAACCAGAGAGGGCTCTGTGCAGTATCCCGGGCCCCAGATGCAGAGGAGCAGCCCAGGTTTTCTGATCTCCTGATTATGTGTTCCAAGTACAGGAAATGGGATGGAACCTGAATAGGTCAAGGGGTAGGTGTATGGAGGCCTCAGTTCTGATCTACAGGAACAGAGAACAGAGCATCAGATGGAATCAAGTACAGAAGGAGAGACCACAGGGGAAAGAGATCCCTTTGACACAGCCCTCCCTGTGCCGCAGAGTCAAAAAACCAAAGAGGCCACAAAAGCCCGATGACAGGGTGTTGCCCATCAGGATGAAGACTCTGCCTTTGTCTCTGAGCTGCAGCATCACTAGAGGACAAAATAAATCAAACTATCACACATCTAAAGAGCAGAAGGGCCTGGAGCGGTGGCTCACACTTGTAATTTCAGCACCAGGCAAATCACCTGAGGTCAGGAGTTCGAGAACAGCCTGGCCAACATGGTGCAACACCATCTCTACTAAAAATAAAGAAATCAGCCTGGTGTGGTGGTGATGCATGACTGTGTTTCCAGCTACTTGAGAGGCTGAGACAGGACAGTCACTTGAACCCAGGCGGCAGAGGTTGTAGTGAGCTATTGTGCCACTGCACTTCAGTCTGGGCAAGAGAGGGAGACGCTGTCTCAAAAAATTAAATAAGTAAGTAAATAGCAGAGAGATAAGAGGGGGCAAATAAAGATGTTCACTCAGAGATCTCAGGATTTAAACTTTTCTTTTCCCACAGAATTCTCCCACTTGCAGAGTTTCCCCACACACTAGTGGAAGGTGGAGCTTCCACTCTGCCCATCTGAGCTCTTACCTGCCTTTACGCCTGTAATACATTCCCACCCAGCTGGATATTTTTGCTATTTTCACTTCACTCTCCACAGTCCTGGGCTCTTTCCCTTGCTCCAACATGGAGACAGCAGGGCAGAAAGAGACTCCTGCTTATAAAAAAAAAAGAAAGGTGACATGCTGGAGCTTTTCTAGAGTCCCAGCCCTAGGTTTCAGTAGGAAAGAAGACATTGCAGATGATCTAGGAAAACATTTCACTAATTGCTCCGCTGACTGCCTCCCTCTGAATGCTTGGGGAGCATTGTAATATGTAATATGTGGACATCGAGCTCTTCCAAGAACTACTGAATCAAAAGCACAGAAGCAAACAGGCAAACGGATATCTGTTTGTTTTTAGGCAGAGTTTCGCTCTTGTTGCCCAAGGTGGAGCGCAATGGTGCTATCTCAACTCACTGCAACCTCTGCCTCCCGGGTTCAAGCGACCTCTCTCGCCTCAGCCTCTCGAGTAGCTGGGATTACAATCACGCGCCACCACCCCTGCCTAATTTTGTATTTTTAGTAGAAACAAGATTTCTCCATGTTGGTCAGGCTGTTCTCAAACTCCCTACCTCTGGTGATCTGCCCGCATCAGCCTCCAAAAGTGCTGGGATTCCAGGCGTGAGTCATCGCGCACGGCCAGAACTGGATATTTTTAAAGTTAGCCAGAAGGTTTTGTTTTGCTTTTTGAAACAGAGTCTCGCTCTGTCACCTGGGCTAGAGTGCAGTGGCAGGATCTTGGCTCACTGTAACTTTTCCCTCCCAGGCTCAAGAGATTCTCCGATTCTCTTTCCTCAGCCTTTCTAGTATCTGGGATTTCAGGCGAGTACCATCATGCCCTGCTAATTTTTGTATTTTTAGTAGAGACAGAGTTTCATCATGTTGGCCAGACTGGTCTCGAATCCCTGACCTGAAGTGATCCACTAGCCTTAGCCTCCCAAAGTGCTGAGATTAGCCTTAGCCTCCCAAAGTGCTGGATTAATTAATATTTGGGACAGGCTCTGGCTTTATCGCCCAGGCTCACGCCTGTCCCAAATATTAATCAATTAAATTAAAAGTATTATGTAATAACACCAATTTTTCTTTCCCCACTTCACTGTTCCACTTTATACCCAACTCTGAGAAAAGGCAAGAGAGTGACTCACAACTGAATAAGTCACTGCCCTCGGGCTGAATAGGGATTCCAAGTGGAAGCTGACCTCAGATGCCAAGATTTACAGAATGTAAACGTCTCATAGATAGGAGTTTAAAAATTCTCAACCTCATCTGTATAATTTAAACAAATTTTTAAAGTTACTAGATTACATACAAAGTCAACATGTCACGACTAGTAGTATGAACTCACCTACTCATCTGAACCCAAAGTCCCCCGCTCCTTTTTTTCTTTTGAGACAGGGTCTCTGTTGACCAGGCTGGGGTGCAGTGGCATGATCTCGGCTCACTGCAGCCTGGACCTCCTGGGCTCAAGTGATCCTCCTACATCGGCCTCCAGAGTAGCTAGGATTACAGGTGTCCACCATCATGGCCCGTTAACTTTTTTTTTTCTTTTTTCGGTCAGAGACGTGGGTCTCATTATGCTGCTCAGGCTAGTGTCGGGCTCCTGGACTCAAGCAATCCCCTTGTCTTAGTCTCCTACAGTGCTGGGATTACAGGGATGAGCCACTGCGCCCAGCCTGTCTTCATTACTGTGCTTCCCTCCCTAATTCTGTACATATCTCTCATTCTCCTCTCCTCTCTCCAGCTCTTGTTTTCTTGTCTTTTTCCCTGGGATTCTGCGTCTCATATTTGCCCCTCTCCTCTCCTGCTGTTTATCCCCTTCTTCCCTTTATTCCTTCTCTTCCACCTCTTCTGCTCCATCCTCACAACTTATTTAACCTCTTATTGCTCCTTCTTCATAGATCTTTCAATCTTTCGATTGTCCTCAGTCTCCATAGATTTCTCCCTCTTCTCCCATCTCTGCGCCTCCTCTGCTCTCCCTGTTAAATTCTCTCTTCCCTGTTATATCCCCCGTCCCCACTCTATGGCACTCTAGACCCACAATAATCCTCCCTGCTGTGCTTCTCCCTCTGTTCTCCTTGCCATGTCTCTGTACATCTAGCTTTTCTCTACATTTCTGCAGTTACTTTTCTCCTCCTGTTTTCTTTTCTTATCTCAGGTTTTCTACTGCTCTGTCTCCTGATCCCTTTGGCCCACACGATTACAGGGGGGTTTGGAGTAAGAGGCCTGCATCCCAGGGGAGCACATTTTCCAGGGGCTGGAGCTGGGCAGGCAAGAACAGCCCGTGTCACAGGACAGGCCCCGGGCACCTCCCCAGCGCGCGCTCAGGAGAAGCGGTGACTGCGGAGGGGAGACCTGGGGAGCAGCAGGACCTGGCACGAGGAGGGAGGTGGGGGGCGACGGCGCCTTAAGACAGTGGTGGGGTCTGCAGGATCTCAGGACCAGGCAGAGGACGCGGCCTCTGAGGGACTGGGGCCAGGGCGCTACACTCGGCAAGTCAACGAAGGCGAGGGTGGGAGGCGCCCAGGGCGGGAATCCACCTCACCTGTGAGGACTTTAAAAAGCGCGGGGCGGGAGGAGTTAGAAAAAGGTTTTAAGCAGGAAAACTACGCAATAGAAAGTGTATACATTGCCCTACAGCAGAAAAACCAGACCGCACCAGCCTCAAGGCGACTTCAAACCCAAAAGGAAGCGAACCCGACTCTCAATTTGCTCTGCATGAAGCAAGACGGGCGAGAATTTCCAGGTCTGTAGGAAAGGAAGTGAACCCCAGACTCTCAAAGGGACGTCTCAATTTGCTCTGCATGAAGGAAGAAGGGCGAGAATTTCCAGGTCTGTAGGGACCCCAGGTCCCAGGTACAGAAGCGCCGGGGAACTGGGAAACACAGACTTAATACAAGACAGAGAGAAACTCACGGGTTGCAGTGAGACCTTCACTCCACGCTATCCGCTTTCAGGTTTGCGTGAATCTGCGTGGGCAGGACAGAAATAAGGCCTGGGCGGGGTCCACGAGGAGGTGGGCGGGGCCTGGGCAGGGCGAAGCGCGGGCGCCACGGGGAGAGACTTTGCCCTTTAGAACCGGCAGAGGGCGGGGCTGGGGCGGCACCTGTGAGTCTCAGTCTTGAGCCCAGCGCCTCTGTTTTTCCGATTTTGGAGGCAAGACCGGCCAGGAAGGCTGAGGCTTGATTCAAAAGCCCTGGAATTGTCTGGAATGGGGATGCAAACTAGAATGTGAAATGCAAAGCCTTGCCTGGGCGGAATGTACGATTTCATGCTGCCGGCCCACAGAACAGAATAGAAATCTTCTCCCTTTCTATTCGCCATTCACTCTGGGGGGGTGGGAGTCGGGGTGGGGGAAGGGTCTACCCTGTGCTTAGCTTCAGAGACTTCCCTAGGGCCACACCTGGGATGCGGGACGGAGTGCTCAGGCCAGGGAAGAGTGAGGTCACCACCTGCTGCTTAAACACAGCAGGGATGCGGGCGCTGGGGAGGGAGCCTGAGGTCGCAGCTACTCAGGAAGCAGCAGCGGGAGGTTCGCTGAGCCTGGGGTTCCAGACCAGCATGGGCGACAAAGTAATAGTCCCTCCCGCAGTGCTCCCTTCCTCATTCTCTAAATTTTTAAAATAAAATTTTGATTCTGTAGGGATCCAACATTATTCTTTTCCATGTGAATATCCAGTTAGTCGTCCCAGCACATTTATGAAGGAGATCTAATACTTTCTTTTTTTTAATTTCCTTTTTTTTTTTTTTAAGACAGTATTTCTCTGTCTCCCAGGCTGGAGTGCAGTGGCAAGGTCTCAGCTCAGTGCAGCCTGTACACCCTGTGTTGAAGTGATTCTCCTGCCTCAGTCTTCGGAGTAGCTGGCATTACAAGCGCGCCACCATGTCCAACTAATTTTTGTATATTTGGTAGAGACGGGGTTTCACCATGTTGGCCAGGCCGGTCTCAAACTCCTCACTTGAAGTGATTCACCTGCCTCGGCCTCCCAGAGTGTTGTGATTACAATCGTGAGCCACCAAGCCTGGCCCAAGAAATACTCTTTACTTCACCATTTAAATGTTGAGACAATATAATTGAAAACAAAATGATCTTCCCCCGAATGAGAAATCATCTACACGACGATAACAGAATAAGAAATAAAAATGATTTCATTAATAAATAAGCCTTAGACCAGAATGTGATGGCAAATAGAGGAAAAGAGCTAAGAGGTTGAAAACAGAGAAAGACACTTCACTGTTCTATACAACCCATTAAGTACATGTTTTCAAGATAAACACTAATCAGTCCTCAGGGACTGATTAAGTACATGTTTTCAAGATAAACACTAATTAGTCCTCAGGGAAGAGGACTTGACAACACCCTTGATCGCACATGGCTCTACTCTTGGTAATGGAGGTGACCATCTGTGTCAGCTAACTAGAGTCATCCTGAGGGAGGGGGAGAAACCCTAACCCATAACTTTTGGCAAGTGTGAGTTTTACAACAGGGCAGCAGGTGCCCTCTCTGGTGAGGCTCCTACAATCCGACAGAAACTGATGTCAGCAGTAAATAAAACTTAGAGTATATGATTAAGTACAGAATTTACTTGAAGGCAAAGCTTGGAAATAGCCACCTGGAAACATCAACTCTAAATGAATTGGATCAGCATTCCAAAGTAGAGATATTAAGGTTTCACACACATAGGGAAAGACAGAGAATCTTTAGCAGAATCACCACATTTTTTTATTCAAGACCAGTGCATAGGGTGCAGCCACTTGCTTGGTTGTGGATTGATACACTTTAAGGAAGGTCAAAGTGTACCTTATCATTACAAAAGAAGGGACAATGATCCGAGGAGGTCTTAGCTCTGTGGCTGCTTAGTCTTCCTAATTACTTACAGGAAAAGTCTTAGAAATTGCCCCTGCATAACACTGGACTCAGGTTGCATGACCACATTCCTCTCAAGGCTCAGAATTACCTCAAGGTCCATAGCCTTAAATTGAAGTCATTTGATGTTTGAATTATTTAATTTCCTACTGAGATAAAGATACTGTCTCCCTTGTTGTTTGCCTTTCAAAAAGAACTCCCAAGTCCTGCAGAAATACATCCCTGGGTCATTAAACTGAAAAAAGGTTTAGTTTCGCCGGGCGCGGTGGCTCAAGCCTGTAATCCCAGCACTTTGGGAGGCCGAGACGGGCGGATCACGAGGTCAGGAGATCGAGACCATCCTGGCCAACACGGTGAAACCCCGTCTCTACTAAAAAATACAAAAAACTAGCCGGGCGAGGTGGCGGGTGCCTGTAGTCCCAGCTACTCGGGAGGCTGAGGCAGGAGAATGGCGTGAACCCGGGAGGCGGACCTTGCAGTGAGCCGAGATCTGGCCATTGCACTCCAGCCTGGGTGACAGAGCAAGACTCCGTCTCAAAAAAAAAAAAAAAAAAAAAAGGTTTAGTTTCTAAAAGAAAAAAAGAAAAGTTAGCCGGGCATGGTGGCTCATGCCTGTAATCCCAGCTACTCGGGAAGCTAAGGCAGGAGAATCGCTTGAACCCAGGAGATGGAGGTTGTGGATGAGGCGAGATCGCGCCTTGCACTGCAGCCTGGGTAACAGAAAAAAACTGTCTAAAAAAAAAAATAACACCTCAGAAGACAGAGAAAATGAATTTACAAATTTTCTAACTGAATATTCTAAGAGATAAAAGGAAATAAAATCTCTTCCCTTACTTTTAAAGGAGGAATTACACTTCTCATTTATTTGCTTGTTTGTTTGAGACAGGGTCTAGCTTTGTCACCTAGGCTGGAGTGTGGTGGTGAGTTCAGAGCTCACTGCAGTCTCCAACTTTCTGGCTCAAGTGATCCTCCCACCTCAGCGCCCCAAGCAGCTGGGACCACGGGCGTGGACCACCACACCTGGCAGATTTTTTTGATTTTAAGTAGGGACGAGGTCTCACTATGTTGCCCAGGCTGATTTCGAACACCTGGGCTCAAGCGATCCTCCTGCCTTGGCTCTTGAACCTGCTGGGATTACAGGTGTGAGACACCACTCCAGGCCGTGACTTTATTTCCATGAAATATGAAATTATCCTCCACTCCTGTGTGTAATAGGCAGTTTTGCATGTCACCTTTCAGTTTCCATTATCCACTCAAACAACCCAGGATCTTGCTTAGTTTAATAAGCCATTCTAATTACCAGTCCCCGCTGCAACCAGCGCCCCACTCCACCCCTTTACCAAGATTCCTGCCCCTCTCCCCTACCCTGCCCCAGACGGAGGGGAGCTTGCACCGCCAGCAGGATGCGTGACTCTACCTGCTCAAAAAAGGTGCTTTGTATTAAAACCATTTTCAACTTAAGAGGAAAAACGATTCAGCGATCAGTACAGGTGGCCTACTACAGTAAGTTGTTTTACCTTCGATTGTTTGAAATATTAACTCAAAACGGACAGGAAGCATCCCTGTGATATTAGGGGTAATATCACGGCATATCAGAAACAATCCACAAATCAGTAACCCGGGAATCCAGTCCTGCAGGATGGAGGATGGAGAGGATGACAGCAGGAGACATCTGGGGCCCAGCTGGGGAGAAAGACAGCACGCGGCCCCTCCAGACCCTACACTTCAAAACATCCCTTCCAGACCTCGCCCTCAAGATGATGAT
Source organism: Theropithecus gelada (assembly GCF_003255815.1). NCBI lineage: Eukaryota > Metazoa > Chordata > Mammalia > Primates > Cercopithecidae > Theropithecus > Theropithecus gelada. The sequence continues at coordinate 29,430,884 of NC_037687.1, read as the reverse complement.
CTCTCTCTGGCCCGGGCGTTCCCACTTTCCAGCCCGGCTCCCAGGCAGCCTCCTCATTCTTGCCCCGTCCAGATCCTGTTCAAGGCCCCGCCCCTTCTAACCAGGCGCCACCCCTACAGCCGCCTCCACACTCTCATAGCCAGGAGTGGCTGTGATCTATCAGCCTTGGCCTCCCAAAGCATTGGGATTACAGGCGTCACCCACCCCACATAGCCCAATCTTCTTAACATAAACACTTTAATGTCAATTAATGCTTAAACTCAATGTTAAGTCAACTCAGTCTCATGTCAATGCCTAATTGGCTCTAATGTCAATTAAAGCTTTATGATTTTCTATAGTCACTGTATTTGGAACAATTATCTGAAAAATGAATTTTCTGATGTTCTGCAAGGATTGACCTCAGACTGAAGACCTTGCCACCCTTATGACTCCAACTCAAACAATTTTGGAAACTCACTGAGTTAAGAGACAGCTTCAAGAAATCAAAAAACCAATGCATGAAGAAAATGAGAAGGTCAACCAACATACAGAAATTATGAAGAACTACACAGAAGCTCTCGGGCTAAAAATACAGTAACTAAATGGAAAAATTCAATACATGGGTTCAAAATCAGAATTCATAATGTAAATTAAAAATTAGACTGGGGGACTGGCAAGGTGGCTCACACTAGGACTTGGGGAGGCCGAGGTGGGTGGATCACCTGAGGTCAGGAGTTTGGAGAACAACCTGGTTATTATGGCAAAACCCTGTCTCTACTAAAAATACAAAGATTAGCTGGGTGTGGAGGTGGGCTCCTGTAGTTCCAGTTACTCTAGAGGCTGAGGCAGGAGAAGCACTTGAACATGGGAGGCAGAGGTTGCAATGGGCCGAGATCGCTCCACTGTACTCCAGCCTGGGTGACAAAGCAAGACTGTCTCAAAAAAATAAAACAATTTAAAAAATAGGCCAGGCACGATGGCTCACGCCTGAAATCTCTTCACTTTGGGAGGCCAAGGTGGGCAGATCACCTGAGATTAGGAGTTTGAGACCAGCCTGACCAACATAGAGAAACCCCGGCTCTATGAAAAATGTAACAATTAGCCAGGTGTGCTGGTGCACACATGTAGTCTCAGCTACTTGGGAGGCTGAGATAAGAGAATCACTTAAACCCAGGTGACAGAGGCTGGAGGTGAGCCGAGTTTGCACCACTGCACTCCAGCTTGGCAACAGAGCAAAACTTCATCTCAAAAAATTTTTTTTTCAAGTACCAGAAGTCCCAGAAGACAGTGAGAGGAAGAAAGGTATAGAAAAGCCTGTTGGAAGACATTAATGACCAAAAATTTCTAATTTCAGAAGGCAAGAGAAATTATGGCCATCATGGTGAAACACCATCTCTACTAAAAAGTACAAAACTTAGCTGGGAGTGGTGGCGCCTGCCTGTAATCGCAGCTACTCGGGAGGCTGAGGCAGAAAAACTGCTTGAACCCGGGAGGCGGAGGCTGCAGTCAGTCAAGATCATGCCATTGCACTCCAGCCTGGGTGACAAGAGCAAAACTCAGTCTTAAAAAAAAAAAAGCGGGCATGTGAAAGAACATTTCTGTTTTATCCTAAAAAAAATGCATAATATGAACAAATCACCAGGACAGAAATAAAGAACAAAAGAATACAAAATAGCTCTCAAAATACATGAAAAGAATGCTTTCAGCAAAGTATTAAAATCTATTTTAAATATACATGTCCACGATTAATGACATCTACTCAGACTCTCAAGGAATAGAAAATATAAATAAAAAGGGCTTTCATTTTCACCGAATACAAAAAAGGACATGGTGGTAAGACCACAGTAGTAAGCCTTGCTTGAAAGAGTGAGAATGGCCGGGCGCGGTGGCTCAAGCCTGTAATCCCAGCACTTTGGGAGGCCGAGACGGGCGGATCACGAGGTCAGGAGATCGAGACCATCCTGGCTAACACGGTGAAACCCCGTCTCTATTAAGAAATACAAAAAACTAGCCGGGCGAGGTGGCGGGCGCCTGTAGTCCCAGCTACTCGGGAGGCTGAGGCCGGAGAATGGCGTGAACCCGGGAGGCAGAGCTTGCAGTGAGCTGAGATCCGGCCACTGCACTCCAGCCTGGGCGACAGAGTGAGACTCCGTCTCAAAAAAAAAAAAAAAAAAGAAAGAGTGAGAAATTTCTCATGTTCTCAGTCAGAGAGGGCACCTTTGCAGCTGGGGGGGTCCGGATGGAATCTTCCCATATCTAAAAGAGGAAATGGCAAGTCCAAAAAGAAGTAATCGGTTTTGCAGGAATTCTCCAGATATCTGCAGTGAAGTCACCACACTCACAGGCATCCAGTATGTTATTCTTAGTAACAGTGAAAAACTGTCAAGGAGATTATGTGAAGTCAGGGGCTTGAGACCAGCCTGGCTAACATGGTGAAACCCTATCTCTACGAGAAATACAAAATTAGCCAAGCCTGGTGGCGGACGCCTGTAATCCCAGCTACTTGAGAGGTTGAGGCATGAGAAATCACTTGATCCTGGGAGGTGGAGGTTATAGTGAGCCCAGATTGCTCCAGTGAACTCCAGCCTGGGCAACGGAGGCAGATGGAATTTAAGATGAGAGAGACTGAGAAAAGGCATGGGTGAGTTGTGAGCAAACTTGTGAGGTAGGACGCTTCAGAATCACAGAAGACTGGCTACTACAATACCTGCTATTTTATTTATTTATTTATTTATTTATTTATTTATTTATTTTTTGAGACGGAGTCTCACTGTGTCGCCCAGGGTGGAGTGCAGTGGCCGGATCTCAGCTCACTGCAAGCTCCACCTCCCGGGTTTTTACGCCATTCTCCTGCCTCAGCCTCCCGAGTAGCCGGGACTACAGGCGCCCGCCACCTCGCCCGGCTAGTTTTTTGTATTTTTTAGTAGAGACGGGGTTTCACCGTGTTAGCCAGGATGGTCTCCATCTCCTGACCTCGTGATCCGCCCGTCTCGGCCTCCCAAAGTGCTGGGATTACAGGCTTGAGCCACCGCGCCCGGCAATACCTGCTATTTTAGAAAAGAAGGAGACAGAAGAATCCACTGAGGAATGTCACTTTACCTGAGGAACAGCCATCCCTGGCTCCTTTTCTTTGCCCTTTGTGGTGGCTTCATTACATAGCAAGAGTCTTTGGAAATCAATCCTGTGTGTAAAAAAATATGAGATTTAATTTTTCCTTTTTTTTTTTTTTGAGATGGAGTCTAGCTCTGTCACCAGGATGTGGCTCGGTGGCATGATCTCAGATCACTGTAACCTCTGCCTCCCTGGTTCTAGCGATTCTCCTGCCTCAGCCTCTTAAGTAGCTGGGACTACAGACATGAGCTGCCAGGCCCAGCTAATTTTTCTATTTTTACTAGAGACGGGGTTTTACCACGTTGACCAGGATGGTCTTGATCTCCTGACCTCATGATCTGCCCACCCAGGCCTCCTAAAGACTCGGGATTGATGTGAGCCACCGCACCCAGCCGAGATTTAGTGTTTAGAAATCACTCATTCCTTTCCTGTGACAAAACACGCACACACAGGGGACACCCCACCCGGGAGAAGTCCTCTGCTGCCCACTGCACCAGAGATTATGCAGAGATAACAATGTCCCACAGGAAGATCTACAAGGGTAATTTTGACTTGTTTTTAGATTCCACTCCCCCCTCCCTGGAAAAGTCCAAACACATGCTGCAGCAGGGCACAGACCTTCAGGGCACAGATCTGGCACTAACCAAACCCCACACAGAGCACAGCCCCCTCACCTCCCTGTGGATCACAGGCTGATCTCAGCTCTCAACATGGAGGAAACTGCCTTGACGTTCAATGCTGGACACAGATGAGAATCACCAGCGCCATTATAAGTATTATTGAGGGTGGGTCCCATCCTATGATAATAGCAATCTCTGATAAAACAGCATAAAACATGTATTTGCAAAATGTCTGAGAACCCTCATGTAAAGTCAGGGTTGAGCTCCACTCAGAGGGCACCAGCCCAGCACAGCCCCACCTTCTGGCTCTGCTCTCTGCTTGGTGATTTGTTCTCACCAGAATCCAGTGAACAGTAAAGGAGCAAAAAGAATCACACAGAATAGGCAATATGGACCAGAGGTGGGGGTGAAGGTGGGGTTGCCATGTCAAATGGGGGACTGTAGGAGATCACAAAGGTTTCCATAGAGAAAGTGATGTCAGAACCAAGACTTAGGGAAGAAAGGTTGCTTGTCACTTGCAGCTGCAGGGCCAGAGTACTAGGCAGAGGGACAGCCCAGAAGGCCCTGAGACAGGAGCAACCTCAGTCCCAGAAAAAAGAAAGAGGCCTGTATGGCTTGAGCCGTATGGCTGGAGGCCTGTATGGCTGGAGCAGATGAAGTGAGGAGGACCCAGGCAGGAGATGAGGTCAGAGGGGTCCTGGGAGCACAGATCCATAGGGATGAGGTCTTGAAACATTTTTCCCCCACACCTCAAAAGAATTTTGGAAATGATGTATTTTCTCACTCCTTTCACGTATACATGTAATTTTCTCTTTACCTTATAAATTACAACACTTACAAATAATGTATTTCCCATATTTAAAATACATGGTGTCGACCTCAGCTAAGCCCCTAGAAGTACATTGTCACCCTCATCTGAGACGTGTAGGACTGCAAGGGAATGTTTGGGGGTTTAGGAAGTCACTTATGGACATGTGAAGGTGGAGACGCCTGTTTGATGTCCCAGGAGAGAGAGGAGGGAACTGGGCACAGGACTGTAGAGCTCAGGGGAGAGGACTGCAAGGGACATGGAGCCATGTAGGTGGGTTAAAGCCATGAGATGAAAAGGTTCAAGGTGATTTGAGTCTAATCACCTGTTTTTCGGAGGACTGGAATCCATTTAAAATTCAAATTACAACTAAGCATCACCCTCTCCTACAGGAAAAGCCACACACTCCATTTTGCCCATCATTTCAGGGTCAGTGTCACTCTGACTGAGTTTTTCTGGTCTTCTCCCTCACCTGTATGTTACAGGCGGGCTCACCGAGGTTCACAGCGGGGGACGTTTCCCCAAGTCATCCTGAGAAGCTCTGAGTTTTGGAAGGAGGAGTCGCTGGTCTTCATGTGATGGCCAGGAAGGGTCCATAGGCTGCGTTGGTCATCCTCCTCTAGAAAATTCCAGGACTGGCCACGTGTGGTGGCTCACTCCTGTAATCCTAGCACTTTGGAAAGCCGAAGCAAGCGGATCAGTTAAGCCGGATCAGTTAAGCTGAGGAGTTTGAGACTAACCTGGGCAACATGGTGAAACCTGTCTCCTGGATAGACGAGAATCGGCCTCCCACAGTGCTGGGATGACAGGCATGAGCCATTGCGCACGGCCTATATGTATATTTTTTAAAAACCAAGAAATAAGGCGGGCATGGTGGCTCAAGCCTGTCATTCCAGCACTGAAGGAGGCCGATGCTCCAGGATCACTTTAGCCCTGCAGTTGGAGCCCGACCTGGACAACAAGGCAAAAGCCTGTCTCTACCAAGAACATAAAAATTATCACGGTGTGGTGGCGCGTGGCTACTCTAGAGGTTGAGGTGGGAGGATCCCTTAAGCCCAGGAGGTTGACGCTGCAGCGAGCTGTGATGCTATCACCGCTCTCCCACCTGTGTAACAGAGTGAGACCCCGATATCCCAAAAAAATAAATAAATAAATAAAGAATCTAAAACCAATTAACGTGAACTTTCCAAAACTAGACTAAAAGGAAAAACCCCATCTTCCCACCCGAAGTAACAAAGGATCAAAGGCTGCTCTCCCTAGCGCCCTCCCCCTTCCACCAGGTATCAGATGGAAAGAGCAAGAGCCCAGGAGTGGCCACAGCCAAGCACTGGCCACCACTTACTCTGCGTAGGGCACCCATCTGCTCTGGTCTCAGGCGAATTCACCTCAGTATTTCGTTGGCCAAGGGCCAAATCCTTCATCCAGATATGGGGTAGCCCATAGGGACCTTAAAAACAACAACAACAAAAAACTTTAACCTCTAAAAACTTTGTAAACGGGGCCCTGGAGACGCTTACTCGGGCCCACTCCCACCCTGTGGAGTGCTTTCTTGATTAAATTTCTGCTTTCGCTGCTTCATTCTTTTGTTACTTTGTGTTTTTGTTTGTTTGTTTGTTTGTTTTTCAATTATGTTTAATATCCAAGAACCTGGAAACTGCACACTCCAGGCCTGCCTTCCGGGAACAACAGGGAGAGGGTGGAAAAACAGGGTTGCCTCCAGCAGGAGCACGTTTGCCAGGAGTTGGAACTGGGGAGAAGCAGGGCTGGGTACGAGGAGGGAGGTGGGGGACGATGGCGCCTTCGGACAGGGGTGGGGTCTGCAGGATCTCAGGACCACATAGAGAACGTGGTCTCCCCGGGACTGGGGCTGCAGCGCTGCGCTCCAGGAGCCGAAGAGAGCAAGGCTGGAAGGCGCCCAGGGTGAGAGTCCAGCTCGAGGGTGATGGTGAGGACTTGAAACAGCACGAGGCGGGAGGATGGGTCGGAAGGGTTTTGAGAAGGAAAGTTTCGCGACAGGAGGTGTCTGCACGGCCCCACAGAAAGACAGGGACCGGACCAGCCTCAGGGAGACTTTAAAATCAAAAGGAAGCGACTCATGGACTCTCACCCGGACTTCTCAATTTTCCCTGAGTTGAGAAAGAGGGGGCAGAATTTCCAGGTCTGTGGGGACCCCACGTCCCCGGTATAGCAGCACCAGAGAACTGGGAAGCTCAAACTCCACGGTACAACCTTCAGTCCATGCCATCAGCTTCCGGGTCTGTGCCAATCAGCGCAGGGCAGAAGCCAGACCAGGGGTAGAGGTGGGCGGGGCCTGGATCAGGCCAGAACGTGAGGGGAAGAGGTGGGCGGGGCCTGAGTCAACCAAAATACTAATGGATTCGGTGGATTTGCACAGTACAGTATCAGCATCAAAAATTAGTTGAATTTCCATACATTAACAATAAACACTTTTAAAAGAAAATTTAAAAACACTTCCATTTTCTGGGGATCTTAAAAAACACTTCCATTTGCTAGAGATCTTAAAGTGAGAAACACTTAGGAATAAACGTTAAAAACTGAGAATTTTGTACCTTGAAATCTACAAACATTGACCCAAATGATTAAAAACATATATAGAGATACAACTCATATTGATGGTTTGGAAAAATTAATATTGCTAAATTATTACGTAACCCAGTGTGATCCAGATTCAACACAATACTCATAAAAATCCCTATCGGTTTTTGTTAAAGAAACAAAAAGCAGGCTGGGAAAAGTGACTCACGTCTGTTGGCTAGGCTGGTCTCAAACTCATGATCTCAAGTGATCTACCCACCTCGGGCTCCTAAAGTGCTGGGATTACAGGCGTGAGCCATCGCACCTGGCCCAATCCTCTTAATATAAACACTTTAATGTCAATTAATGCTTGAACTCAATGTTTTAAGTCAACTCAAACTCAAGTCAATGCTGAATTGACTCTACTGTCAATTAATCCTTGATGGTTTGCTATGCTCATTGCATTTGTAACTATTACCTCAAAAATGAACGTTCTGATATTCTGCAAGGAGTAACCTCAGACTGAAGACCTTGTCACACATATGACATTTGTAAACTTTCTGTCCAGTATGGACCCTCTGATATCTAATGTGGTGTGAACGTGAAGTAAAGACTATGCCACAATCATCATATTTGTGAGGTTTCTCTCCTGTATGAATTCTCCTATGTTTTGCAAAAGATAAAGCTCAACTGAAGACCTTGCCATAATCATCACATTTGTAAGGTTTCTCTCCTGTACAGGATCGCCCATGAACTGCAAGGTGTGAATGATGTCTGAAAACCTTGCCACATTTATTATGCTTGTAAGACCTCTCTTTATTATGGATGCTCCAATGTTTTGCAATGGTTGTAGTGTTACTGAAGACTTTGTGACAATCATTACATTTGTAACTGACCACTAAAGGCTTTGCCACACTCATTACACTTGTACAGTTCCTTTCCAGTGTGAATTCCAGTATGTTGTGCCAGGTGTGACTCACACCTGAAAACTTTGTCACAAACCTTACACTTCTATTATTTCCCTTCAGTATGAACTCTCCTATGTATTTCAAGGAGTGATTTGAAATTGAAAACTTTGTCACATTCTTCACATTTGTAAAGTTTCTCTCCAGTATAAAGTCTGTGATGACAGGCAAGGTTTGATTGTTGCCTAAAAACCTTGCAAATTAATTACGTTTATAAGATTTCTTTTCAGTATGAAGTCTATGATGACATTCAAGGTTTGATTTTCGACTAAAAACCTTGCCACATTCATTACACTTGTAAGGTTTCTCTCCAGTATGAATGACTTTATGCATTACAAGAGATGAATTTTGAACGAAGGTCTTGCCACACTCATTACACTTGTAAGGTTTCTTTCCAGTGTGAATTATAGTATGTTGTGCCAGGTGTGAATCACGTCTGAAAGCCTTGTCACAAACCTTACATTTGTATGGTTTCTCTCCAGTATGAATTCTCCTATGTCTTTCAAGATGTGATTTGCGACTGAAAACTTTGTCACATTCTTCACATTTGTAAGGTTTCTCTCCAGTATGAAGTCTATGATGACGTGTAAGGTTTGATTGTTGATTAAAAACCTTGCCACATTCATTACACTTGTAAGGTTTCTCTCCAGTATGAATTGCCTTGTGAATTAAGAGGCCTGAATTCTGCCTGAAGGTCTTGCCACACTCATTACACTTGTAAGGTTTCTCACCAGTGTGACATCTATGATGGCATGCAAGGTATCGCTTCTGATGAAAGACCTTGCCACATACATCACACTTATATTGTTTGTCTCCTAAATGGATTATCTGATGTTTTTTAAAGAGTGAGCTATGATTAAAGGCTTTGCCACTCTCATTACATTGGAAAGATTTTTCTCTCATGTGTATTTCCTGTTTTTCTATGAGTAATGAAGAATGAAGGAAATTCTTCCCATACTTATTAGAAATATGGGTTTTGGGCCTACAGGAAATTCTTTCGGATGCTGAAACTGAGAAAGCATCATTGATAGGCTTCTCAACTTGATTGCCAATTTTCCCTTCAGGCTGAAATACGTGCAGTTCAGGCAGATGAGAATGAAAGCTTGATCTAAGCTGATCTTTAATAGGCTTATTTCCAGCAAGCCTTTGATCATATCGGTCTGTACTACTCATCAACATTTTTATTTTTGGCATTGGTGCTTCATGGCCATTTGTTTCATTTTCTTGCCACTGAAACACAAAGTCATGAATATCTTTCCCAATTTCCTGGAAGCAAATATCTCCAATGTGATGACTTGCTTGTCTTTGCAATGTCCCTGTGTGGATCACTTCTGTATTGCCTTGCCCTGTTGATGAGAACATCTTCATCCTGCATTTGGAAGAGATAGCTACAAAATATAAACACCAATAGGTTTCCAATTAAGTACAGAAGTTACACAATACTGAAATGTGTAAATATGACACAAAAAACAATACTTATTTTAAACTTCCCAAACATGATCTTCAAAGTTTAGGAACACAAAAGGGGTAAGATTTTTTAATAAATAATGGGCAATTACATATTCTTCAAATCATTTTTACTGAAGCCTCTTTCCAATATCATGACAAAACACTGACAGGGCACAAACATGTGTAAGCCTAAAGTAAGGAGTATTTTTCCACTGTGACCCTAAAGTGTGTCATAATTTGCAAAAAACATATCACTGTCACATCAAAGAGGAGAAAAATATATATTCTCCATATTTATAGGGTATTTACTATATACAAATAAATGCTAAAAAAACCAGACAAGGTATTATATTTTTTAATAATCCACAATAATCTCTTGTAAGGATAATCAAAATCAATGGAATTTCTATATTGTCAAACAATCATAGCACTGAGAAGAAAATATTACAAAAATTAGGCAGGTGCGGTGGCCACGCCTGTAGTCCCAGCTACTCAAGTGGCTAATGCACAAGAATTGCTTTAAGCCAAGAGGCAAAAGTTGCAGTGTACCAACATCGCACCACTGCACTACAGCCTGGGTGAAAAGTGAGAATCCACCTCAAAAGAAACAAGGCAGGGCATGATGGCTCACACCTGTAATCCCAGTACTTTAGGAGACTAAGTCAGGCAAATTACCCGAGGTCAGGAGTTCAAGACCAGCCTCGCCAACATGGTAAAACCTCTTCTCTACTAAAAATACAAAAAGTAGGCGGGCGTGATGGCAGGCACCTGTAATCCAAGCTACTTGGGAGGCTGAGACAGGAGATTTGCTTGAACCCGGGAGGCCAAGATTGTGGTGAGCTGAGATCGTGCCACTGCACTCCACCCTGGGTGACAGAGTGAGACCACATCTCAAAAAAGAAAAATGTTAATACCATATTTTTCTAAATAACTGTTACAAAATTACCTATATTCATGTGCAACAGGCACTTTGTGACTTTTTAAAAATTTTTTTGACTTTTTATTTTTTTGAGATGGAGTCTCGCTCTGTCATCCAGGCCAGAGTGCAATGGCATGAGCTTGGTTCACTGCAGCCTCTGCCTCCTGGGTTCAAGCAAGTCTCTTTTCTAAGCCTGCTGGGTACCTGGGATTACAGATACGCACCACCATGCCTGGCGTCCTGGAATTACAGGCAGGAGCCACTGCGCCCGGCAGCACTTTGTGACATTAACAAGTGGAGTGTGTCAGTTACATTGCATATCACATACCGAAAACTCACAGGTAAAGTCATGAAAATCAGTTAATGAAATATTGTAACCCTTGATAAAAGAAGTCAGAAAATAATAAGTACATGTATACAGCCTGCAGAATTGTAAACAATTCCCCATTAAGAAAAAAGCCATAACTTGTACTTACCACCAGTACACAACATAAGAGCTGAAATACATGTTAATATCACTACTTTCTGATTTATTAGGTCAAAAATATACACAGCACTATAAGGAATAAGAATTAACTAATGTCCAGGCACAGTGGCACATGCCTGTAATCCCAGCACTTTGGAGGTCCGAGGTGGGTGAATCACGAAGTCAGAAGTTCGAGACCAGCCTGGCCAACATGGTGCAACCCATATCTACTAAAAATACAAAAACATTAGCTGGGCATGGTGGATGGTGCCTGTAATCCCAGCTACTTGGGAGGCTGAGGCAGGAATCGTTTGAACCTGGAAGGCAGAGGCTGCAGTGAGCCAAGATCGTGGCAGAGCACTCCAGACAGGGAGACAGGATGAGACTCCGTCTCAAAAAATAAGATAAATAACTACTTTTCAAATAAGCTTTGGTATATTTGGTATTCTTTAATAGGATGTTCCTGCAGATGCAGACTTTGAAAGAATTTAGTTATGAGTGTTTACAACTCGTTAATAGAACTAGTACCTTTATGAAGAGACATTAAAGAGCTCTTTCTACCATGGTTCCTCTTTCCACCATGTCAGGACATGGCAGGAAGATGACTGGGCTAAACCATGACAAAGGCTCTCACCAGGAACCAATGTGGCTGGCACCTTGCTCTTGGATTTCTCACTTTCCAAATTCATGAGAAATAAGTTTCTGTGTCTGAAGCCTCTCAGTTTAAGCTATTTCCTTTTTTGTTTATTTTTGAGATGGAGTCACGCTCTATCACCCAGGCTGGAGTGTACTGGCAGGATTCTCCTACCTCAAGTGATTCTCCCTCCTCAGCCCAGAGTCTCACTCTGTTGCATGGGCTGGAGTGCAGTGGAGTGATCTTGGCTCACAGCAACCTCCACCTGCTGTGCAGATCAAGTGATTCTCCTGCCTCAGCCTCCCAAGTAGCTGGGATTACAGGCATCTGCCACCATGCACAGCTAATTTTTGTATTTTTAGTAGAGAGAGTTTCACCATATTGGCCAGGCTTGTCTCAAACTCCTGACCTCAAGTAATTGGTCCATCTCAGCCCCCCAAACTGCTGGGATTACTGGGAGCCACTGTGCCTGGCCCATTTTTGGCATTTAGTACATTCGATGCTTCACCACATTGGCCAGACTGGTCTCAAACTCCTGACCTCAAGTGATCTACCCACCTCAGCCTCCCAAAGTGCTGGGGTTAGAGGTGTGAGCCACGGCAGCCGGTCAGTCTAAATTATTTCTGACAGGACAGTGAAATGACTGAGACAGGAACAGGAGCATCTCGTCATCAACATCACCAAAAGCTGACAAATCTTATTAAACAAAGGAAGTTAAGAGTCTGTACTGTAAAACTTGCAATCCTTGAAGCCATCTAATAGCACTAATGTGTTAAAAAAAAAAAAAAAACCTTCAGATGAGCCGGGCACGGTGGCTTACACCAGTAATCCCAGCATTTTGAGAGGCTGAGGCAGAAGGATCACGAGGTCAGCAGATCTAGACTATCCTGGCTAACAAGATGAAACGCCGTCTCTACTAAAAAATACAAAAAATTATCCCAGCATGTTGGCACTCACCTGTAGTTCCAGCTACTTTGTGGGCTGAGACTAGAGAATTGCTAGAACCTGGGAGGTGGAGGTTGCAGTGAGCCAAGAGCCAAGATCACACCACTACACTTTAGACTGGGTGACAGACTGAGATTTTGTCTCAAAAAAAAAAAAAAGAAATGAAAGAAGTCTAAAGAGTAACTCCAACCCACAAACATATATGAAGTTCTCCAGTAAAGATAAATTAAAAAAAAACAAAACAGGCCAGGCATGGTGGTTCACACCTGTAATCCCAGCACTTTGGGAGGACGAGCCAGGTGGATAACCTGAGGTCAGGTGTTCCAGACCAGCGTGACCAACAAGGAGAAACCCTTCCTCTACTAAAAATACAAAATTAGCTGGGTGTAGTGGCGCATGTTTGCAATCCCAGCTACTCAGGAGGCTGAGGCAGGAGAATTGGTTGGAGGTGGAGGTTGTGGTGGTGAGCTGAGATTGCAGCATTGCACTTCAGGATGGGCAACAAGAGCAAAACTCTGTCTCATAAATACAAAAATTAATTAATAAGAGGACAGATACAGAAACTGACATATGTGTACCTTTTGTTCAGAACTAAACTTTTATAATATTATTTAAAATAAAAAGGCATGAAAAAACACTACATATATGTTACCAGAAATGCAACATACACAGAAATAATTCTGACAAAAATTTAAAAAGTTCTAGAGAAGTAGTTTTTGCAGGTTATGAAACTTTTTTTTTGAGATAGGGTCTTACTCTGTCTCCCATGTTGGAGTGCAAAGATGCAATCTCAGCTCACTGCAACCTCCACCTCCCGGGTTCAAACAACTCTCGTGCCTCAGTCACCTAAGTAGCTGGGATTACTGCCACCCACCACTGTGCCTGGATAATTTTTGTAATTTTAGTACAGATGAAGTTTTGCCATGTTAGCCAGGCTGGATTTGAACACCACCTCGGCCTCCCAAAGTGCTGGAATTATAGGCATGAGCCACTACACCTGGCCAGGTTATGAAAAGTTTAAGTTTCATTATTATGCTATAACTTTAAGATCTTTAACATACCTGCAACAATAACCACTTCCCAAAACTACTACTCCTCTATAACTTTTTATTTTTGTCAGAATTATTTCTGTGTATGTTGCATTTCTGGTAATATATAAGTACAGTGTTTTTCATGCCTTTTTATTTTATTTATACAACACACTTAACTTCTGTTTACTGAAAGAAATGGGCACAAACGGGCACGGTGGCTCACGCCTGTAATCCCAGCACTTTGGGAGGCCAAGGTGGGTATATCACGAGGTCAGGAGATCGAGACCACGGTGAAACCCCGTCTCTACCAAAAATACAAAAAAAAAAAAAAAATAGCTTGGCGTGGTGGTGGGCGCCTGTAATCCCAGCTACTCAGGAGGCTGAGGCAGGAGAATGGCGTGAACCCTGGAGGCGGACCTTGCAGTGAGCCAAGATCGCGCCACTGCACTCCAGCCTGGGCAACAGAGCGAGACTCCAACTAAAAAAACAAAAAGAGGCCGGGCGCGGTGGCTCAAGCCTGTAATCCCAGCACTTTGGGAGGCCGAGATGGGCGGATCACGAGGTCAGGAGATCGAGACCATGCTGGCTAACACGGTGAAACCCCGTCTCTACTAAAAAATACAAAAAATTAGCCGGGCGAGGTGGCGGGCGCCTGTGGTCCCAGCTACTCGGGAGGCTGAGGCGGGAGAATGGCGTGAACCCGGGAGGCGGAGCTTGCAGTGAGCTGAGATCCGGCCACTGCACTCCAGCCTGGGCGACAGAGTGAGACTACGTCTCAAAAAAAAAAAAAAAAACAAAACAAAACAAAAAGAAAGAAATGGACACTAACGTGGTTGCTATATTCACACTGGAATCATGCTTAAACCACTTACATGTTTACAGAGAACTAAAAGACAAAACTATTTAAAATAATAACAATAGTTGTGCATGGCGGCTCACGCCTGTAATCCCAGCGCTTTGGTGTAGGGTCCAGCCCTACGGAGCTTACCGGGTGTTCTCCCCGTGTGTGGAGATGAGAGGCTATAATAAATAAAGACACAAGACAAAGAGATAAAGAGAAAACATCTGGGCCGGGGGGCCACTACCATCAAGACGCCGAGACCCGTAGCAGCCGAAATGGCTGGGCATTCTAATGTTTATTGCATACAAGACAAGGGGCAGGGTAAGGAGGGTGAATCTTCTAGATGATTGACAAGGTGAAGCAAGTCACGTGATCAGAGGACAGTGGGCCCTTGCCTCTTATGTAGCCGAAGTAGAGAGAAGGCAGCATACATCGGCGTTTTCTTCTATGCACTTATAAGAAAGATCAAAGACTTTAAGACTTTCACTGCTTATTCTACCACTATCTACTATGAACTTCAAAGAGGAACCAGGAGTACGGGAGGAACATGAAAGTGGACAAGGAGCGTGACCATTGAAGCACCACAGGGAGGGGTTTAGGCCTCCGGACGACTGCGGGCAGGCCTGGATCATATCCAGCCTTCCACAAGAAGCTGGTGGAGCAGAGCATTCCCTGACTCCTCCAAGGAAAGGAGACTCCCTTTCATAGTCTGCTGAGTAACGGGGGCCTTCCCAGACACTGGCGCTACTGCTTCACCAAGGAACCCTCAAGCGGCCCTTATGCGGGTGTGACAGAAGGCTCACCTCTTCCCTTCTAGGTCACTTCTCACAATGTCCCTTCAGCACCTGACCTTATACCTGCCGGCTATTCCTAGGTTATATTAGTAATGCAACAAAGAGTAATATTAAAAGCTAATGATTAATAATGTTTATAATAATGATTGACAATTGCCATGATCATCTCTATATCTAATTTATATTATGACTATTCTTATTTTAACTATTTTCTTTTTTCTTTTTTTTTTTTTTTTTTGAGGCGGAGTCTCGCTCTGTCGCCCAGGCTGGAGTGCAGTGGCCAGATCTCAGCTCACTGCAAGCTCTGCCTCCCGGGTTTACGCCATTCTCCTGCCTCAGCCTCCTGAGTAGCTGGGACTACAGGCGCTCGCCACCGCGCCCGGCTAGTTTTTTGTATTTTTTAGTAGAGACGGGGTTTCACTGGGTTAGCCAGGATGGTCTCGATCTCCTGACCTCGTGATCCACCTGTCTTGGCCTCCCAAAGTGCTGGGATTACAGGCTTGAGCCACCGCGCCCGGCCAACTATTTTCTTTATTATACTGAAATAGTTTGTGCCTTTAGTCTCTTGCCTCAGCAACTAGGTAATCTTAGGCCCACACTTTGGGAAGCCAAAGCAGGTGGATCACTTGAGACCAGCCTGGCCAACATGATGAAACCCTGTCTCTACTGAAAACACAAAAATCAGCTGGGCATGGTGGTGAGTGCCTGCAGTCCCAGCTACTCAGGAAGCTGGGACACAAAAATCCTTTGAGCCTGGGAGGCAGAGGCTGCTGTTAGCCAAGATCATACCACTGCACTGTAGCCGGGGCAACAGAGTGAGACTCTTTCATAAAATAAGAAAAAGAAAGGAAGAGCAGAGGGATAAGAGGAGGCAAAGAAAGATGTTATTTCAGAGATCTCAGGATAGAAACTTTCCTTTTCCCACAGAATTCTCCCACTTGCAGAGTTTCCCCACACACTAGTGGAAGGTGGAGCTTCCACTCTGCCCATCTGAGCTCTTACCTGCCTTTACACCTGTAATACATTCCCACCCAGCTGGATATTGTTGCTATTTTCACTTCACTCTCCACAGTCCTGGGCTCTTTCTCTTGCTCCAACATGGAGACAGCAGGTCAGAAAGAGACTCCTGCTTATCAAAAGAAAGGACCATGACGTGCTGGAGCTTTTCTAGAGTCCCAGCCCTATGTTTCAATAGGAAAGAAGACACTGCAGATGATCTAGGAAAATATTTCACTGACTGCTCCACTGACTGCCTCCTTCTGAATGCTTGGGGAGCATTGTAATATGTAATATGTGGACATCGAGTTCCCTTCCAAGAACTACTGAATTGAAAGCACAGGAGAAGAAAACAGGGAACTGGATATCTTTAAAGTCTGCCAGAAGGTTTTGTTTTTGTTTTTGTTTTTGTTTTTTGAGACACAGTCTTGCTCTGTCACTCAGGCTGGAGTGCAGTGGTGTGTTCTCAGCTCACTGGAACCTTGGCCTGCCGGGATCAAGCGATTCTCTTTTGTCAGCCTTTCTAGGAGCTGGGATTACAGGCATGCACTACCACGCCTGGCTAATTTTTGTGTTTTTAGTAGAGATGGGATTTCTCCATGTTGGCCAGGCTGATCTTGAACTCCTGACCTGAAGTGATCCACACGCCTCAGACTCCCAAGGTCCTGAGATGACAGGCGTGAGCCACCATGCCTGGTCTGCCATAAGGTTTTATGCTTACTTTACTCTGGAACCCCCCCGAGCTATCATGAAGAATGCAAAACATCTAAACAAAGGGGACAGTGAAAGTCCAGAAGCTACATCATGAAGCTTTTCATTTCAAAATCAACATGACTTCCACATTAGTCAAGCAAGGATGCAGCTCCCAGGAGGCAACAAGAGAAAATACAAAGATACAAAAGGGCACATCCCCTCTTCTGGAGGGGAAGTTATCCTCACCCAGGGAGACCAGGTTCCTATAATTCTCCAACATCACGTCTCTGTATAGAGTCCTCTGAGCAGGGTTCAGGCATTTCCACTCCTCCTGAGAGAATTCTATGGCCACATCCCTGAATGTCAGTAGACCCTGAAATGAAAACACATTTTAACAAAATGGCAGGCCGGGCGCGGTGGCTCAAGCCTGTAATCCCAGCACTTTGGGAGGCCGAGACGGGTGGATCACGAGGTCAGGAGATCGAGACCATCCTGGCTAACACGGTGAAACCCCGTCTCTATTAAAAAATACAAAAAACTAGCCGGGTGAGGTGGCGGGCGCCTGTAGTCCCAGCTACTCGGGAGGCTGAGGCAGGAGAATGGCAGGAACCTGGGAGGCGGAGCTTGCAGTGAGCTGAGATCCGGCCACTGCACTCCAGCCTGGGCAACAGAGCGAGACTCTGTCTCAAAAAAAAAAAAAAAAAAAAATGGCTATGGGAGAAGTTCTTATCTCTACAGAAAATGAGAAGAGGAGAGAGGGGAAAGCATGGATTCAATTGTAGGAATGTTCTGACGAATCCAAGTGAGGGATTTTCCACCACATAATGTCTTCCCAGTGGTGTTTGATTACACTTTTTGAAGAGGTCAGGATACCCTCTCAGTATGAATTTCTTATGTTAGAAGTAAATAATTAGCTGGGCATGATGGCAGGCACCTGTTGTCCCAACTACTTGGAAGGCTGAGGTGGGAGGATGGCTTGACTCTGATGGTGGAGGTTCCAGTGAGCTACGATTGCTCCAAGGCGTTCCAGCCTGGGCAACAAAGGAAGACTCCATCTCAAAATAAAATAAAATACATGAAAATAAGATTAATTAAAGTACAAAACTCTATTTTGTATAAGTTCAAAAAATAATAAAACCTACACACACTCACAAAAAACTACATGTTAATACAAAGTGGTGTCATTTGTCCCAGATTTTCAAAGTATGCAATATTTTCAAAATACATACATATGTGTATATATGTATGTGTATGTATATATGTGTATATATATAAAGGTTTTAAAATAAAAAGTAGCAAGTTTTGTTTAACTGAAGAGGAACCTCATTTTGGTGGAAAAGGATACTTTGGCAGCTAGAAGTACTGCTCCTATACTTCAGAAAAATTGTAACCAGTTTTACAAAAAACACCTGTTTCACAAGACTCTCCACAGTAACACCACTGTCTCCATCAGGTTAATTTGTTAAGAATGGTTTAATAAATCTCCTGCTGTTATTTAGGTTGACTTCATATTCTTAAAATAATGATGGAATAAAACCCCTGTATCATTCATGTCTGTGTATGAATTTCCCATTCTAAGTACTAAGATTTTTTGAGTCAGAAACACAGCAACTCACTCAATTACTGAAAAATTTAGTATAAAATCAGGGAGAAAAGATTTTCCCTTATTGGTCTCCTTTTCTAGAATTTACCACGTACTTTGTGCATATGAATATGTGACTTCCATTGGCAGCTGCTCTAATCCTGATCTACAGAGAACTGACAGAGCATCCAGATGTGGCCCCTGAACAATCCCCACTGCCAAACAGCACTGACACCATGGGACCCTCACCCTGTGAGCAAGATGAGAGGGACTGAGGGAAGGCATGGGTGAGTGTGAGCAAACCTGTCAGGGAGGACACTTGAGACTCAGAGAAGATTCACAACACCAAGGCCCAGGGTTTCTGAAAGGAAGGAGACAGAACAATCCACCGAGAATATCATCTCACCTGAGGAAGAGCCATCCCTGACCCTTTGCTTTCCTCTTCCGTGTTTTTTCCTCACGTACCAAGAGTCTTTAGAAGTCAATCCTGAATGTTAGAAATATGTTGTTTATTGCTCAGAATCAACACACTTCCTCCCTGTAACATAATGACACATACAAAGGTGCCCTCACCCTGAAAAAATACAGTCACCTCTGCTGCCCACTGCACCAGGGATGATACATTTCTACAAGACTCTCACTTCCCTCCTGGAGAAGCCCACACACACACTGCAGGATTGAGGAGCCGGGCTGGAATGAGCTCCCCTTCAGGGCACAGACCCAGCCCTGACCAAACCCCGTGCAGAGGCTGGGTGTGGTAGCTCATGCCTGTCATCCCAGCACTCTGGGAAGCCAAGGTGGGTACAATTGCTTGAGCTCAGGAGTTTGAGACCAGCCTGGGCAACATGGGAAACCCCATCTCTACCAAAAATACAAAAATTTGGCCACGTATGGTTGGTGCACGTCTGTGTGTCTCTGGTCCCAGCTACTTAGGAAGCTAAAGTGGGACGATCACTAGAACTCAGGAGTTTGAGACCAGCCTGGCCAACATGGTGAAACCCTGTCTGTACTAAAAACACGAAAATTGGGCTGGGCGCGATGGTTCATGCCTGAAATACTAGCACTCTGGAAGGCTGAGGTGGGAGGATTATTTGAGGTCAGGAGTTCGAGAGCAGCCTGGCCAACATGGTGAAACCCTGTATCTACCAAAAATACAAAAAGTAGCCAGGCTTGGTGGGGTGTCAGTAATCCCAGCTACTCCGGAGGCTGAGGTTGCAGGATCACTTGAACCTGGGAGGTGGAGGTCGCAGTGAGCCGAGATGGCACCACTGGACTCCAGCCAGGGCAACAGAGTGAGACTCAAAAATAAAATAAAATACAAATACAAAAATTAGCCGGGTATGGTGGCACATACCTGTAATCTCAGCTACCTGGGAGGCTGAGGCACAAGAATTGCTTGAATTCAGGAGACAGAGGTTACAGTGAGCCAAGATCACAAGACTGCATTCACATCCTGGAGGACAGAGTGAGACTCTCTGGGAAAAGAAAAAAAAGCATGTTTCTGATGTGATTGACGCAGAGATAATAAAACCTGAGTAATGTGATAGAGCCTGACAGGCAGAGGGAACTTCAGATGGGGGTGGGAGAGCATGGGAGACATTTCTGAGCCAAGACCTGAAGGAGGAGAAGGGGACAGTGCTGTGAGCATTTAGGGACATAGGGTAAGAGCAGTGAAAACAACCTGAGACAGGAAGGGTTTTGAGGTTTGGGAAAAGAGAAAAAGCAAATGCGACTGGGGCAGAGGGAGACATGAGATGAGGGTAAGCTCCCAGGAGGAGGCTGGACACTGGAAGGGGCCCTGGACACAGGGCTGTGGAGCCACAGTGAGGAGCTGGACTTTTGTCCTGGGGAACACGGGAAGCCGGTGGAGGGTTCCCTGCCAGGGACTGACAAGACCTGCTTTAGATTTCGCTGTGATATCCTCAGAACAGGGACATTTTCAATGAGTTACGCTGAGAAGGTCTGAGATGAGTGAGAAGATGTGCCTGAATTCTGACATGGTGGCCTGGAAGCGCTAATGGAAAGAGCTGGCCTTATCAAAATTATCCTTGAAACTTAGAGAAGCATCTTTCACATACCTGGGATAAAGAAACTTCTTTTGTCAGGTTCTGATGCCACTGATTCCCAACATTTAATTCTTCCTCACAAGAAAATTACAGTAACATTTATAAAATGCAGAAGTATAAAGACACAGCTAGTGACCTTGAAAACAGAGAGGCTTGGCCGGGCGCGGTGGCTCATGCCTGTAATCCCAGCACTTTGGGAGGCCGAGACGGGCGGATCACGAGGTCAGGAGATCGAGACCATCCTGGCTAACACGGTGAAACCCCATCTCTACTAAAAAATACAAAAAACTAGCCGGGCGAGGTGGCGGGCGCCTGTGGTCCCAGCTACTCGGGAGGCTGAGGCAGGAGAATGGCGTAAACCCGGGAGGCGGAGCTTGCAGTGAGATGATATCCGGCCACTGCACTCCAGCCTCGGCGACAGAGCAAGACTCCGTCTCAAAAAAAAAAAAAAAAAAAAAAAAAAAGAAAACAGAGAGGCCAAGTGCAGTGGCTCACACCCATAATCCCAGCACTTTGGGAGGCCGAGGCGGGCGCATCACCTGAGGTTGGGAGTTCTAGACCAGCCTGACCAACATGGAGAAATCCCACCTCTACTAAAAATACAAAAATTATCTACAAGTGGTGACACATGCCTGTAATTCCAGCTACTCAGGAAGGTCAAGGCAGGACAATCACTTGAAACTGGGAGGTAAAGGTTGCAGTGAGTAGGCCAGGCTTGGTGGCTCATGCCTGTAATCCCAGCACTTTGGGAGGCTGATGCCGGCGGATCACCTAAGGTCGGGAGTTCGAGACCAGCCTGACCAATATGGAGAAACCCCATCTGTACTAAAAATACAAAATTAGCCTGGCGTGGTGGTACATGCCTGTAATCCCAGCCACTAGGGAGGCTGAGGCAGGAGAACTTCTTGAATGAGAAAGTCAGAGGTTGCAGTGAGCCGAGATCGCATCATTGCACTCCAGCCTGGGCAACAAGAGGGGACCTCCCATCTCAAAAAAAAAAAAAAAAAAAAAAAAGGCTTGCGGTGACGTGAGATCGCTCCATTGCACTCCAGCCTGGGCAACAAGAGCGAAAGTGCGTCTCAAAACAAACAAACAAAAAACAGGGAAAGAGGGTCAGCTGTAGAACTAAGACATAAGCAAACTTTTTCAATCAAGAATGCATGGGTGGCCAGGTGCGGTGGCTCACGCCTGTAATCCCAGCAATCTGGGAGGTCGAGGCGGGTGGATCACCTGAGGTCAGAAGTTCAAGACCAGCTTGGCCAACATGGTGAAACCCTGTCTCTACTAAAAATACAAAAATTATCTGGGTTCCATCCTCACATCTTGTTTAACCTCTTGTTGCTCCTTCTCCCCAATCTTTAGATAGTCCTCAATCTCCATGTATTTCTGCCTCTTCTCCCATCTCTGCTCCTCCTCTGCTTTCCCTGTTAAATTCTGTCTTCCCTGTTATACCCCCTGTCCCCGCTCTCTGGCACCCCAGATCCCCAGGTGTCCTCCCTGCTGTGATTCTCCCTCTGTTCTCCTTGCCACCAGCACCACTGTGCTCTGTCTGCCCTGGCTCCAAATCCCTCCTCCTCTCCCTTACTCTGATGAGCCTCCCTCTTTGCTGCCCCTCTGTACCTTGCTGTCGTCCGTCATCTCTCTGTACATCTAGATTTTCTCTACATTTCTCCGGTTGCTTTTCTCCTCCGCTTTCTTTTCTTTTTTTCTTTTTTCCCCCCACTTTTGCTGTTTCTTGTAGCTTTTCTCTACATTTCTCCTCCTGCTTTCTTATCTTTTTTATTTTCACTTTTGCTGTCTCTTCACAAATCCCTCACCATCCTCTACTTTGCCATCTGTTATGGGTCTTTCTGCTTTTCTCTGTCTCAGGTTTTCTACTGCTCTCTCAGTCCCTCTCTCTGTCTCCTGATCCTTTTGGCCCACACAATCACAGGAGGGCTTGGAGGAAGACGCCTGCATCCCGGAGAAGCTCATTTTTCAGCGGCTGGAGCTGGGCAGGCAAGAACACCAGGTGTCACAGGACAGGCTCCGGGCTCCTCCCCAACGCGGGCTCAGGAGAAGCGGTGACTGCTAAGGGGAGACTTGGGGTGCAGCAGGGCCCAGCATGAGGCGGGAGGTGGGGTGTGAGGACGCCTTCGTACAAGGGTGGGGTCCACAATATCCCAGCACCAGGCAGAGAACGTGGCCTCCCCGAGACTGGGGTCGAGGCGTTTGCGCTTCAGGGGCCTTCAAGGGTGAGGCTGGGAGGCGCCCAGGTCGGAAATACACATCTCGGGTGAGGACTTTGAAAAGCGCGGGGAGGGAGGAGTTAAAAAACGGTTTTGAGCACAAAAACTACGCGATAGGAAGTGTATACATCGCCCTGTAGCAGAAGACCGGAGACGGGAACAGCCTCAGGTCGACTTTAAGCACAAAAGGAAGCGACTTCCGAATTCCCAGAGGAATGTCCGCATTTTCTCCGGTTGAAGGAAGATGGGCGAGAATTTACAGGTCTGCGGGGACCCCATGTCCCAGGTGCGGAAGTGCTGGGGACCTGCAGAGTGCACACTTAATACAACACAGAGCAAAACTCACCGCCGCGGCGCGATTTTCACTCTAGGGGATCTGCTTCCGGGTCGGCGCGCATCTGTGCGCACAGGACTAAAGCCAGGCCTGGGTGGAGCCAAGGAGAAAGTGGGCTGGGCCTGAGCAAGGTACAGGTGGAGCCCCAGGCGGAGAGACCTCGCCCTTTAGAACCAGCAGAGGGCGGGGCCGGGGCGGGACAGGTCCCTCAGCCTCGCTCCCAGCGACTCTATTTTTGGGACTTTGGATGCCAGAGAGGTCAGGAAGGCTGAAGCAAGATTCAAAAGCCCTGGAATTGTCTGGAACGGGGTTGCAAACTAGAATGTGAAATGCAAAACCCTGCCTGGACAGAACGTACAATTTCATGCTGACGGCCCAGAGAACAGAATAGAAATCCTCTCCCTTTCTACTCTCCATTCACTCAGAAGGGAGAGTTCACCCTGTGCTCAGCTTCAGAGACTTCCCGAGGACCCCTGCATCGGATGCGCGATGGAGGGCTCAGGCCAGGGAGGAGTGAGGTCACCACCTGCTGCTTAAACACAGCAGGGATGCGGCCGGGTGGGCAGGAGCCTAAGGACCCAGGGGCGGGAGGATCGCTGAGCCTGGGGGTCCAGGCCAGCCTGGGCGACAAAGTCACACCTCCCGCAGGGCTCCCTTCCTTGTCTCTTTTAATTTTTAAAATAAAATTTTGAGTGTGTGAGATAGGGATCCAACATTATTCTTTTCCATGTGGTTATTCAGTTAATTGTCCTAGCACATTTGTGGAAGAAATCTATTACTTTCTTTTTAAATTTCTTTTATTTTCCTTTTTTTTTTTTTTTTTTTTTTTTGAGACAGAGTATTTCTCTGTCGTCCAGGTTGGAGTGTAGTGGCTAGATCTCGACTCAGTGCAGCCTCTGCCTCCTGGGTTCAAGCGATTCTCCTGCCTCGGCCTCTGGAATAGCTGGCATTATAGGCGCGCGCCACCACACCCGGCTAATTTTTGTATTTTTTGTAAAGACAGGTTTTCACCATGTTGGTCAGGCTGGTCTCAAACTCCTGACTTGAAGTGATCCGCCTGCCTCGGCCTCCTGAAATGCTGGTATTACAGGAGTAAGCCACTGTGCCTGGCCCAAGAAATACTCTTCACTTCGCTTTTAAATGTTGAGAAAATATAATTGAAAACTAAAAAATCTTCCCTTAAATGAGATATCATCTTCACGACGATAACAGCGAAAGAAATAAAAACTGTTTTATTTTTTTTATTTATTTTTTTTTTTGAGATGGAGTCTCGCTCTGTCGCCCAGGCTGGAGTGCAGTGGCGCGATCTCGGCTCACTGCAAGCTCCGCCTCCCGGGTTCACGCCATTCTCCCGCCTCAGCCTCCGAGTAGCTGGGACTACAGGCGCCCGCCACCACGCCCGGCTAGTTTTTTTTGTATTTTTAGTAGAGACGGGGTTTCACCATGTTAGCCAGGATGGTCTCGATCTCCTGACCTCGTGATCCACCCGCCTCGGCCTCCCAAAGTGCTGGGATTACAGGCTTGAGCCACCGCGCCCGGCCAAACTGTTTTATTAATAAATAAGCCTTATACCAGAATGTGATGGGAAATAGAGAACAGTTGAGAGGTTGAAAAGAGAGAAAGAAACTTAACTGTTCTGTACAACCCAAGTTCATGTTTTCAAGATAAACACCAATCAGTCCTCAGGGAAGAGGACTTGACAACACCCTTGATCACACATAGTTCATCCTGGCTCTACTTGGTAATGGAGGTGACTATCTGTGTCAGCTAATTAGCTTCATCCAGAGGGAGGGGGAGAAACCCTAACCCATGTCTTTTTGACAAATGTGAGTTTTACAACATGGCGACAGGTGCCCTCTCTGGTGAGGCTCCTACAATCCGACAGAAACTGATGTCAGCAGGAAATAATAAAATTTAGAATACATTATTGTCATGCGCGTCCATTTGAAGAGACCACCAAACAGGCTTTGTGTGAGCAATAAAGCTTTTTAATCACCTGGGTGCAGGCGGGCTGAGTCCGAAAAGAGAGTCAGCGAAGGGAGATAAGGGTGGGACCATTTTATAGGATTTGGGTAGCTAAAGGAAAATTACAGTCAAAGGAGGTAGTTCTCTGGCGGGCAGGAGTGGTGGGGGTCACAAGGTGCTCCATGGGGGAGCTTTTGAGCCAGGATGAGCCAGGAAAAGGAATTTCAGAAGGTAATGTCATCACTTAAGGAAAAGACTGGCCATTTTCACTTTTTTTGTGGTGGAATGTCATCAGCTAAGGCAGGGACAGGGCATTTTCACTTCTTTTGTGATTCTTCAGTTACTTCAGGCCATCTGGGCGTATACATGCAAGTCACAGGGGATGCGATGGTTTGGCTTGGGCTCAGAGGCCTGACAATTATTAATTATAGAGTTTATTTGAACACAAAGCATGAGAATAGCCACCTGGAAACCTCAACTCCAAATAAATGGAGTCAGTGTTCCGAAGGAGAGACATTAATGTTTCACACAGATAAGGAAAGATGAGAAGCTTTAGCAGAATCACCACTTTTTCCATTCAAGTCCAATGCATAGGTTGCAGTAGCTTGATTGGTGACAGACTGATACACTTCAAGGAAAGTTACATTATCACTCTGTAAGAAGGGACAATGATGCCAGGAGGTCTTATCTCTGGGACTGCTTAGCTTTCTTATTTACATGAAAAAATTTTTAATTGATATTAGGAAACTCAATTGTATAGCACATTTTGTTTTGTTTTATTTTGGTACGGAGTCCTGCTCTGTTGCCCAGGCTAGAGTACAGTGGCACGATCTCGGCTAACTACAACCTCCACGTCCTGGATTCAAGCAGTTCTCCTGCCTCAGCCTCCCAAGTAGCTGAAAATACAGGCGTGCACCACCATGCCCAGCTAATGGCTTTGTGTTTTCAGTAGAGACGGGGTTTCCCCATGTTGGCCAGGCTGGTTTATAATTCCTGACATCAGGTGATCCACCCACCTCAGTCTCCCAAAGTGCTGGGATTACAGGTGTGAGCCACCGTGCCTGGTCAGGAAAACATGTAGAAGTTGAGCCTGCATGCCACTGGACTCAGGTTGCATGACCATGTTCCTCTCAAGGCTCAGAATTATTTAAAAGTCTGTAGCTT
The DNA here is from genome assembly GCF_003255815.1 of Theropithecus gelada. NCBI lineage: Eukaryota > Metazoa > Chordata > Mammalia > Primates > Cercopithecidae > Theropithecus > Theropithecus gelada. The sequence goes on along the minus strand of NC_037687.1, from coordinate 29,404,759 downwards.
TAAATTTGAAATATTTGATGTTTGAAATATTTAATTTCCTACTGACAGTCCGAGTGACCTCGGACTGAAGCCTTTGCCACACTGATGACATTTTTAAGATTTCTGTACAGTATGGATTCTCTGATGTCTAATGAGGTGTGAACATGAAGTTAACGCTCTGCCACAATCACCACAGTTGTGAGCTTTCTCTTCTGTATGAATTCTCCTGTTTTGCATAGGATGAAGTTTGACTGAAGACCCTGCCACAGTCATGACATTTGTAAGGTTTCTCAGCGGTATGAGTTTGCTGATGAACTGCAATGTATGAACTGTGTCTGAAAAATTTGCCACGTTTATTACACTTGTAAGATCTCTCTTCATTATGGGTTCTCCAATGATTTGCAATGGTTGTAGCATTACTGAAGACTTTGTGACAAACATCATGAGAGGTGACAGTGCACTAGCAGCCCTCACTCTCAGCGCCTCCTCAGCCTATGTCCACTCTGGTAGTACTTGAGGAGTCCTTCAGCCCGCCACTGCACTGTGGGAGCGCCTTCTGGGCTGGCTGAGGCTGGAGCCAGCTCCCTCTGCTTGTGGGGAGGTGTGGAGTGAGAGGCACAGGTGGGAACTGGGGCAGTGCACGGCGCTCACAGAGAGTTCCAGGTGGGCATGGGCTTGGCGGGCCTCACACTTGGAGCGGGCATCTGGCACCGCCAGCCCCGGGCAGTGAGGGACTTAGCACCCGGGCCAGGAGCTGAGGAGGGTGCGCCAGGTCCCCCAGTACTGCCAGCCCAACTACGCCATGCTTGAATTCTCACAGGGCCTCAGTGCTTCCCCACGGGGCAGGGCTCAGGATCTACAGCCCACCATGCCTGAGCCCAACCGCGCCCTGTGGGCTCCCGCGTGGACCGAGCCTCCCCGAGAGGCACCGCCCCCTGCTCCATGGCTCCGAGTCCCATCGACCACCCAAGGGCTGAAGAGTGTGGACATGTGGGACTGACGGACAGCTCTGCCTGCGACCCCAGCGCAACATCAACTAGGCAAAGCCCGCTGGGCTCCTGAGTCGGGTGGGGACTTGGAGAACTTTATGTCTAGCTAGAAGATTGTATATGCTCCAATCAGTACTCTGTGTCTAGCTCAGTGTTTGTAGATGCACCAATCAGCACTCTGTATCTAGCTAATCTAGTGGAGACTTGGAGAACTTTTCTGTCTAGTACTCTGTGTCTAGCTAAAGGATTGTAAACACACCAATCAGCACTCTGTATCTAGCTAAAGGTTTATTAACACACCAATCAGCACCCTGTAAAAATGGATCAATCAGCTCTCTGTAAAGTGGGCCAATAAGCACTCTGTAAAATGGACCAATCAGTATGATGTGGGAGGGGTCAAATAAGGGAATAATAGCAGGCTGCCCCAGCCAGCAGTAGTATCCTGCTCGGGTCCCCTTCCACACTGTGGAAGCTTTGTTCTTTCACTCTTTACAATAAATCTTGCTGCTGCTCACTCTTTGGGTCCACGCTGCCTTTATGAGCTATAACACTCATTGCAAAGGTCTGAAGCTTCACTCCTGAAGTCAGTGAGACCATGCACCCACCAGAAGAAAGAAACTGTGGACAAATCCGAACATCTGAAAGCACAGACTCCGGATACACCATCTTTAAGTACTGTAACACTCACCGCGAGGATCCGTGGCTTCATTCTTGAACTCAGTGAGACCAAGAACCCACCAATTCCGGACACAATTACATTAGTCAACTTTCCCTAAACCATGAATTGCCTGATGGTGAATAAGCACTGACTGCTCACTAAAGGCTTTGCCACACTCACTACACTTAAAAAGTTTCTCTCCAGTGTGAATTCTACTATGCCTTTTAAGGTGTGATTTGCGACTGAAAACTTTGTCACATGCTTCACATTTGTAAGGTTTCTCTCCAGTATGAATTCTATGATGACTTGAAAGGTGTGACTGTCGATTAAAAACCTTCCCACATTCATTACACTTGTAAGGTTTCTCTGCAGTGTGAATTGTAGTATGTCTTGCCAGGAGTGAATTACGCACAAAAGCCTTGTCACAAACCGTACATTTGTAAGATTTCTCTCCGTTATGAAGTCTACGATGGCATATAAGGGATGACCAGTGACGGAAGGTATTTCCACACTCATTACACTTGTAAGGTTTCTCACCACTATGAAGTCTACGATGGCATAGAAGGGATGCCTTCTGGCTGAAGGTCTTGCCACACTCATTACACTTGTAAGGTTTCTCACCACTATGAAGTCTATGATGGCATACAAGGGATGACCTGTGACTGAAGGTCTTGCCGCACTCATTACACTTGTAAGGTTTCTCTCCACTATGAATTCTAGTATGTTTTGTCACGTAGGAACGACACGTGAAAGCCTTGTCACAAACTGTACATTTGTAAGATTTCTCTCCACCATGAAGTCTTCGATGGCATACAAGGGATGACTTGTGACTGAAAGTCTTACCACACTCATTACACTTGTAAGTTTTCTCTCCAGTGTGAATTCTGGTATGTCGTGCCAGCTGTGAATTCCACGTGAAAGCTGTGTCACAAACCTTACATTTGTACGGTTTCTCTCCAGTGTGAATTCTCTTGTGTGTCTCAAGGGTTGATTTGCGACTGAAAACTTTGTCACATGCTTCACATTTGTAAGGTTTCTCTCCAGTATGAATTCTATGATGACGTGAAAGGTGTGATTGTTGCTTAAAAGCCTTCCCACATTCATTACACTTGTAAGGTTTCTCTGCACTGTGAATTCTAGTATGTATTGCTAGGACTGACTTACGCACGAAAGCCTTGTCACAAACAGTACATTTGTAAGACTTCTCTCCAGTATGACGTTTACGATGGTATACAAGGGATGACCAGTGACGGAAGTTATTGCCATACTCATTAAACTTGTAAGGTTTCTCACCACTATGATGTCTACGATGGCATAGGAGGGATGACCTGCGACTGAAGGTCTTGCTGCACTCATTACACTTGTAAGGTTTCTCACCACTATGAAGTCTACGATGGCATACAAGGGATGACCTGTGACTGAAGGTCCTGCCACATTCATTACACTTGTAAGGTTTCTCTCCACTATGAACTCTACGATGGCATACAAGGTATGATCTGTGACTGAAGGTCTTTCCACACTCATTACACTTGTAAGGTTTCTCACCACTATGAACTCTACGATGGCATACGAGGTATGACATGTGAATGAAGGTCTTGCCACACACATTACACTTGTAAGTTTTCTCTCTAGTGTGAATTCTTCTATGTCGTGCCAGCTGTGAATTACACGTGAAAGCTGTGTCACAAACCTTACATTTGTATGGTTTCTCTCCAGTGTGAATTCTCTGATGTATCTCAAGGGTTGATTTCTGACTGAAAACTTTGTCACATTCTTCACATTTGTAAGGTTTCTCTCCAGTATGAAGTCTATGATGACGTGCAAGGTTTGATTGTTGGTTAAAAGCCTTGCCACACTCATTACACTTGTAAGGTTTCTCTCCACTATGAATTCTAGTATGGTTTGCCAGGTAGGAATGACACGTGAAAGCCTTGTCACAAACCTTACATTTGTAAGGCTTCTCTCCAGTATGAAGTCTGTGATGACGTGAAAGGTGTGATTGTTGATTAAAAGTCTTGCCACATTCATTACACTTGTAAGGTTTCTCTCCACTATGAATTGCCTTATGAATTACAAGGGCTGAATTATGACCAAAGATCTTGCCACACTCAATACACTTGTAAGGTTTTACTCCATCACATTTATATTGTTTGTCTCCTAAATGGATTATCTGGTGTTTCCTTAAGACTGAGCTACAATTAAAGGCTTTATCACTCTCATTACATTGGAAACTTGTTTCTCTCATGTGTACTTTCTGTTTTTGTGCGACTAGTGAAGAATTTGGGGAATTACTCTCATAGTTATTAGAAATATGGATTTGGGGCCTACAAGAAATTCTTTGGAATGTTGAAAGTGAGGGAGCATCATTGGTAGACTTCTCAAGTTGATTAGCAATTATACCTTTGATCTGAAATAAGTGGAGTTGAGGCAGATGCGAATGAAAGCATGATCCAAGCTGATCATTAATAGGCTTGTTTCCAGCTTGCCTTTGATCATATCGGTCTGTACTCCCAGCCAACATTTTAATTTTTGTCATGGGTGCTTCATGGCCATTTCTTTCATCTTCTTGACACTGAAAATCAATGTCATGAATTTCTTTCTCAATATCCTGGAAGCAAAAATCTCCAATGTGATGACTTTCATGTCTTTGCAATGTCCCTGTGTGGAACACTTCCGTATTGCCCTGCCCTGTTGACAAGATCTCCTTCATCATGCATTTGGAAGAGATATCTACAAAATATAAACACCAATAGGTTTCTAATTAACTACAGATGGTAAATCATACTGAAGTGTGTAAATGTGACACTTCAGTATGACACTTCATATTTATATGAAGAAGGCTCTCACCAAGAACCAATCTAGCTGACATCTTGCTCTTGGATTTTCCACTTTCCAGATTCATGAGAAATAAATTGCTATGTCTTAAGCTTTCCAGTTTAAGCTATTTCTTTTTTTGTCTGTTTTTGAGATCGAGTAATGCTTCATCACCCAGGCTGGAGTGTAGTGGCACGATTCTCCTCCCTAAAGAGATTCTCGTGCCTCAGCCTCTTGAGTAGCAGAAACTACAGACACATGCACCATGCCTCACTAATTTGTTTTTGTTGTTGTTGTTTTTTTTCTCTTTTTTTGGGAAATGGAATCTAACTCTGTCACCCAGGCTGGAGTGCAGTGGCACGATCATGGTTCACTGCAACATCCACCTCTCAGGTTCAAGTGATTCTTCTGTCTCAGTCTCACAAGAAGCTGGGATTACAGGTGCATACCAACACACCCAGCTAATTTTTGTATTTTTACTACAGACGGGGTTTCACCATGTTGGCCAGGCTGGTCTTGAACTTCTGACCTCAGGTGATCCGCCTGTCTCGGCCTTCCAAAATTTTGGGATTATAGGCATGAACCATCATGCCCGTCCAATTTCTTTTAATTTAGTAGATTCAAGATTTCATTATGTTTGCCTGACTGCTCTCAAACTCCTGACCTCAAGACATCTACCCACCTCAGCCTTTCCAAGTGCTGGAATTAGAGGCGAAAGTCACTGCAGCTGGCCAGTCTAAGCTATTTCTGACAGAACAGTGAGATGAGTGAGACAGGAAAATGGGCATCTCATCATCAACATCACTGAAGGCTGACAAATCTTACTAAACAAAGGAAGTTGAGACTGTAGTATAAAATGTATATGAAGTCATCTAATAGTATTCACTTGTTTTAAAAAGCAGGTGAACGAAATCACCTGAGGTTGGGAGTTCGAGACCAGCCTGACTAATATGGAGAAACCCCCTCTCTCCTAAAAATACAAAAATTAGCCAGGTTTGTGCCAGGCATAATCCCAAATACTTAGGAGCCTGAGGCAGGACAATCACTTGAACCCAGGAAGTGGAGGTTGCGGTGAGCCGAGATTGCACCATTGCACTCCAGCCTGGGCAAGTAAAGGGAAGCTCCATTAAAAGAAAAAAAAAAAAAAAAGAGGCCGGGTACAGTGGCTGATGCCGGTAATCTCAGCACTTTGGGAGGCTTAGATAGACAGATCATTGAGGTCAGGAATTCGAGACAAGCCTAGCCAACATGGGGAAAATTCATCTGTACTAAAAATACAAAATTAGCCAGTGTGGTAGCACATGCCTGTAATCCCAGCTACTTGGCAGGCTAAGGCAGGAGAATCACTTGAACCCGGGAGGTGGAGGTTGTAATGAACTGAGATTCTGCCATTGAACTTCAGCCTGGGCAGCAGGAGCAAAACTGCATCTCAAAGAAAAAAAAAAAAAAAAAAACCCTGGAGGCAAATTAACATAATTTCTCAAATAACGACAGCAGGCCCACAGTGTTCATGTACATGATCCAAATTTGCACATACGGTAAGTGAGGGACAAGACTTGATCCTGGACCTGAAGGATCCCACGACATCTACTTAGGCACAATAGTCAGCCCAGGCATTACAGGAAATGACTGCACACAGAAAATACAAGCAGAACAGAAAGAAGTACACCAAGGGGGATACAAGGGCTGGGCTGGGACAAAAGGGCTGAGCTGTGCTGCTTACAGTGGTGCCAAGTCATCCCTCATGGATCATGTGCTGAGTCATCATGCCCTGCACACATTGATTCAGGCAGCCTCCTATAATTTTGTCCAGTAGATGAACAAGGTCTTGACTTACTCAGTGAGAGTAGTGTTGGAGGAGAGGGGCTCACGGGGAAATTGGAGTGTTCAGCATTACAAAATCAATAGACTGGAAAGAAACTGTATTTGCATCCAGATCAATGTATCATGTGAGGCAAGGCCAGGAAAGGAAGGGTAAGTGTGGAAGGCAGGAAGTAATTGGCACGTAGGAGCGAACTTTGTGCGTGCACATCTGTGGGAATAGAATTCCACTAGGATAGACCAAATCTTGAGCTTGGAGGAAAGTGGAACTAATTTAGCAATGGTAAAATATTGACCCAAGGTTAACTATGCAAATTACAATATGGGCAAGGGACAAGAATGAACGAGATCCAAACAAGCAGCAGTATGGTGGCCTGAGGTGAAAGCAGTTTTACATCTCTTAAATTCAATACCTCTGATTTCTAGTTTCAAGCATATACTCAACAATATGCCTTGTGTAGATTCCAGAAATACATACACATACACACACACACACACACACAAAACAAGTAAACTATGAAGAGTACAATAGAGCAATGCAGGAGACCACGGGGGTGAACAAGGATCCTCTGGCTGAGTAGGTAGAGATGTGTTTGTGAAAACAGAGCCAGGCTGAGTGAAGTGGCTCATGTCTGTAATCCCAGCACATTGGGAGGACGAGAGGGTGAATCACGAGGTCAGGAGTTTGAGATCAGCCAGGCCAGCATGGTGAAACACTGTCTCTACTAAAAAAATAGAAAACATTAGCCGGGCATGGTGGTGCACATCTGTAATCCCAGTTACTCAGAAGGCTCAGGTAGGAGATTGCTTGACCTGGGAGGCAGAGGTTGCAGTGAGCTGAGATTGCATCACTGCACTCCAGCCTGGGTGACAGAGCAATACACCATCTTAAAAAAAAAGAAACTATACCTTTAAAAAAATGTGGTTTCACCATGTCGGCCAAGCTGGTCTCAAACTCCTGACCTCAGGTGATTCACCCACCTCAGCCTTCCAATGGGCTGGGATTACAGACATGAGCCAACGCACCCAGCCTGGCAGTATTATTTATAATAGTAAAGAGAAAAAACCAACGCAGATATCCATTAAAAACAAACTCGGATAGGCAGTGGCTCGTGCCTGTAATCCCAGCACTTTGGGAATCCAAGGCAACCGAATCACGTCAGACGAGGCTATCAAAACCAGCCTGGCCAACATGGCGAAACCACCATCTGGAATAGAACTACCAAAAATTAGTCGAGTGTGGTGACACATGCCTGTAATCCCAGCCACTCAAGAGGGTGAGGCAGGAGAATCACTTCAACCCAAAAGGTGGAGGTTGCAGTGAGCCAAGATCACACCACGGCACTCAAGAGACTCTGACTCAAAACAAACGAACAAACAAACAAAAAAAACCATAGAAACGAGCAACTTGAAAGCCACTGTGTATCTTAAGGAAATGACAGTAGAATTAAACTATGGAAACCTCATTCAATCTCACAAGCTCCCTCAACAACATTGATGAAAACCATATCTGCTACAGGGTTGATCCTACAACAAACTGAACAGAGGTTTTCTTGTTAAAAATGAACAATGACACATATTGGTATGAAAATGTGAAATGAGCAAGAGTTCAGTGAAGAGCCTCATACATATGAGGCTGTGAGCCCGAATGACGTCCTTGCTGGGAGGAATTTCAACACCACTGACTGCTGCTTAGAGAACATGATCATTAGTTTATGAGATGAACATTGTCACAGTGCCAGTGAGAGATGCTTCTGTGATGCTCCTCAAAAACGAGAATGAGCTGGGCACGGTGGCTCATGCCTGTAAACCCAGCAGTTTTGGAAGCCAAGGTGGGTGGATCATCTGATGTCAGGAGTTAGATATGAGCCTGACCAACATTGAGAAACCCTGTCTCTACTAAAAATACAAAATTAGCTGGGCATGGTGGCACATGCCTGTAATCCCAGCTATTTGGGAGGCTGAGGCAGAAGAATCACTTGAACGTGGAAGGCGGAGGTTATGGTGAGCCAAGATCACACCATTGCACTCCAGCTTGGACAACAAGAGTGAAACGCCACCTCAAAAAACAAAAACAAAAACAAAAACAAACATGTATGGGGCAAAATCACAAAAGAGAATACAAAACCAGGAAGAGCCAAGACAGACAACAGCAGACTCCTCAGGCCTACAGGGACATTTTCCTCACCCACAGACTCCAGGTTCCTGTAGTTCTCCAACATCACTTCCCTGTATAAAGCCCTCTGCGCAGGGTTCAGGCATTTCCACTCCGCCAGTGAGAATTCTATAGCCACATCCCTGAAAGTCACGCGTCCCTAAAATGAAACACACATTTCCACAAAACATTATGGAGGAGTTATCACCTTCACAGGAAATGAGAAAAGAGAAAAGAAGTATGTATTTGATCAAAGACCATGTTCTGACAAAACCAAGTTAAGGTATTTTTGAATATTTTTTCCCTATAGTTGCATTTTTTTTTTTTTTTTTTTTTGAGACGGAGTCTCGCTCTGTAGCCCAGGCTGGAGTGCAGTGGCCGGATCTCAGCTCACTGCAAGCTCCGCCTCCCGGGTTCATGCCATTCTCCGGCCTCAGCCTCCCGAGTAGCTGGGACTACAGGCGCCCGCCATCTCGCCCGGCTATTTTTTGTATTTCTTAGTAGAGACGGGGTTTCACTGTGTTCGCCAGGATGGTCTTGATCTCCTGACCTCGTGATCCGCCCATCTCGGCCTCCCAAAGTGCTGGGATTACAGGCTTGAGCCACCGCGCCCGGCCTATAGTTGCATTTTATTATACTTTTCCTTGAAAGATGTTAAGATCCCATCAGTCATTAGGGAAGTCTGGATTTTATGGACAATATAAAAACTATATAAATAAAAAGGAAACACAGGGTCAGGCGTGGTGGTTCATGACTGCAATCCCAACACTTCAGAAGGCCAACACAGACAGATTATTTGAGGTCCTGAGTTCAAGACCAGCATGGCCAACATGGTGAAAACTTGTCTCTACTAAAAATATAAAAATTAGCCGGGCATGGTGGCAGGCACCTGTTATCCCAGCTACATAGGAGGCTGAGGCAGGAGAATCACTTGAACCCAGGAGATGGAGGCTGCAGTGAGCCAATTGTGCACCACTGTACTCCATCCTGGGCAACAGACTGATACTCCATCTAAAAAAAAAAAAAAGCAGTGATGGGCAGTCGCTCTCGCCTGTAATCCCAGCACTTTGGGAGACCAAGGCAGGCAAATAATGTGGTCGAGAGATTGACACCATCATGGCCAACATGACAAAACTACGTCTCTACTAAAAATACAAAAAATTAGCTGGGTGTCATGTTGTGGGTCTGTACTCCCAGCTACTCAAGAGGCTGAGGCAGGAGCATCGCTTGAATCTGGGAGACAGAGGTTGCAGTGAGTCGAGATCACACCACTGCACTTTAGCCTGACAACAGAGAAAGACTCCATCTCAAAAAAAACAAACAAACAAACACAGAGTTTTCTCTACAGATATGTCAGATATTACGTTCCACATACAGGTGACCTTTAGTCTCTAGGTGAGCTAAAATACAAGTGCTGTTTCAGAGAGGACAAAGTGCAATGTCTTTGAAAGAAAAGTATGAATCTAAAAACTATCATGATTGGTCAGGCACAGTGGCTCATGCCTGTAATCCAGCACTTTGCGAGGCTGAGGTAGGTGGATCATGAGGTCAGGAGTTCGAGACCAGTCGGGGAACATGCTGAAAACTCTTCTCTACTAAAAATACAAAAATTAGCTGGGCGTGGTGGTGGGTGTCTGTAATCCCCGACATTCAGGAGGCTGAGGCCAGAGAATTGCTTGAAACCAGGAGGCAGAGGTTGCAGTGAGCCAATATCATGCCACTGCACTTCAGCCTGGGTGACAGAGCAATACTCCATCTCCAAGGAAAAAAAAAAAAAAAAAACTGTCATGATCACAGCAATAGCCATGACTAACATTTTTGAATGCTTCACATGTGCCACACACTGTTCTAAGTGCTTCCCGTGTCTTAGGCCACAAAATAACATACTACCCCATGAAGAAAGATCTGTACTTGGAGACAGCTGCATCACACACACTATAGGAAACTTGCCACAAATCAAATAGCTAAAAATATCAACACAAGCACCCGAATCCAGATGTCTGGGTTTCACATGTGAATATAAACACCTAAGTAACAGACACAGCTTTAAACTAAACTGACACTGACACAAGTCTATCCACTGGAGAGAATGTGATAAAAGTCCAAGGGTAAGAACATGGAGCATCCTACAAGGTCACTGAATGGACACACACAGGCATGCATATAATCCTTCACGATACTTCTTATTTTATTTTTTTCCCAGACGGAGTCTCACTCTATTGCACAGGCTGGAGTGCAGTGGCACGATGTCTCAGCTCACTGCAACCTGTGCCACCCAGGTTCAAGCCATTCTCTGGCCTCAGACTCCCCAGTAGCTGGGGTGTGAGGTACCTGCCACTGTGTCCATCTAATTTTTGTATATTTAGTAGCAACGGGGTTTCACCATCTTAGCCAGGCTGGTCTTGAACTCCTGACATCTTGATCTATCCACCTCAGCCTCCCAAAGTGCTGGGATTAAAGGTGTGAGCCACCAAGCCTGGCCCCTTCTTACTATTAACTCATTATGATGATAGTTGACAACAATGAAAAATACTTAAAATCATTACAATTATTATAAAAAATAAAACTTATTGCAAATGTGTTTCCTACATAAACCATGGGCTTATCCATCCATGTGTTCATACACACGCATCATGCCATTATACCCGTGGTGGTGTGCACTTCTAATCCCAGCTACCCGAGAGGCTGAGGCAACAGAATCACTGTAATCCGGGAGTCAGAGGCTACAGGGAAACGAAATCACACCACTGCACTCCAGTCTGGGCGAAAGAATGAGAGTCAATTCAAAAATAAAATAAAATAAAATAAAATCAATGATATAATAAAGCATCCTGTACCACTGATGCCTATCTCCACTTCCCATTCCACCATGAGTCATTAAAAGTGCAGAGTTTGGGCCGGGCGCGGTGGCTCAAGCCTGTAATCCCAGCACTTTGGGAGGCCGAGACGGGCGGATCACGAGGTCAGGAGATCGAGACCATCCTGGCTAACAGGGTGAAACCCCGTCTCTATTAAGAAATACAAAAAACTAGCCGGGCGAGGTGGCGGGCGCCTGTAGTCCCAGCTACTCGGGAGGCTGAGGCAGGAGAATGGCGTGAACCCGGGAGGCGGAGCTTGCAGTGAGCTGAGATCCGGCCACTGCACTCCAGCCTGGGCGACAGAGCCAGACTCCGTCTCAAAAAAAAAAAAAAAAAAAAGTGCAGAGTTTGGCCAAGCACGGTGGCTCAGGCCTATAATCCCAGCACTTTGGGAGGCTGAGCCGGAAGAATCACAAGATCAGGAGTTCAGCCAGCCTGACCAATATGGTGAAACTCCATCTCTACTAAAAATACAAAAAAAAAAGACTGGGCGCGGTGGCTCACGCCTGTAATCCCAACACTTTAGGAGACCGAGGCAGGCGGATCATGAGGTCAGGAGATCTAGACCATCACGGCTAACACGGTAAAACCCTGTCTCTATTAAAAATTTTTTAAAAATTAGCCGGGAGTGGTGGTGGGCACCTGTAGTCCCAGCTACTCAGGAGGCTGAGACAGAAGAATGGCATGAACCCGGGAGGCAGAGTTTGCAGTGAGCTGCGATTGCGCCACTGCACTCCAGCCTGGGTGACAGAGCAAGACTCTGTCTCAAAAAAAAAAACAAAACAAAAAAAAAAAAAATTAGCAAGGCGTGGCAGCAAATGCCTTACTCGGGAGGCTGAGGCAAAAGAATTGCTTGAAGCCAGAAGGCAGAGGTTACAGTGAGCTGAGATCCCGCCACTGCAATCCAACCTGGGCAACAGAGCGAGACTCCATCTCAACAACGTGCAGAGTCAGGCCGGGCTGGCTATCTGCCATCAAGAATGTCAGCAATTTGGGAGGCCAAGACGGGAGGATCACTTGAGGCCAGGATATCAAGGCTATAGTGAGCTATGATTGCACCATGCACTCCAGCCTGGACAACAAAATAAAAATATAATATAAAAAATAAGGCCGGACACAGTAGCCCACACCTTTAATCCCAACACTTAGGGAGTCTGAGACAGGCAGATCATGAGGTCAGGAGTTCCAGACCAGCCTAACCAACATGATGAAACCCCGTCTCAACTAAAAATACAAAAATTAGCTGGGTGTGGTGGTGCGTGCCTGTAGTCCAGGCAACTTGGGAGGCTGAGGTAGAAGAACTGCTTGAAACTGGGAGGGGGAGGTTAAATTGAGCCAAGATGGTACCATTGCACTCCAGCTTTAGTGACTGAGTGAGACTCCATCTTAAAATAAAGAAATATGTACATACATACATACATACATACGGTGACCCATGTCTATTATTCAGGCTCTTTGGGGGGTTAAATTAGGGATTAGTTGAGCCCAGGAGTTTGAGGCTGCTGTAAACTCTGAATTGTGCCATTGTACTCCAGAACGAAGCCACAGAGCGACACCTTCTCTCTCTCTCTCTTTTTTCTTTTGAGACAGAGTCTCACGCCATTTCCCAGGCTGGAATGCAGTGGCACAATTTCGGTGTACGGTAACCTCCACCTCCCGGATTCAAGTGATTCTCCTGCCTGAGCCTCCTGAGTAGCTGAGATTACAGATATGCACCACTACATGCAGCTAATTTTTGTATTTTTAGTAGAGATGGGGTGTGAGCCCTTCCCACAACCATGCCCAGTAGAGCCTCTTCCCAAGTTCATGTCACTGGGTCACAGGAGACAGAATCTCAGAACAGGTGACAGGAATTGAGGGCAGGCATGGGTGAGTGTGAGTGAACCTGTTAGGCAAAATGCTTCAGACTCAGAAAAGACTGGCTACTACAATTCCTGGCATTTCAGAAAGGAAAGAGACAGATTAATCCCCAGAGGAACATCACTTCACCTGAGGAAGGGCCATGCCTGACTGCTTTCCTTTCCTCTTCTCAGCTGCTTCCTCACGTAACCTGAGTCTTTAGAAATCAATCCTGTATGTGAAAAAAAAAAGTGAGACTTCATGTTAGAAATGACTCACTCCCTTCCCGTGACAAAAACACATGAACAGGGGAGACCTCACCCTGTAGAAAGATGGTCCCCCACTGCCCACTGCACCAGAGACCATGCAGAGATAAGAAAGCCCCACAGGAAGACCTATAAGTGTACGTTTGACCCTGGTCTTCAGATCTCACTCCCCTCCTGGAGAAGCCCCCACACACGAGGCAGCAGGGGGAAGCTGGGCTGGACTGATCTCCCCTTCAGGGTACAGACTCTTCCCTCATCAAACCCCACCCAGAGGACAGTCCCTCATCTCTCTGTGGATCACAGGCTGAGCTCAGCCGTCAGAAACGGGGGACACAGAGCTTCGATGCTCAATGCTGCACACAGATGACAAGCACCTGGGCCACTGCAGCTATTACTGAGGGTGGACTCCAGCCCTTCAGAATAAGAATCCCAGTAAAGCAGCACAAAAGCTCTATTTGTAAAATGCTCTGCAGTCTAATGTGAAGCCAGGGTTGAGCTCCACTCAGAGGGGCGAGCCCAGCACAGCCCCACGTTCTGGCTCTGCTCTTCCCTTGGGGCCTTGTTCTCACCAGGATCCAGACAGTGGATGGCAAAGGCACAAAAGTAATCACAGTGAGGCCGGGCACGGTGGCTCACGCCTATAATCCCAGCACTTTGGGAGGCAGAGATGGGTGGATCATGGGGTCAGGAGTTCAAGACCAGACTGGTCAACATGGTGAAACACTGTCTCTACTAAAAATACAAAAATCAGCTGGGCATGGTGGTGGGCACCAGTAATCCTAGCTATTCAGGAGCCTGAGGCAGGAGAATTGCTTGAAGTGGGAGGCGGAGCTTGCAGTGAGCTGAGATCCCACCACTGCACTCCAGCCTGGGTGACAGAGCAAGACTCCGTCTCCAAAAAAAAAAAAAAAAAATCACACAGAACAGTAAATGTGGACCAGAGGTGGGATGAAGGTTGGGCTATAAGGAAAATAAACCTTGGGCCCCCAAATCACTAAGCAAAAGAGAAACGTCAAGGTGGAAACTGCTTAGGGAACAAGACTCCCCTTCTATTCAAAGTCACCCCTCTGCTCCCTGACATAGATGCATATCTGAGTGCCTCCTTTGGAAAGGCTAATCAGAAACTCAAAAGAACCCAGTACAGTGGCTCAGGACTGTCTGTCATCCCAGCACTACGGGAGGCCTAGGCAGGCAGATCACTTGGGGTCAAGACATGGAGACCAGCCCAGCCAGCATGGTGAAACCCCATCTCTACTAAAAATACAGAAATGATCGGGGCATCTACTTGGGAAGCTGTGGCAGGAGAATCACTTGAACCCAGGGGGCAGAGGTTGCAGGGAGCCGACATCCTGCCACTGCACTCCAGCCTGGGTGACAAAATGAGACTTCATCTCAAAAAAAAAAAAGGAAACTCAGAAGATTGCAACCATTTGTGCCTCAGTTCTCTGTGACCTGGAAGCCCCCGCCCTGCTTCAAGTCTTCCTGCCTTTGTTTAAAGTTGGCCACCATGCAGACCAAACCAATGTACTTCTTACATGTACTGACTGATGCCTCATGTCTCCATAATATGTGTAAAATGAAGCTCTGCCCCGACCACCTCGGGCAAAATAAACTTTCTAAATTAACTGAGATCTGTGTAAGATTTTCTGGTTTCACAGCTGCAATGTCAAATGGGGGGCTGTGGGAGATCACAAAGGAAACCCAAGAAGATGATATCAGAACAGGGAACTAGCAAAGAAAGGCTGCTTGTCACCTGCAGCTGAGGGGCAGAGAGTCCTAGACAGAGGGACAGCTCAAGCGAAGGCCCTGAGACAGGAGCAACCTCAGCAGCAGGAAAAGGAAAGCGACCCATGTGGCTGGAGCAGTGGAAGAGAGGAGGGCACAGGTAGATGAGGTCAGAGAGGTCCTGGGGGCACAGACACATAGGGATACGGTCTTCAAACATTTTTCTCCCACAACCCAAAAGAATTTTGAAAGTCAACTATGATCCTAGCTACTCGGCAGTCTGAGGCAGGAGAACTCCTTGACCCCAGGAGACAGAGGTTGCAGTGAGCCGAGATCGTGCCATTGCACTCCCCCTGGCCCACAAGAGTGAAAATTTGTCTTAAAAAAAAAAAAAATTGGAGGTGATGTATCTTCTCACTCTTTTCACATATACATGTAAGTTTCTCTTTATATTATAAATTACAACACTTACAAATAATGTAATTTATTTTCCATATTTAAAACATACTTCAAGTTCGGCTAAGTTTCTGGAAGAACACAGTCACTCTCAACTGAGCTGTGCAGACTGCAAGGGAATGTGTTTGGGGATTTAGGAAGTCACTTATGGACACCTGAAGGTGGGGATAACTGTTTGATGTCCCAGGAGAGAGCTGAGGAGACAATTGGACACAGGATTGTAAAGCTCAGTGGTGAGGCCTGCAGGGGACATGGAGTCGTGTAGGTGGCTGAAAGCTCTGAGATGATAAGGTTCAAGGTGATTTGAGTCTAATCCCCTGTTTTTGCTCATCTTGGAGAGCTGGAATCCACTTGAAATTTGAGTTTCAAATGAGCAGTAACCTCTCCCAGAAGAAAAGCCACACACTGTATTTTGTCAGTCATTTCAGGGGTCAGTGTCACTCTGACTGAGCTTTCCTGGTCGTATTCCTCACCTCTATGTTACAGGTGGGCTCACCGAGGCTCACGGCGGGAGACATCTCCCCAAGTTATCCTGAGAAGCTCCGAGGTGAGGAGGAAGGAGGTGTGGCTGATTCCCATGTGATGGCCTGGAAGGCCCAATAGGCTAGCTTGGTCTTCCCCTCTAGAAAATTCCAAGACTAGCCAGGAGTGGTGACTCACCCTTGTAATCCCAACACTTTGGGTAGTTGAGGCAGGCAGACCACTTGAGCCTAGAAGTTTGAAACCAACGTGGGCAACATAGTTAACCCCATCTCTACCAAAAATACAAAAAATTAGCCAGAGCTCATGGCATGCATCTGTAGTCCCAGTTACTTGGGAGGATGATGCAAGATCACTTGAGGCTGGGAGGCAGAGGTTGCAGTGATCTAAGATTGTGCCACTGCATTCCAGCCTGGGTGATAGGGTAACACTTGATCTTACAAAAAAAAAAAAAAAAAAAAAAAGCAGCCAGACAAGGTAGCTCATACCTGTAATCCCAACACTTTGGGAGGACAAACTGGGTGAATCACGAGGTCAGGAGTTCGACACTATCCTGGCCAATATGGTGACATCCCATCTCTACTAAAAATACAGAAATTAGCCAGGTTTGGGGGTTCACGCCTACAGTCCCTGCTACTTGACAGGCTGAGGCAAAAGGATTGCTTGAACCTGGTAGGTGGAGGTTGCAGTGAGCTGAGATCATGCCACTGCACTCCAGCCTGGGCGAAAGAGCAAGACTCCATCTCAAAGAAAAACAAACAAACAAACAAAAATTCCAGGACTATTTTTTATATACCTGAGCAAAGCAAACTTCTTTCAAGTTGTAAGGTTCTGATGGCATCAATCCCAAACATATAATTACTCACTCCCAAAAAAATGTTCAAAATATGCACGACTGTGCACACATAGCAATAGGTCTTTGAAACACTAAAAAAGAGGCAGCTGTAGAAATGAGATCTGAGCAAATGCTTTTCTCATGAACATATGGGCTCAGCTAAACCAAGGTTCCAAGTCAATCCAGCCCATCCTTCAACATCTGTAGAGAATATTATGGACCAGAGGAACCTGAGGGAGACACTTACTTAGAAGCTCACAGATCACCATTTTTTCTGATGACAAAAGAAAATGGAATAGGCTACTTCAACTAAATTTTCATGTTAGGGTAAAGAAAAAAGGTCCCTGATATCATTATCAACTACACACTGAAACAACCTAAAATCATATATCACATAGTAGAAAATGTTTTCGATATACGATAAAGACTAGAAAGCACACAGTCCTCAATGTAAACTGAACACAATTTCATAGAGAAACAATTTTAAAATGGTTAAAAAATATAGATCTAATGAAATCTTGGGTAAAAGGAGAAATATCTGAAAACATATCATACTTTGAAAACAATGAGGCCAGGCATGGTGACTCACACCTATTATCCCAGCACTTTGGGAGGCCGGGGCAGGAAGACCACAAGGTAAGGAGTTCGAGACCAGCCTGGCCAACATGGAGAAACCAGGTCTCTACTCAAAATAGAAAAATTAGCAGGGCATAGTTGTGCACACCTATAACCCCAGCTACTCAGGAGGCTGAGGCACAAGAATCTCTTGACTCCAGGAAGCGGAGGTTGCAGTGAGACCACTGCACTCCAGCCTGGGTGACAAAGACAGTTTCAATCAATCAATCAATATATATATATATATATATATAAACATTAGCCAGGCTACTCCTCCAGTCCCAGCTACTCCAGAGGCTGAGGTGGGAAAATCACTTGAGCCCAGGAGGTTGCCGCTGCACTGAGCTGTGATCCTGCTACTGTACTCCAGCCTGGGAAACAGTAAGAGTGTCTCAAAAAAAAAAAAAAAATTAAAGGCTGGGCATGGCGGCTCATGCCTGTAATCCCAGCACCTTGGGAGGCTGAGGCGGGAGGATCACTGAGGTCAGGAGTTCAAGACTAGCCTGACCAAGATGGAGAAACCCCATCACTACTGAAAATACAAAATTAGCCAGCCATGGTGGTGCTCGCCTGTAATCGTAACTACTCAAGAGGCTGAGACAGAAGAATCACTTGAACCCCAGAGGTGAAGGTTGCGGTGAGCCAAGATCACGCTGTTGTACTTTAGCCTGGTCAACAAGAGCAAAACTCCGTCGGTCCTTATTTAACCTCTTGTTGCCCTTCTCCCCAATCTTTTGATCGCCCTCAATCTCTATATATTACTGCCTCTTATCTCTGCGTCTCCTCTGCTCTGTTAAATTCTCTCTTCCCTGTTACATTCCCCTGTCCCCACTCTCTAGCACCCCAAAAACCCAAGTGTCCTTCCTTCCGTGGTTCTCCCTGTTCTCCTGGCCACCAGCACCACTCTGGGGGTTTGAAGTAAGAAGCCTGCATCCCGGAGAAGCGCATTTTCCGGGGGGTGGAGCTGGGCATGGGCAGGCAAGAATACCCGGTGTCATAGGGCAAGCCCCTGGGACCTGCCCAACGCTGATTCAGGGAAAGCGGTGACTGCAGAGGGAAGACTTGGGGAGCAGCAGGGCCCGGCACAAGGAGGGACCTGGGGGGCAACGGCGCCTTAAGACAAGGGTGGCCCCTGCAGGCACCCAGGACCCAGGAAGAAGACGCAGCCTTCCCGGGACTGGGGCCGGGAGCCTGGGAGGCGAGCCTGGAGGCGCTCAGGGCGGGAATCCACCTCGCGGATGAGGACTTTAAAAAGCATGGGGTGGGAGAAGTCAGAACAAGGTTTTGACCAGGAAAACTGCGCTATAGGAAGTGTATACAGTGCCCTATAACAGAAAGACCGGGTAGGGGACCAGCCTCCGGACGACTTCAACCCCAAAAGGAAGCAACTCCTGGACTCTTAAGGGGACGTCTCAGTTTTCTCTGGGTGAAGGAAGACAGGCAAGAATTTCCAGGTCCGTGGGAACCCCACGTCCCAGGGACAGAAGCGCCAGGGACCTGGGAAGGGCATACTTAACACAAGACAGCGAAACTCACGCGCCGCGGTAGGACCTTCACTCCACGGAATCCCCTTCCGGGTTTGCGCGCGCAGGACAGAAGCCAGGCCTGGGCGGGGCCCAGGAGCAGTGTAGCGGGGCCTGGGCGGGGTAGGGGCGGAGAGACCTTGCCCTTTAGAACCCGCAGACAGCCGGGCCAGGGCGGGAACCGTGCGTCTCTCGGCCTCGCACCCAGCGTCTCTGTTTTCTGGGTTTTTGGAGGTGAGAGCGGCCAGGAAGGCTAAGGCATAATTCAAAAGCCCTGGAATTGTCTGGAACGGGCATGCAAACTAGAATGTGAAATGCAAAGCCCTGCCTGGGCGGGAGGTAGGATTTCATGCTGACAGCCCACAGAACAGAATAGAAATCCTCTCCCTTTCTATTCTCCATTCACTCCAGAGGGAGAGTCCACCCTGTGCTCAGCTTCAGAGACTCCCCTAGGGCCTCCCCCTGGGAAGAGGGACGGAGTGTTCAGGCCAGGGAGGAGTTAGGTCACCACTTGCTGCTTAAACAAAACAAGGTTGCAGGCACGGGGCTGAAGCCTGAGGTCCCAGCTACTCAAGAAGCAGCAGCGGGAGAATCGCTGAAATTGGGGGTCCAGGCCAGTCTGGGCGACAAAGTGACACCCCCTCCCGTAGGTCTCCCTTCCTTGTCTCTCTCTGGCTGTGCAGTGGCAAGATTTTGGATCACTGCAAGCACCTCCTCCTGGGTTCACACCATTCTCCCGCCTCAGTCTTTCCAGTAACTTTGACTACAGGTACCCGCCATGATGCCCCTCTGTTTTGCATTTTTTAGTACAGAGGGGGTTTCACCATGTTAGCCAGGATGGTCTGGATCTCCTGACCTCGTGATCCGCCAGCCTCAGCCTCCCAAACTGCTAGGATTACAGATGTAAGCCACTGCGGCTGGCCTTGTGTGTGTTTTTTCTTTTGTTTTTACCGCTTTTAAATAAAATTTTTCATGGTGTGAGATAGGGATCCAGCATTATTCTTTTCCATGTGAATATCCAGTTAGTTGTCCCAGCACATTTGTGAAAGAGATCTATTACTTTCTCTCGTTTTCACTTTTTTCTTTTTTTTTTTTTTTGAGACGGAGTCTCCCTCTGTCTCCCAGGCTGGAGTGCAGTGGCCGGATCTCAGCTCACTGCAAGCTCCGCCTCCTGGGTTTACACCATTCTCCAGCCTTCCAAGTAGCTGGGACTACAGGCGCCCACCACCTCGCCCGGCTAGTTTTTTGCATTTTTTAGTAGAGACGGGGTTTCACTGTGTTAGCCAGGATGGTCTCGATCTCCTGACCTCGTGATCCGCCCGTCTGGGCCTCCCAAAATGCTGGGATTACAGGCTTGAGCCACCGCGCCCGGCCTGTTTTCACTTTTTTCTTTCCTTTTATTTATGAGACAGAGTATTTCTCTGTGGCCCATGCTGGGGTGCAGTTGTGAGATTGTGGCTCACTGCAGCCTTTGCCTCCTGAGTGGAAGCTATTCTGCCTCAGCCTTTGGAGTAGCTGCTATTACAAGCGCACACGACCACGCCCAGCTAATTTTTGTATTTTTGGTAGAGATGGGGTTTCACCATGCTGGCCAGGCTGGTCTGGAACTCCTGACTTCAAGTGATCCACCTGCCTCGGCCTCCCAAAGTGCTAGGATTACACTTGTGAGTCACCGTGCCTGGCCCAGGAAATATTCTTTACTTCACTTTTTAAATGTGAGAAAATATAATTGAAAAACAAAGAGTATTCCGCCAAATGAGAAATCATCTCTACGACGATAATAGAGAAATTAAAACTATTTTATTAATAAATAAACTTCAGGACAGAATGTGATGGGAAATAGAGGCAAACAGCTAAGAGGTTGAAAAGAGAGAAAGCAACTTCACTGTTCTGTACAACCCATTAAGTTCATGTTTTCAAGATAAACACTAATCAGTCCTCAGGGGAGAGGACTTGAGAAGCCATTGGTTACACATAGTTCATCCTGGCTCTACTTGGTAACAGAGTTGAGAATCTCTGTCAGCTAATTAGCATCATCCCGAGGGAGGGGGAAATACCCTAACACTAACCATAATACAAAAATAATCTGGGCGTGGTGGCAAACACCTGTAATTTCTCTCTATTTTTAATACAGACAGGGTTTCACCAAGCTGGCCAAGCTGGTTTCAAACTCCTGAAGTCAAGTGACTCAGAAGTTTCGGTGTCCAAAAGTATTGGGATTACAGGCTTGAGCCACCAGGGTCAGCCAGGAAAACTCTTAGAAGTTGCGCCTGCATTCCCCTGGACTCAGGTTGCAGGACCACATTCCTCTCAAGGCTCAGAATTACTTAAAGGTCCAAAGCTTTAAATTGGAATCATTTGATATTTGAATTATTTAATTTCCTACTGAGACACAGGTACTATTTATCTTGTTGTTTGCCTTTTCTTTTTTTTCTTTTTGTTTTGAGATGGAGGCTGGCTTTGTTGCCCAGGCTGCAGTGCAGTGGCACAATCTTGGCTCACTGCAGCCTCTGCCTCCCAGGTTCAAGCAATTCTTCTGCCTCAGTCTCCCGAGTAGCTGGGACTACAGGCATGTGCCACCATGCCCGGCTAATTTTTTTTGTATTTTTAGTAGAAACAGGGTTTCACCATGTTGGTCAGGTGGTCTCGAACTCCTGACCTCGGGATTGGCCCACGTTGACCTCCCAAAGTGCTGGGATTACTGGCCTGAGCCACCACACCCGGCTATTGTTTGTCTTTCAAAGCGAGTACCCAAGTTCTTCAGAAATACAACCCTGGGCCAGGTGTGGTGGCTCACACCTGTAATCCCAGTACTTTGGAAGGCTGAGCCTGGAGGATCATCTGAAATGAGAAGTTCAAGACCAGCCTGGCCAACATGGTGAAACCTCGTCTCTACAAAACTATAAAAATCAGCCAGGCATTATGGTGGGTGCCTGTAGTCCCAGCTCCTCTGGAAGCTGAGGTGGGAGAATCGCATGTACCGGGCAGATGGAAATTGCAGTGACAAGAGATCACACCATTTAACTCCAGCCTGGGCAACAAGAGCAAAACCCCGTCTCCATCTGAAAGAAGAAAAGACTATCTCAGAAGACAGAAAACGCATTTGCAAATTTTCTAAATAAATGTCCTAAGAAAAGAGACGAAAGGAAAGAAAATCTCTTTCTTTATTTTCAAAGGAGGAATTGTACCTCTCATGTATTTGCTTGTTTGTTTGAGACAGGGTCTAGCTCACTCACCCACGCTGGAATGTGATGGCAAAAACAGGGCTCACTGCAGACTTCAACGCCCTGGCTCAAGTGATCCTTCCACCTTTTTCATCAAGCATTTGGAAGAGATATCTACAAAATATAAACATAATACATTTCCAATTAAGTCCAGATGGTAAACCATACTGAAATGTGGAAATACGACACAAAAAAATACTTATTTTAAACTTCCCAAACGTGATCTTCAAAGTTTAGGAGCACAAAAGGAGTAAGATCCTTTAATAAAAGGCGATTACATGTTTCCAATATCGTGACAAAACACTGACAGGGCAGAAACATGTATAAGCCTAAAGTCAGGAGTGTTTTTCCACTGTGACCCTAAAGTGCATCACAGTTTCCAAAAAACATATCACTGTCACACAAGGAAAAGAAAACTGTATATTTTTCATATTTACAGAATATCTACTGTATACAAATAAATTCTAAAAGACCAAACAACATACTATATTTATAAATAATCCACAACAAGCTTATGTAAGGGTAACCAAAATCAATGGAAATTCTGTATTGTCAAATAATCATTGCACAGAGAAGAAAAGATTACAAAAATCAGGCAGGCATGGTGGTGGGCACCTGTAGTCTCAGCTACTCAGGAGGCTGAGGCACAAGAATCGTTTGAACCTCGGAGGCGGAGATTTCAGTGAGCCAACATTGTGCCACTGCACTGACAGAGTGACACTCCATCTCAAAAAAAAAAAGTTAATACAATCTTTTTCTGAATACCTGTCATAAAATTACCCATATCCACGCAGAACAGGGACTTATTGAAATTAACAAGTGCAGTGTGTCAGTTATATTACATACCATATACCGAAAAGCCATATGTGAAATCTTAAATATTAATCAGTAAGCCATTGTAACCCATGATAAAACCAGCAAGCAAACAATAAGTACATTTATACAGCCTGCAGAATTCTAAACAATTCCCTCTTAAGAAAAAAGCCACGGCCGGGTGCGGTGGCTCAAGCCTGTAATCCCAGTACTTTGGGAGGCCGAGACAGGCGGATCACGAGGTCAGGAGATCGAGACCATCCTGGCTAACACAGTGAAACCCTGTCTCTACTAAAAAATACAAAAAAAACTAGCCGGGCGAGGTGGCGGGCGCCTGTAGTCCTAGCTACTCGGGAGGCTGAGGCCGGAGAATGGCGTAAACCCAGGAGGCGAAGCTTGCAGTGAGCTGAGATCCAGCCACTGCGCTCCAGCCTAGGTGACAGAGCGAGACTCCGTCTCAAAAAAAAAAACAAAAAGAAAAAAAAAAAAGAAAAAAGCCACAACTTCTACTTCCCACCAGCACCACGCACTATGAGAACTGAAATACATGTTAAGATCACCACCTTCTGATGTATGAGTTCAAGTAAATACACAGCATTAAAAGGAATGAGAACTGACGAACAGCGTCGGAGGGTGTAATTATGATGTCACAGGTACAGTTAGGTAACACCAGGCAATACAGCAATTTTATATATATGCATTGCCCTTAGTTATCTAGTTAACTGTGCATAAAATACAAAACATAGACTGTGTACTAGGAAAATTTATAAACGAAGATCACAGAAAACATTGTATAAAACAAATTGCACAATAAAAACAAGAAAAACCTGATGCCGGCTCCCTGGTCTGAATGATTATATTGGCCAAAAGCAATGTTCAGAGTTCTTATTGTCCAATAGGATGTTCCTGCAGATGGGGTCTTTGAGAGAATTTGGTCATGGGTGTTGACTACTCGAGAATAGGACCAGTGCTTTTATTTTTATTATTTATTTATTTATTGAGATGGAGTTTCCCTCTTGTTGCCCAGGCTGGAGTGCAATGGCACGATCTTGGCTCACTGCAACCTTTGCCTCCTGGGTTCAAGCAATTCTCCCGCCTCAGCCTCCCAGGTAGGTGGGATTACAGGCATGCGCCACCACACCCAGCTAATTTTGTAGTTTTATGGAGACAGGTGTCTCTATATTGGTCAGGCTGTTCTCGAACCCCCAACCTCAGGTGATTCACCCGCATCAGCCTTCCGAAGTGCTGGAATTACTAAGTGTGAGCCACCGCGCATGGCCACGACTACTGCTTTTATAAAGGGAAACATTAAAGAGCTGATTGTTATTTCTTTTTTTGTTTTTTGAGACCAGGTCATGCTCTATCACTCAGGCTGGAGTGCAGTGGCATGATTCTCCTGTCTAAAGAGATTCTCCTGCCTCAGCCTCCAGAGTAGATGGGACTACAGATGCATGTCACCATCCTTGGCTAATTTTTTTTTCTTTTTTTGGGGGGGAGACAGAGTCTCACTCTGTCACCCAGGCTGGAGTACAGTGGTGCGATCGTGGCTCACTGCAATTTCTGCCTCCCAGCCAAGTCCAAGTAATTCTCTTGCCTCAGCCTCCAGAGTAGCTGGAATTAGAGGCATGTGTCAACATGGCCAGCTAATTTTTGTATTTTTGGTAAAGACAGGGTTTCACCATGTAGGCCAGACTGGTCTCGAACTCATGACCTTCAGCGATTTGCTCCCAAAGTGCTGGGATTACAGGCATGAATGAGCCGCCACGCCTGGCTTTGATATTCCTTACTTTTTCTTTATTTTTTTTTTTCAGACGGAGTCTAGCTCTGTTGTTCAGGCTGGCATACAGTGATGGAATCTCGGCTCACTGCAACTTCTGCTTCCCGGGTTCAAGCAATTCTCCCACCTCAGCCTCCTGAGTAGCTGGGATTTTAGGCATCTGCCACCACGTCCGGCTAATTTTTGTGTGTGTGTGTATATATATATATATATATTTTTTTTTTTTTTTGAGACGGAGTCTCGCTCTGTCGCCCAGGCTGGAGTGCAGTGGTCGGATCTCAGCTCACTGCAAGCTCCGCCTCCCGGGTTTACGCCACTCTCCTGCCTCAGCATCCCGAGTAGCTGGGACTACAGGCGCCCGTCACCTCGCCTGGCTAGTTTTTTGTATTTTTTAGTAGAGACGGGGTTTCACCATATTAGCCAGGATGGTCTCGATCTCCTGACTTCGTGATCCGCCCATCTCGGCCTCCCAAAGTGCTGGGATTACAGGCTTGAGCCACCGCGTCCAGCCTAATTTTTGTATATTTTAAGTAGAGATTGGGTTTCACCGTGTTGGCCAGGTTGGTCTCGAACTCCTGACCTCCTGATCCACTCACCTGTCTCCCAAAGTGCTGGGATTACAGGCGTGAGTCACCACGCCCTGACATCCCTTTTAAAAACTGCTATGGCCTCAGCTTGGTGGCTTACACCTGTAATCCCAGCACTTTGGGAGGCCGAGGCAGCAGGTCACCTGAGGTCGGGAGTTAGAGACCAGCCTGGATCAACATGAAGAAACCTCATCTCTACTAAAAATACAAAATTAGCCAGGCATGGTGGTGTATGCATGTACATCCAGCTACTCAGGAGGCTGAGGCAGTAGAATCGCTTGAAGCCGGGAAGCAGAGGTCGTGGTGAGCTGAGATCATGCCATCGCACTCCAGCCTGGGCAACAAGAGCAAAACTCCCTCTCAAAAAAAAAAAGGGGAGGGCTATGTAAGCCAGACACGGTGGCTCATCTCTGTAATCCCACCTGTAATCCCAGTAATTTGGGAGGCCAAGGCAGGAGGATACTTTGAGCCCAGAATTTTGAGATCAGCCTGGAAAACATAGTGAAACTCCGTTTCCAAAACAAAACAAAACAAAACAAAACAAAAACTAGCCGGGCTTGGTGGCTCATGCCTCTGGTCCCAGTTACTCAGAAGGCTGAGGTAGGAGGATCGCTTGAGCCCAAAAGGTTGAGGCTGCAGTTAGAGGAGATCACGACAGTGCACTCCAGTCTGGGTGATAGAGCCAGACCCTGCCTCAAGATATTATTTAATTAATTTAATTAAAAGTATTATGTAATAACAGACAGTGACTTTTTTCCCACTTCACTACCCACGTCCTACCCCATCCTAGGAAAAGGGAAGGCAGTGATTCACAACTGAATAAGTCACTTCCCTCTGGCTGAATAGGGATTCCAAGTGGAAGATACCTCTCATGCCAGGATTTATAGAATGTACATGTCTTATAGATACAAATTTTGAAATTCTCAATCTCATCTGTATAATTTAAACAAGTTTTCAGTTGTTAGATTATATACACGGAAGTCAACATGTCACAACTAATCATATCCAATGAACTCCCGCACTCATCTAAACCCAAAGTCTCTCGCCCTTTTTTTCTTTTGAGACAAGATCTCTCTCTGTTGTCCAGGCTGCAGTGTAGTGACATGATATCAGCTCACTGCAGCCTGGACCTCCTGGGCTCAAGTCATCCTCCCAGCTTGGCCTCCAGAGCAGCTGGACTGAGTACAGGTGCACACCATTAGGCCTGGTTATTTACTGGTTTTGTTTTGGTTTTTTTTGGCAGAGATGGGGGTCTCACTATGTTGCCCAGGCTTGTCTCAAACTCCTGGACTCAAGCAATCCCCTTGCCTCAGTCTCCTGAAGTGTGGAGATTACAGGCGTGAGCCACTGTGCCCAGCCCCTCTGTCTTCATTACGGTGCTTCCTTCCCTAATTCTGTACCTATCTCTCATTCTCCCCGTCTCTCTCTAGCTCTTGTTTTCTTTTCTTTCTCCCTGGGATTCTGTTCTTCATTTTGTACCCTTCTCCTCTTCTGCTGTTTATCTCCTTCTTCCCTCTATTCCTTCTCTTCCACCTCTTCTGCTCCATCCTGGCAACTTATTAACCTCTTAATGCTCTTTCTCCCCAGTCTTTCAGTTGTCCTCAATCTCCATCTATTTCTGCCTCTTCTCCCATCTCTGAGCCTCCTCTGCTCTCCCTGTTAAATTCTCTCTTCCCTGACATACTCCCCTGTCCCCACTCTGTGGCACCCCAGATGTCCAGGTGTCCTCCCTGCTGTGCTTCTCCGACTGTTCTCCTTGACACAAGCACCACTCTGCTCTGTCTGTCCTGGCTCCAAATCCCTCCCTCTCTCCTTCACTCTGATGAGCCTCCCTCTTTGCTGCCACTCCCCCTACCTTGCCGTCCTTCATCTCTCTGTGTCTCTAGCTTTTCTCTACATTTCTCCAGTTGCTTTTCTTCTTCTGCTTTCCTAAGTTTTTTTGTTTCTTTTTTTTCCCACTTTTGCCATCTCCTGGCATATCCCTTACCAATCCTCTATTTTCCATCTGTTATGGGCTTTTCTTCTTCTTCTTTTCTCTGTCTCAGGTTTTCTACTGCTGTCTGCCTCCTAATCCCTTCGGCCTACACAATCGCAGGGAGGTTTGGAGTAAGATGCCTGCATCCCGTAGGAGCGCATTTTCCAGGGGCTGAAGCTCGGCAGGCAAGAACACCCCGTGTCACAGGACAGGCCCCGGGCACCTCCCCAATGCGGGTTCAGTGGAAGCGGTGACTGCGGAGGGGAGAGCTCGGGAGCAGCAGGCTGTGGCAAGAGGAGGGAGGTTGGTTGCGGGGCGACGGCGCCTTAGGACAAGGATATGGTCTGCAGGATCCCAGGACCCAACAGAGGACTCGATCTCCCCGGGACTGAGGCTGCGGCACGGCGCTCCAGGGCCCAACGACGGGGAGGCTGCAAGGCGCGCCCTGGGCAAGAATCCACCTCACCGGTGAGGACTTTAAATAGCGCGGGGCGAGATGAGTCAGAACAAGGTTTTGAGCAGAAAAACTACACAACAGGAAGTGTATACATTGACCTACAGCAGAAAGACTGGGGACGAGAACAGCCTCCGGACGACTTTAAACCCAAAAGGAAGCGACCCCTGGGCTCTCACGGGGATGTCACAATTTGCTCTGGGCGAACGAAGACCAGAGAGAATTTCGAGGTCTGTGGGGACCCCACGTCCCAGGGACAGAAATGCCGGGGACCTGGGAATCGGAGACTTAATGCAACACAGCAAAACTCACCACCGCGATGTGACCTTCACGCCACCCGATCCGCTTCCGGGTTTGGGTTAATCTGCGCGCGCAGGACAGAAGCCAGGCCTGGACGGGAAGCGGGAGGAGGTTGGCGGCGCCTGGGCGAGGCAGCCGGGGGGGGGGGGCACCAGGAGGACAGACCCTGCCCTTTAGAACCGGCAGAGGGCGGGGCCGGGGCGGTACCTGCGCGTCTCAGCGGCTCTCCCAGCATCTGTTTTCAGGTTTTGGAGGCGAGAGCGCCAGAAAGTCTGAGGAATGATTCCAAAGCCCTGGACTTATCTGGAACTGGGATGCAAACTAGAATGTGAAATGCAAAGCCCTGCCTGGGCGGCACGTACGATATCACGCTGACGGCCCACAGAACAGAATAGAAATCCTCTCCCTTTCTATTGTCCCATTCACTCGGGAGGGAGAGTCCGCCTTGTGCTCAGCTTCAGAGACTTCCTTAAAACCACAGGCTGGGGTGCGGGAGGGAGTGCTCAGGCCAGGGAGGAGTGAGGTCACCACCTGCTGCTTAAACACAGCAGAGGCGCGAGGGCGGGAGCCTGAGGTCCCAGGGACTCAGGAAACAAAGGAGAGAATGGCTGAGCCTGGGGTTCCAAGCCAGCCTGGGCGACAAAGTAACACCCACTGCCACAGGTCTCCCTTCCTAATCTCTCTTTCTTTCCCTTAAAAAAAAAATAAAATAAAATAAAATAAATCTTTTTTAAATAAAATTTTTGATGGTGTGATATAGGGATCCAACATTATTCTTTTCGATGTGGATATCCAGTTAATTGTCCCAGTACATTTATGGAAGAAATCTATTACTTCATTTTTTTAATGATTATTTACTTTTTTCTTTCTCTCTCTCTTTTTTTTTTTGAGACAGAGAATTTCTCTGTCGCCCAGGCTGGAGTGCAGTGGTGAGATCTTGACTCAATGCAGCCTCTGCCTCCTGGGTTCAAGGGATTCTCCAGCCTCAGCCTCAGGAGCAGCTGGCATTACAGTCGCGCGCCACCATGCGTGGCTAATTTTTGTATTTTTCATACAGACGGGGTTTCACCATGTTGACCAAGCGGGTATGGAACTCCTCACTTCAAGTTATTTGCCTGCCTAGGCCTCCCAAAGTGCTGGGATTATAGGCATGAGCCAACATGCCTGGCCCAAGAAATATTCTTTACTGTGCTTTTTAAATGTCGACAAAATATAATTGAAAACTAAAAAATCTTCTCCCAAAGGAGAAATCATCTCCACAAAGATAACAGAGAAATAAATAAAGACCATTTTATTAATAAATAAGCCTTGGACCAGAATGTGATGGGAAATAGAGGCAAACAGCTAAGAGGTTGAAAAGAGAGAAAGCAACCTCACTGTTCTATACAACCCATTAAATACGTGTTTTTGCCGGACGCGGTGGCCTACAGAATTCAAAACAATTTCCTTTTAAGAAAAAAGCCACAACTTGTACCTACCACCAACACACAATATAAGAACTGAAATACATGTTACATTCACTACCTTCTGACATATGAGGTCAAGAAAATACATAGCATTATAAGAAATGAACATTGACTAACGTCCGTGTGCAGGGGCACATGCCTGTAACTGCAGACTTTGGGAGGCTGAGATGGGTGGATCATAAGGTCAGGAGTTCGAGAGCAGCCTGGCCAACATGGTGAAACCCCGTCTCTACTAAAAATACCAAAAAAACTTAGCTAGGCATGGTGTAATCCAAGCTACCTGGGAGTGTGAGGCAGGAGTGGTTTGAACCCAGGAGGTGGAGGTTGCATTGAACCGAGATCACGCCGTTGCAATCCAGCCTGGGTGACAGTGCATGTATAAAAAGAGACAGTAAAGAGCTTGTTGCCTGTTCCTCTTTCCACCATGTCAGGGCACAGCAGGAAGATGGCTGGGCTAAACCATGAAGAAGGCTCTCACCAGGAACCAATTTGGCTGGCACCTTGCTCTTGGATTTCCCACTTTCCAAATTCATGAGAAACATATTTCTGTGTCTTAAGCCTCCCAGTTTCAGCTATTTCCTTTTTGTCTGTTTTTGAGACTGAGTCATGCTCTATCACCCAGGCTGGAGTGTAGTGGCACGGCGATTATCCTACCTCAAGTGATTCTCCCGCCTCACTCTGTAGTCTCGCTCTGTCACTTGGGCTGGAGTGCAGTGGCAAGATCTTCGCTCACTGCAACCTCCACCTCCCAGGCTCAAGAGATTCTCCTCCCTCAACCTCCCAAGTAGCTGGTATTAGAGGTGTGTGCCACAACACCCAGCTATTTTTTGTATTTTTAGTAGAGACGGGGTTTCACCATGTTGGCCAGGCTGGTCTTGAACTCATGACTAAAGTGAGCTGCCTGTCTTGGCCTCCCAAACTGGTGAGATTGCAGGTGTGTACTGCACCAGGCCCATTTTTAACATTTAGTAGATTAAATGTTTCACCATGTTGGCCAGAGTGGTCTCAAACTACTGACCTCAAGTGATCTACCCACCTGGGTGTCCTAAAGTGCTGGGATTAGAGGTGTGAGCCACCACAGCCAGCCAGTCTAAGCTATTTCTCACAGGACAATGAAATGACAGACAGGAAAAAAAGCATCTCATCATTAACATCACCGAAGGCTGACAAATCTTATTAAACAAAGGCAGGTGAGAGTCTGTACTGTAACACTTGCAATACTTGAAGCCATCTAATAGCACTAACGTGTTTTTAAAACCTTGAGACAGGCCGGGTGTGGTGGCTCATGCCTGTAATCCCAGCACTTTGGGAGGCCAAGGAGAGAGGATCACAAGATCAGGAAATTGAGACCATCGTGGATAACAAAGTGAAAACCCGGCTCTACAAAAATAAAATATATATGTATATACACACATGTATATATACTTATATATATATTCCAAGAAATAAGACTGGCGTGTTGGCACAAGCCTGTAGTGTCAACTACTCGGGAGGCTGAGGCAAGAGAATCACTTTAACCCAAGAGGTGAAAGTTGCAGTGAGCTGAGAAAGCACCTTTGCACTTCAGCCAGGGTTACAAGAGCAAAACTCCATTTCATAAATATATTAATTAATTAATTAATAAAAGGACAGATACAAAATTGGCATACATGTACCTTTTCTTCATAATGAAACTTTTTTCATATTATTTAGAATAAAAAGGCATGAAAAACACTGTATGTATATGTTAACAGAAATGCAACACACACAGAAATAATTCTGACATAAATAACAAACAGTTCTAGTGGATAAGGAGTAGGAGTAGTTTTTACAGGTTACAATTTTTTTTTTTAATGGTGCCCAGTATGCCATAAGGTTTTATGCCTACTTTAGTTCTGGAATCCCCAATGAGCTATCATAAAAAATACAGAACATCTAAACAAAGGGAACAGTGAAAGTCCAGATGCTACATCATGAAACTTTTCATCCCAAAATCAATATGGCTTCCGTGTTAGTCAAGGAACAATGGGGCTCCCAAGAGGCAACAAGAGAAAATGCAAAGATACACAAGGGCACATCCCCAGGAGGGAAGGTATCCTCACCCAGGGAGACCAGGTTCCTATAATTCTCCAGCATCACGTCTCTGTATAGAGTCCTCTGAGCAGGGTCCAGGCATTTCCACTCCTCCTGAGAGAATTTTATGGCCTAAATGTCAATAGACCATGAAATGAAAACACATTTATACCAAATAGTTCTGGGCGGAGTTCTTATCTTTACAGAAAATGAGAAGAGGAGAGAGGGGAAAGCAGGGATTTAATTGTAGTGAATGTTCTGACAAATCCGAGTAAGGGATTTCTCACCACATGATGTCTTCCCAGTTGTATTCTACTACATTTTTTGAAGAGGTCATGATACCCTCTCAGTATGAATTACTTATGTTTGTGAAAAAATACAAGCAATACATAAATAAAAAAATCAATGCAGGGTTCCCGTTATAGGAATGTTAGGAAGTTTTATTGACACACCAAGTGACATTTATCTGGATGAGCCAGAGCATGAGTGAGGTCTTCAAAGATGACAACATCCACAGCGAAAGATCAGCCAGGCATGGTGGCACATGGCTATAATCCCAGCTACATGGAAGGCTGAGGCAGGAAAATCACTTGATCACTGGAAGCAGAGGTTGCAGTGATCCGAGATTATGCCACTGCACACCAACCTGGGAAACCGAAATTCAGTCAAAAAAAAAATATTAGCCAGGCATGGTTCCAGGCACGTGTGGTCCCAGCTATTTGGGAGACTGAGGTGGGAGGATGGCTTGTTCCTGAGGGTGGAGGTTGCAGTGAGCTATGATCCTGCCACTGTGCACCAGCCTGGGCAACAAAGCAAGACCCTGTCTCAAAATAAAATAAAATACATGAAAACAAAATTACTCAAAATACAAAAATCCATTTTGTATATATATGTCCACAAAATAATAAAACCTGCACAGACTCACAAAAAGCCAGATGTTAATACAAGGGGTTGTCATTTGTCCCAGATTTTCAAAATATAAAAGATATTCAAAATATATACATATGTGTGTATACATGTATTTGTATGTATATGTGTGTGCATGTGTGGGGGGATGTGTATATACATATATAAAGATTTTAAAAATATAAAAAGTAGCAAGTTGTGTTTAACTGAAGAGGAATCTCATCTTGCTGGAAAAGGACACTTTGGCAGTTGGGGGCAGGGGGGAATCTTGTCGGATCTAAGAAAACAGGGAATGCCTCATCCTAGAGGAAGCAATCACCCTTTCACCTGCCTGACCTGGAGGAAGCTTCAGATATCTGTAGGAATGCAGGCATGTGCAGTGGCAGCCACTGTGGCACTCTTTATACAGGGAAAAATCAAAAAGGACCCAAACATTGTCATTCAGCCAATTTCCAATGCAGATGGCAAAGAGCAAGCTATCCATGTTCACTAACATGACATGTAAATTTTTACAACCAATAAGATCAAATATCAAAGTAAAATATTTACTAGAACACAAAGAAGAAAACAACAGAGGCTTGGATCTACTTGAGGGTAGAGGGTGGGAGGAAGGAGAGGAGCCAAAAAAATAACTATTGGGGGCCAGGCCAGGCGCAGTGGCTCCTGCCTGTAATCCCAGCACTTTGAGAGGCCGAGGAGGGTGGATCAACTGAGGTCAGGAGTTCAAGACCAGCCTGGCCAACATAGTGAAACCCTGTCTCCAGTAAAAAATACAAAAATTAGGGAGGTATGGCAGCAGGCACCTGTAATCCCAGCTACTTGTGAGGCTGAGGCAGGAGAATCGCTTGGACCTGGGAGGTGGAGGTTACGGTGAGCTGAGATCATGCCATTATACTCGAGCCTGAGCAACAAGAGCAAAACTCAGTCTCAAAAAATAAATAAATAAAAAATAACTATTGGGTACAGGGCTTAATACAAGAGTGATAGTCTACTACAACAAACCCTGATGATACAACTTACATAACAAAGCTTCACATATAGCCCCAAACCTAAAGTAAAAATCTAGAAATAATCTGTAGAACAAACCCCGATGACACAACTTGACATATGTAACAAAGCTTCACATGTAGCCCCAAACCTAAAGTAAAAATGTAAATATATAAAAAAAAAAATTGGCCACACACAGTGGCTCACACATGTAATCCCATCACTTTGGGGAGGTTGAGACGGGAGAATCATGAAGTCAGGAGTTCAAGACCAGCCTGGCCAAAATGGTGAAACCCCGTCTCTACTAAAAATATGAAAAAAAATTAATCGGGGGTGGTGGCACTTGACTATAATCCCAGTTATTCTGGAGGCTGAAACAGGAGAATTGCTTGAACCTGGGAGGAAGAGGTTACAGTGATCTGAGATTGCGCCACTGAACTCCAGCCTGGGCAACACAGACTTTGTATCCAAAAAAAAAAAAAGAGAGAGAGAGAGAAAAGGCCAGTAGAGGTGGCTGACACCTGTAATCCCAGCACTTCAAAGGCCGAAGTGGGCGGATCACGAGGTTAGGAAATTCAGACCATCCTGGCTAACAAGGTGAAATTCCATCTCTACTGAAATACCAAAGCATGGTACTGGCACCGTGGCACTGACCTGTAGTCCCACATACTCGGGAACCTGAGGTAGGAGAATCACTTGAACCCGGGAGGCAGAGGTTGCAGTGAGCTGAGATCATGCTGCTGTTCTCCAGCCTGGCTACAGAGTGAGACTCCATCTCAAAAAAAAAATTAAGAGAGCATGGTGGTACACACCTGGGGTCCCTGCTACTTGGGAGGCTGAGATTGGGGGATGGCTTGAGCCTGAAGGAGGTTGCAGTGAGCTAAGATCACGCCACTGTGCTCCAGTCTAATCGACAGAGCAAGACCTTGTCTCAAAATAAAATCAAATATATGAAAACAGAATACTCAAAGTATGAAAATCCATTGTGTTTATATAAGTTTGCAAAATAATAAAACATACACAGACTCACAAGAAACTAGATGTTAGTAAAAAAAAAAAGTTGTCATTTTCTCCAGTTTTTTTTTTTTTTTTTAAGACAGGGTCCTGTTCTGTCACCCAGGCTGCAGTGCAGTAATATACTCTTGGCTCACTGCAACTTCTGCCTCCTGGGTTCAAGTGGTTTTCCTGCCTCAGTCACAGAGTAACTGGGATTACCAGTGCCCGCCACCATGCCCAGCTAACTTTTGTATTTTTAGTAAAGATGGGGTTTCACCATGTTGGTCAGGTTGGTCTTGAACTCCTGACCTCAGGCGATCCACCCACCTTGGCCTCCCAAAGTGCTAGGATTACACACGTGAGTCACCAAGCTCAGCAGATTTTCAAAAAATATACATGTATATGTAAATATGTATATATATGTGTGTATGTGTGTGTATATATGTGTGTGTGTGTGTATATATATATAGTCTTAAAAATATAAAAAGTAGCAAGTTGTGTTTAGCTGAAGAGGCATCTCATCTTGCTGGAAAAGGACACTTTGGCAGTTGGGGGCAGGGGGAATCTTGTCAGATCTAAGAAAACAGGAAATGCCCCATCCTAGAGGAAGCAATCACCCTTTCAACTGCCTGACCTGGAGGAATCTTCAGATATGTGTAGGAATGCAGGCGTGCGCAGAAGGAACCACTATAGCACTCCCCATACAGGGAAAAATGGCGAAGGACCCACATGTTGTCATTCAGCCATTTTCCAATGCAGATGGCAAAGAGCAAGCTAGCCATGTTTACTAACATGACAACAGGTAAATTCACAACCAGCAGGATCAAATATCAAAGTAAAATATTTACTGGAACACAAAGAAAACAACAGACACTGGGGTCTACTTGAGTGTGGAGGGTGCAAGGAAGGAGAGGAGCAGAAAAAATAACTATTGGGGGCAGGGCACGGTGGCTCACGCCTGTAATCCCAGCACTTTGGGAGTCTGAGATGGGTGGATCACTTGAGGTCAGGAATTCAAGACCAGTCTAGCCAACATAGTGAAACCCTATCTCTACTAAAAATACAAAAATTAGCCAGGCATGGTGGGGGGCACCTGCAATCCCAGCTACTCAGAAGGCTGAGGCAGGAGAATCACTTGAACCCGGGAGGCGGAAGTTGCAGTAAGCCATGATCTGTGTATGAACTCTCCATTTTAATGAGATTTTTGGAGTCAGAAACACAGTAACTCACTCAATTACCTAAAAATGTAGTATAAAATCAGGCAGAAAACATTTCCCCTTATTGGTCTCCTTTTCTAGAATGTACCACGTACTTTGTGCTGATTAATACGTGACTTATATTGGCAGCTGCTCTAATCCTGGTCCATCCTGGATGACAGAGCAAGACTCTTGTCTCCAAAAAACAAAAAACAAAAACAAAACACAGAAAGAAAAGATTTCCTGAATTCTCAGGTACTTGCGCACATTAGTACATGACTTCTGAGGGCAGCTGGTCTAATCCAGGTCCACAGAGAGCTGACAGAGCATCCAGATGTGGTCCCTGAACAATCCCTGCTGCCCAACAGCACTGACACCACGGGACCCTCACCCCGTCTCCATCCATGTCTGGTTGTGAGCCCTTCCCAGGACCATGCCCAGTGCTGCCTCTTCCCAAGTTCATGTCACTGGGTCACAAGAGATAAAATCTAAGTGAGATGAGAGGGACTGAGGGAAGGCATGGGTGAGGGTGAGCAAACCTATCAGGCAGAACGCTTCAGACTCAGAGAAGATTCCCAACTCCAAGGCCCAGCGTTTCTGAAAGGAAGGAGACAGAACAATCCACCGAGAATATCATCTCACCTGAGGAAGAGCCATCCCTGACTCCTTTGCTTTCCTCTTCCTCTTCCGGGTTTCTTCCTCACATACCAAGAATCTTTAGAAGCCAATCCTGAATGTTAAAAATATGTTGTTTATTGCTCAGAATCAACAACCCCCTCCCCCTGTACCACAATCGCACATACAAAGAAATTGGAAGCTAACCTCTGATGCCAAGATTTATAGAATGTACACATATTATAGACAGGAATTCTAAAATTCTCAATCTCATCTGTATTTTTCTTTTTTTTTTTTTTTTGAGATGGAGTCTCACTCTGTCGCCCAGGCTGGAGTGCAGTGGCGCGATCTCGGCTCACTGCAAGCTCCGCCTCCCGGGTTCACGCCATTCTCCTGCCTCAGCCTCCCGAGTAGCTGGGACGACAGGTGCCTGCCATTACGCCCGGCTAATTTTTTGTATTTTTAGTAGAGCCGGGGTTTCACCGTGTCTGCCAGGGTGGTCTTGATCTCCTGACCTCATGATCCGCCCGCCTCGGCCTCCCAAAGTGCTGAGATTACAGGCGTGAGCCACCGCGCCCGGCCTCATCTGTATAATTTAAACAAGTTTAACTTATTAGATTATATACACGGAAGTCAACATGTCACAACTAATCATATTCAATGAACTCACCCACTCATCTGAACCCAAAGTCGCCTACCCCTTTTTTTCTTTTGAGACAGGGTCTCGATCTGCTGACCAGGCTGGAGGTCTCGCTGTGTTGACCAGGCTGGAGTGCAGTGGCATGATCTCCGCTCATTGCAGCC
This sequence comes from Theropithecus gelada, assembly GCF_003255815.1. Lineage (NCBI taxonomy): Eukaryota > Metazoa > Chordata > Mammalia > Primates > Cercopithecidae > Theropithecus > Theropithecus gelada. The sequence goes on along the minus strand of NC_037687.1, from coordinate 29,367,594 downwards.
TGGACCCCCTGGGGTCAATTGATTCTCCTGCCTCAGCCTCCAGAGTAGCTGGGATTACAGGTGAGTACCATCAACCCCAGTTAATTTTTTTATTTTTCGCAGACATGAGTGTCTCATTAGACTGCCCAGACTGGCCTCAAACTCCTGGACTCAAGGAATCCTCTTGCCTCAGTCTCCTAAATTGCTAGGATTACAGGCGTGAACCACTGCGCCCAGCCCCTTTCTTCATTACTGTGCTTCCCTCCCTAATTCTGTACATATCTCTCATTCTCCCCTTCTATGTTCGTTTTTCTTTTTCCCGGGGATTCTGCTCCATATTTTGTACATTTCTCTTCTCCTGTTGTTTATCTCCTTCTTCCCTCTATTCCTTCTCTTGCCCCTCCTCTGCTCCATTCTCGCAACTTTTTTAACCTCTTGTTGCTCCTTCTCCCCAATCTTTAGATCGTCCTCAATCTCCATCTATTTCTGCCTCTTCTCCCATCTCTGCTCCTCCTCTGCTCTCCCTGTTAAATTCTGTCTTCCCTGTTATACCCCCTGTCCCCGCTCTCTGGCACCCCAGATCCCCAGGTGTCCTCCCTGCTGTGATTCTCCCTCTGTTCTCCTTGCCACCAGCACCACTGTGCTCTGTCTGCCCTGGCTCCAAATCCCTCCTCTCCCTCACTCTGATGAGCCTCCCTATTTCCTGCCCCTCTCCCTACATTGCTGTTCTTCATCTCTCTGTACGTTTAGTTTTTCTCTACACTTCTCCAGTTGTTTTTCTCCTTTTGCTTTCTTATCTTTTTTTCACTTTTGCTGTCTCTTGGCAAATCCCTCACCCATCCTCTACTTTGCCATCGGTTATGGGTCTTTTTCATTCTTCTTTCCTCTGTCTCAGGTTTTCTATGGCTCTCTGACTCCCTCTTTCTGTCTCCTGATCCCTTTGGCCCACACAATCACAGGAGAATTTAGAGTAAGACGCCTGCATCCCTGAGAAGTGCATTTTCCAGGGTCTAGAGCTGGGCAGGCAAGAGCACCCGTGTCACAGGACAGGCCCTGGGCACCCCGCGGGCTCAGGGGAAGCGGTGACTAGGAGTAGAGACCTGCGGAGCACCAGGGCCCCGCACGAGGAAGGAGGTGGGGGGCGACGGCGCCTTAAGACAAGGATAAGAGCCGGGCGCGGTGGCTCAAGCCTGTAATCCCAGCACTTTGGGAGGCCGAGATGGGCGGATCACGAGGTCAGGAGATCGAGACCATCCTGGCTAACATGGTGAAACCCCGTCTCTACTAAGAAATACAAAAAATAGCCGGGCGAGGTGGCAGCGCCTGTAGTCCCAGCTACTCGGGAGGCTGAGTCCGGAGAATGGCGTGAACCCGGGAGGCGGAGCTTGCAGTGAGCTGAGATCCGGCCACTGCACTCCAGCCTGGGCGACAGCGCGAGACTCCGTCTCAAAAAAAAAAAAAAAAAAAGACAAGGATAAGAGCTGCAGGATCCCAGGACCAGGCAGAGGACGCCGCCTCCCCGGGGCTGGGGCCGCCGCGCTGCGCTACAGGGGCCGACTAGGGCGAGGGTGGGAGGGGCCCAGGGTGAGAATCTGCCTCCCGGGTGAGGACTTTGAAAAGCACGGGGCAGGAGGAGTCAGAAAAAGTTTTGAGCAGGAAAACTACCAGACAGGAAGTGTACAGAAGCACCCGGGACCTGGGAAGCGCAGACCTAATACAAGACAGAGAGAAACTCACGCGCCGGCGGTGGGACCTTCCCTCCACGTGATCTGCTTCCGGGTTTGCGCAAATCTGCGCAGGCAGAACAGAAGCCAGGCCTGGGCGGGACCCGCGAGGAGGTGAGCCGGGCCTGAGGGAGGTAGGGGTGGGGCGCGAGGCGGAGAGACCTTGCTCTTTAGAACCAGCAGCGGGAGGGGCCTGGGCGGGACCTGTGCGTCTCTCCGCGTCGCTCCCAGAGCCCCTGTTTTTCAGGTTTCGGGGGCGAGACCAGCCAGGAAGGCTGAGGCATAATTCAAAAGCCCTGGAATTGTCTGGAACAGGGATGCAAACTAGAATGTGAAATGCAAAGCCCTGCCTGGGTAGAACCTACGATTTCATGCTGACGGCCCACAGAACAGAATAGAAATCCTCTCCCTTTCTATTCTGCATTCACTGGGGAGGGAGAGTCCACCCTGTGCTCAGCTTCAGAGACTCCCCTAGGGCCTCTGCCTGGGATGCGGGATGAGTGCTCAGTCCAGGGAGGAGTGAGGTCACCACCTGCTGCTTAAACACGGCAAGGATTGGCCGTAATCGCTTAATCCTGAAAGTCCTGAGAGGACATGGGAAGCGTAGTCAAGCACACACCACCATGATGGAGAAAATAAGAGAGGGGATGTCAGGCCTCTGAGCCCAAGCCAAGCCCTCGCATCCCCTGTGACTTGCACTTATATGCCCAGATGGCCTGAAGTAACTGAAGAATCACAAAAGAAGTGCAAATGCCCCGCCTGGCCTTAACTGATGACATTCCACCACAAAAGAAGTGAAAACGGCCAGTCCTTGCCTTAAGCGATATTATCTTGTGAAATTCCTTTTCCTGGCTCATCCTGGTTCAAAAAGCTCCCCAACTGAGCACCTTGTGACACCCCCACTCCTGCCTGCCAGAGAACAACCCCCCCTTGACTGTAATTTTCCTTTACCTACCCAAATCCTATAAAACGGCCCCACCCTTATCTCCCTTCGCTCTCTTTTTGGACTCAGCCCGCCTGCACCCAGGTGAAATAAACAGTATTCAAGAGGATATAAAAAGGATTACAGATACTCAAGTGCCACTTATTTCTGAGATGCAAGGATGGTTCAACATATTCAAGCAAATCAATGTGATATTCTATTGCAGGAAATCAGGGACCCTGAAAAGAGGGACCAGCTGAAGCTGCAGCAGAAAAACATAGATTGTGAAGATTTCATGGGCATTTATTAGTTCCCCAAATTAACACTTTCATAATTTCTTACACCTATCTTTACTATAGTCTCCGAACATAAATTGTGAAAAATTCATGAACACTTATCACTTCCCCAATCAAAACTCTTGTGATTTCCTATGCCTGTTTTTACTTCAATCTCTTAATCCCGTCATCTTTGTAAACTCAGGAGCATGAATGTCGACTCAGGACCCTGTGATGATTGTGTTAACTGCACAAATTGTAGAGCATGTGTGTTTGAACAATGTGAAATCTGGGCACCTTGAAAAAAGAACAGGATAATGGCAATCTTCAGGGAACAAGGGAGATAAGACGTGGAGTCTGACTGCCAGTGAGCCAGTGGAAGAGAGCCATATTTCTCATCTGGTACCAAGGCTGATGTGCAGTGGCACAATCATGGCTCACAGGAGCCGTGACCTTTCAGGCTCAAGCCATCCTCTCTACTTAGCCTCCCAAGTAGCTGGGACTACAGGTGTGCATCACTATGTGTGGCTTTTAAATTTCCTATAGAAACTGGGTATTGCTATGTTGCCCAGGCTGTTCTCAAACTCCTAGACTCAAGTGATCCTCCCACTTTAACCTCCCAATATACTGGGATTACAGGCATGAGTCTCTGTGTCCAGCTGTATGCATAAAATGTTCTGGTAGATTTTTTTTCCCTCAAGATGGAGTCTTGCTCTGTCACCCAGGCTGGAGTGCAGTGGTGCAATCTCACATCACTGCAACCTCCACCTCTCGAGTTCAAGCAATTCTCCTGCCTCAGCCTCCCTAGTAGCTAGGACTACAGGAGTACACCACCATATTCAGCTAATTTTTGTATTTTCAGTAGAGATGGGGTTTCACCATGTTTGTCAGGCTGGATTCAAACTCCTCACATTGTGATCCTCCCGCCTCAGCCTCCTAAAGTGCTGGGATTACAGGTGTGAGCCACCGCACCCAGCCTGATTTATTATTATTATTGTTACTTAATTTGAGATGGAGTCTCCCTCTGTCTCCCAGGCTGGAGTGCAGTGGCACAATCTCGGCTCACTGCAACCTCTGCCTCCCAGTTTCAAGTGATTTTCCTGCCTCAGTCTCCCAAGTAGCTGGGATTACAGGTGCCTGCTACCATGTTGGGGTAATTTTTGTATTTTTTTAGTAGAGACAGGGTTTCACCATGTTGGCCAGGCTGGTCTTGAACTCCTGACCTCAAGTGATCCACCTGCCTCAGCCTTCCAAAGTGCTGCGAATACAGGCAGTGTGAGCCACTGCGCCCAGGCATAATTTGTTTTAAGACTTAGTGGAAAAAAAATCAAACTATATTTTCCTCTGTCTGGTCTCACACCACAAAAGAATAAACACAGAAAACTTCTGTGACCAAATGTGGGTTTTTTCCTCCACCAATAAGCAAGCAATCAATTCTGCAGTGTCTACTGGCTGAGTGCCCTTGAATTCAATTCTGACACTATGTACCTGGAGGTAGCATCAAATCCTACAGGTTGAGGGCTCAGTTCCCAAGATTGCAAATAGACTAGTAGCAAGTCCAGGCCTCCAGAACTTCTGACCAACTGACTTCAAGTTGGGTTCCCATGACTCCCACTTTGAGATTGATCAATTTGCTAGACAGGCTCACAGAACTCAGAGTAACACTTAAATGTGCAGGTTTATTGTAAAAGATATTACAAAGGATGCAAGTGAACAGCCAGATGGAGAGATACATAAGGTGAGGTCTGGAGGGGTCCCAAGCACATGAGCTTCTGTCCCCTAAAGTTGGCTTGTGCCACTCTCCTCCTGGCACGTGGAGGAGTTCTCATTCATCTTACTGTTAGTTTTCATGTGTTCAGCCTTCCAAAACTCTCTAAACCTAGTCCTTTTGGGTTTTTATGGAAGTGTATTACATAGACATTACTGAAATATGGACAAATGTGTCAAAATGTGATTCTAGAGTGTATGATCTAAACCCTGTAAGGCCCATCTTTTCAGATTCTCCTTGACCTCTTCTGGGCAGGATTTTTTTTTTTTTTTTTTTTTTTTGTATTTTTTTAGTAGAGACGGGGTTTCACCGTGTTAGCCAGGATGGTCTCGATCTCCTGACCTTGTGATTCGCCCGTCTCGGCCTCCCAAAGTGCTAGGATTACAGGCTTGAGCCACCGCGCCCGGCCTGGGCAGGATTTTTTCCTCCAGGCTATGGGGCAGAACCCTGTCTGGAATGAGGGTCTTGTGACTCACCATTAGAAAAACAGGAACAGGCCAAACGTGGTGGCTCACACCTGTAATCCCAGAACTTTAGGAGGCCAAGATGGGTGAGATTGCTTGAGCTCAAGAGTTCAAACCAGCCTGGATGACATGGCAAAACCCCATCTTTACTAAGAATACAAAAACTAGGCAGATGTGGTGGGTCATGTCTGTAATCCCAGGTACTCAGGAGGCTGAGGCAGGAAAATTGCTTGAACCTCATAGGCAGAGGTTGTAGTGAGCTGAAATCACACCACTGCACCCCAGCCTACATGACAGGGTAGGACTGTCTCAAAAAAAAAAAAAAAAAAGAAGGCCAAGTATGGTCACTCATGCCTATAATCACAGCACTTTGGGAGGCCAAGGTAGGTGGATCACAAGAGGTCAGGTGTTCGAGACCAGCCTGACCAACATGAAGAAACCCCATCTCTACTAAAAATACAAAATTAGGCAGGCGTGGTGGCACATGTCTGTAATCCCAGCTACTCGGGAGGCTGAGGCAGGAGAATCGCTTGAAGCTGGAAGGCGGAGGTTGTGGTGAGCCGAGATCATGCCATTGCCCTCCAGCCTGGACAAGAACGAAACTCCAAAAATAAATAAATAAATAAATAAATAAAATAAAATAAAAGGCCGAGAGGGGTGGCTCAAGCCTGTAATCCCAGCACTTTGGGAGGCCCAGATGGGCGGATCACGAGGTCAGGAGATCGAGACCATCCTGGCTAACACGGTGAAACCCCATCTCTAATAAAAAATACAAAAAAACTAGCCAGGTGAGGTGGCGGGCGCCTGTAGTCCCAGCTACTCGGAAGGCTGAGGCAGGAGAATGGTGTAAACCCAGGAGGCGGAGCTTGCAGTGAGCTGAGATCCGGCCACTGCACTCCAGCCTGGGCGACAGAGCAAGACTCCGTCTCAGAAAAAAAAAAGAAAAGAAAAGAAAAGAAAAGAAAGGAAAAGAGAAAGAAAAGCAGAAGCAGGTTAAATTCCTGTCTTGAGCAACGGGTCAGAGAGAGAGGTTCTGTTTCCTGCGGCCTTCTTTTGAGGCATAAAGCACCACAACACTATAACACGTGACTATAAGAAGGGCTGTGGGAACTATGAGTCAGGAATCATGGATAAAAACCTCCACACATGCACACACACACATCATAATATCACAAGGACACATTGTATTTTCTATGATATATTTTCAATTTTCTCAACATAATCTGTGCATATTACTTAAACTTCCCTTTCTGTTTGTTGGAACAAATGCTATTTCTAATCATTGTGTTTTCTCTCTAGAGTCCATGTCCATCTTGGTTTAACAAATTAATTTTTAAAAGATCTCCTAGTATTTTACGGGAAATTTAGCCCATTTATTGCACTTCATGGACTTCTCCACTATTTTTTTTATATTACCTGTGTTTTCTGCAAAATTTCTGAAGTTCTGGAAATTACATTCTTAACAAATGAAGATGCTTTGTTCCCAATCTTTCCTTCTATCTGAATTTCCTGTAATGTTCACCTGGTCCGTGTTAATCTACACCCCGGCACTTTCCTGCTGTTCTCTGGCTCTTATTAGCTGCTTATGTTGCTGATGAACTAGTCCATGGGTCTCCACACCATTGCCAGGAAACATTTCTGCACTGTGCTGATACTGACAATGCAGTCAGTGCAAGCCATTTCACTATGGACCATTTACCTATTTTCTCCATAAGGTTATATGTGTTCTTCTGGTGATAATTATGAAATCAAATGTATTAGTTTTAGATAAATGTACATAACTTCCATTCATTCACAGTCACAACTATACATCTACTAATCTGTAAAGTAGTGGACCCCTGATGTTATGACCCTTTTGTTTGTGAAATGTGTGTTATAGTGTTTTACATTGCATGAGCTTAGCGGAGTTTAAATAGATCATTTTTTACTGTTTTTTTGAGTTTAGATTTAATTGATTACCAGGCATATTTAAGCTCACTTCCTTCCCAATTTGAGTTCCCCCCTCCAATTTCTGTTCTCTTGGTATGCATTTGAGCATTTTTAGATATCTCACGTAAGTGGAATCATACAGTATTTGTCTTTTTATGCTGGCTTATTTCACTTAGCATTGTGTTTTCCAGGTTTATTTATTTTGTAGTGTATTAGTGCACTTTCATACTGCTATGAAGAAATACCCAAGACTGGGTAATTTATAAAGAAAAAGAGGTTTTCCACATGGCTTGGGAGGCCTCACAATCATGGCAGAAGGCAAAGGTAGAGCAAAGGCATGCCTTACCTGGTGGCAGGCAAGAGAGCATGTATAGGGGAACTCCCCTTTATAAAACCATCAGATATCATGAGACTTATTTACTATCATGACAACAGCATGAGAAAAACACACCCCCATGATTCAATTACCTCTCACCAGGTCCCTCCCATGACACTTGGGGATTACAGGAGCTACAATTCAAGATGAGATTTGGGTGGGAAAACAGCCAAACCATATTATTCCATCCCTGGCCCCTCCCAAATCTCATGTCTTCACACTTCAAAAACTAATCATACTGGCCAGGCACAATGGCTCATGCCTATAATCCCAGCACTTTGGGAGGCCAAGATGGGTGGATCATGAGGTCAGGAGATTGAGACCATCCTAGCTAACACAGTGAAACCCGGTTTCTACTAAAAATACAAAAAATAAGCTGGGTGTGGTGGCACACACCTATAGTCCCAGCTACTTGGGAGGCTGAGGCAGAATTGCTTGAACCCAGGAGGCGAAGGTTAGTGAGCCGAGATCACGTGATTGCACTCCAGCTGGGTGACAGAGTGAGAGTCTGTCTCAAAAAAAAAAAAAAAAATCAAACTAATCATGCCTTCCCAACAGTCCCCCAAAGTCTTATTTCAGCATTAGCTGAAAAGTTCACAAAGTCTCATCTGAGACAAGGCAAGTCCCTTCCACCTATGAGCCTATAAAATCAAAAGCAAGTTGGTTACTTCCTAGATACAATGGGAAGTATAGGCATTGGGTAAATACACCTATTCCAAATGAGAAAAAATGGTTCAAACAAAGGGGCTACAAGCTGCGTGCAAGTCCAAAATCCAGTGGTACAGTCAAATCTTAAAGCTACAAAATGATTTCCTGTGGTTTTGCAGGGTACAACCCCACTCCTGGCTGCCTTCATGGGCTGGCATTGAGTATCTGTGGCTTTTCCAGGTGCCCAGTGCAAACTGTTAATAGATCTAACGTTCCAGGGTCTGGAGGACAGTGGCCCTCTTCTCACAGCTCCCCTAGGCAGTGCCCAGTGGGGACTCTGCATGGGGGCTCCCACCCCATATTTCTCTTCTACATTGCCCTAGCAGAGGTTCTCTAGGAGGGTTCTGCTCCCATAGCAAACTTGTGCCTGGACATCCTGGCATTTCCATACACCCTCTGACATCTAGGTAGAAATTCTCAAACCTCATTTCTTGACTTCTGTGCAACCACAGGCTGAATACCATGTGTAATCTGCAAAGACTTCGGGCTTGCACCATCTGAAGGAATAGCCTGAGCTCTACACTGGTCCCATTTAGCCATGGCTGGGACACAGGGCACCAAGTCCAAAGACTGCACAAAGCAGCAAGATCCTGGGCCCAACCCATGAAATAATTTTTTCTTCCTAAGCCTCCCAGTCTGTGATAGGAGCGGTTGTTGTAAAAACCTCTGACATGCCCTGGAGACATTTTCCGCATTTCTTGGTGATTAACATTTGGGTCCTCATTATTTATGCAAATTTGTGCAGCAGGCTTGTGTTTCTACTCATGAGTTTTTTTCTATCACATTGCTAGACTGCAAATTTTCCAAACTTTTATTATGCTCTGCTTCCCTTTTAAACATAAGTTTCAATTTCAAACCATATCTTTGAGAATGAATAAAACTGAATGCTTTTTTTTTTTTTTTTTTTTGAGACGGAGTCTGGCTCTGTCGCCCAGGCTGGAGTGCAGTGGCCGGATCTCAGCTCACTGCAAGCTCCGCCTCCTGGGTTCACACCATTCTCCGGCCTCAGCCTCCCGAGTAGCTGGGACTACAGGCGCTGCCACCTCGCCCGGCTATTTTTTGTATTTCTTAGTAGAGACGGGGTTTCACCGTGTTAGCCAGGATGGTCTCGATCTCCTGACCTCGTGATCCGCCCATCTCGGCCTCCCAAAGTGCTGGGATTACAGGCTTGAGCCACCGCGCCCGGCCTGAATGCTTTTAAGAACACCAAATTCACATATTGAAAGCTTTGCTGCTTAGAAATTTCTTCTGCCACCTACCAAAATCCTCTCTCTCAGGTTCAAAATTTCACAGATAAACAGGACAGGGACAAAATGCTGCCAGTCCCTTTGTTAAACCATAGCAAGAATAACCTTTGTTCCAGTTCCCAATAAGATCCCGATCAACATCTGAGACCACCTCAGCCTGGAGTTCTCTGTCTATATCACTATCAGCATTTTGGTCAAAACCATTCAACAAGTCTCTAGGAAGCTCCAAACTTTCCCACATTTTCCTGTCTTCTGAGCCTTCCAAAGTGTTCCAGCCTCTGCCTTTTACTGAGTTCCAAAGTTGCTTCCACATTTTCAGGTATTTTTATTTTTCATTTTTAATTTTTTTAGATGGAGACTCACTCTGTCACCTAGGCTGGAGTGCAGTGGTATGATCTCGGCTCACTGCAACCTCCACCTCCCAGGTTCAAGCAATTCTCCTGCCTCAGCCTCCAAAGTAGCTGGGACTACAGGCACACACTACCACACCCGGTTAATTTTTTCAGGTATCTTAATAGCAGTATCCCACTCCTGGAAACAATTTACTGTATTAGTCCATTTTCTTTTTATTTTTTATTTTTTTTGAGACGGAGTCTGGCTCTGTCGCCCAGGCTGGAGTGCAGTGGCCGGATCTCAGCTCACTGCAAGCTCCGCCTCCCAGGTTCCCGCCATTCTCCTGCCTCAGCCTCCCGAGTAGCTGGGACTACAGGCGCCCGCCACCGCGCCCGGCTAGTTTTTTTGTATTTTTAAGTAGAGACGGGGTTTCACCGTGTTAGCCAGGATGGTCTTGATCTCCTGACCTCGTGATCCGCCCGTCTCGGCCTCCCAAAGTGCTGGGATTACAGGCTTGAGCCACCGCGCCCGGCCTATTAGTCCATTTTCATACTGTTATGAAGAAATACCTGAGACTGGATGATCTATAAAGAAAAAGAGGTCTAATGGACTCACCATTCCACATGGCTGGGGAGGCTACGCAATCATGGTGGAAAGTGAAGAAGGGGCAAAGGCATATCTTACATGGTAGCAGGAAAGAGAGCATGTGCAGGGGAACTGCCTTTTATAAAACCATCAGATGTTGTGAGACTTATTCACTATCATGAGAACAACACAGGAAAAACTCATCACCATGATTCAGTTACCTCCCACTGGGCCCCTCCCATGACAGGTGGGGATTATGGGAGCTACAATTCAAGATGAGATTTGGGTGAGGACATAGCCAAACCATATCATTTAGCATATAAACAAATTTCTAGCCAGGCATGGTTGCTCATGCCTGTAATCCAAGTACTTTGAGAGGCTGAGGCAGGCAGATCACTTGAGGTTAAGAGTTCAAGACCAGCCTGGCCAACAAGATGAAGCCCCCACCTCTACCAAAAATGCTAAAAATTAGCTGAGCATGATGGCACATGTCTGTAATTGCAGTTACTCGGGAGGTTTAGGCATGAGAATCACTTGAACACGGGAGGTGGAGGTTGGAGTGAGCTGAGATCATGCCATTTAATTCCACGCTGGGCAGCAGACCCAGACTTCATCTCAAAAACAAATTTATATCTATATATATATTACAGACAGACACAAGCACACACACACATATACATATGCGTGTATACATTTTTTAAAATTTTTTTTAAAATTTTTTAAAAATACAAGATCTCACACTGTTGCCCAGGCTGCAGTGCAGAGGCATAATTAGAGCTCTTTGCAGGCTTCCAAGTAGCCAGGACTACAGGGGCAGGATAACATGCACAGCGTATTTTAAAATTTTTTACAGAGACACGGTTGTCCTGTGTTGCCCAGGCAGGTCTCAAATCCCTAGTCTCAGGTGATCCTCCCATCTCATCCTCCCAAAGTGCTGGGATTACAGGCATGAGACATCAAACGTGACTTAATTTCCATAGTTTTGGACCAAATAATGGTTTTATGTATATAATACATTTTGTTTCTCCATTAATCTTTTCGTGAACATCTAGCTTGTTTCTACCTGTTTCTTATTTTGAATACTGCTGCAATGAACATGGGTCTCTAAATGTCTTAAGGATACTGCCTTGAATTTTGTGTATAGACCCAGATGAGGAATTATCGGCTATACTGGTCATTCAATTTTGAATTATTTGAAAAAATGTCCTACTTCTTTCCATAATTGCGTCCTTTTACATTACCACCAACAGTACACAAGTCTCCTATTTCTCCACATTCTTGCCAACACTTGTGAATTTCTGTTTTTGTTTGCTTGGGGTTTTTTGTTCCCTACATTAAACGTTCTTCATGGGTACAAATGATATCTCATATTATGCTTTTCATTTATATTTTTCTTTTCTTTTCTTTTTTTGAGACGGAGCCTTGCTTTGTTGCCCAGGCTGGAGTGTGATGGTGTGATCTCGGCTTACTGCAACCTCTGCCTCCTGGGTTCAAGTGATTCTCCTGTCTCAGTCTCCTGGATAGTTGGGATTACAGGCACCCATAACCATGCCTGGCTAATTTTTGTATTTTTAGTAGAGACGGGATTTTGCCATGTTTGTCAGGGTGGTCTCAAAATCCTGATTTCAGGTGATCCACCTGCCTTGGCCACCCAAAGTGTTGGGATTACAGGCATGAACCACTGCGTCTGGCCTCCTTTTTCTTTTTTGTAAGATGAAGTCTCACTCTGTCACCTGGGCTGGAGTGCAGTGGTGCTATCTGGGCTCACTGCAATTTCAGCTTCCTGGGACTAAGTGATTCTCATAACTCAATCTCTGGAGTAGCTGGGATTACAGGCACCCACCACCATGCCCAGCTAATTTTTGTATTTTTAGTAGAGACAGGGTTTCACCATGTTGGCCACGCTGGTCTCAAATTCCTGACCTCAAGTAATCCACGCACTTTAGCCTCCCAAAGTGCTGGGATTACAGGCATGAGCCACCCTGCCTGCCTGACTACTTGCATTTTTCTAATGATTAGTGATATTTGACATCTTTTCATTTGGTTGTTTATTTGTGTGTGGTTTTTTTTTTTTTTTTTTTTTGAGACGGGGTCTCGCTCTGTCGCCCAGGGTGGAGTGCAGTGGCCGGATCTCAGCTCACTGCAAGCTCCGCCTCCTGGGTTCCCGCCATTCTCCTGCCTCAGCCTCCCGAGTAGCTGGGACTACAGGCGCCCGCCACCGCGCCCGGCTAGTTTTTTGTATTTTTTAGTAGAGACGGGGTTTCACCGTATTAGCCAGGATGGTCTCGATCTCCTGACCTCGTGATCCACCCGTCTCGGCCTCCCAAAGTGCTGGGATTACAGGCTTGAGCCACCGCGCCCGGCCCTGGTTGTTTATTTGTATATCACCTCCAGAGAAAGTTATTTCTATTTCCTCTTTTTTTTTTTTTTTAATGCTGAAGGAGATAATTGCTCTGCCACTCAGGCTGGAGTGTGGTGGCATAATCTCAGATCATTTCAACCTCCACCTCCTGGGTTCAAGTGATTCTCCTGTCTCAGACTCCTGAGTAGCTAGGATTATCAACGTGTGCCACTACACCCAGCTAAGTTTTGTATTTTTAGTAGAGATGGGGTTTCACCATATTTGCTAGTCTGGTCTTAAACCCCTGGCCTCAAGTGATCTGCCTGCCTCAGCCTCCCAAAGTGTTGGGGTTACAAGCATCAGCCACCATGCCCAGCCCTTTCCCTATTAATCAGATTGTTTGTTTATTTTTTTATTTTTAGGAGTTATTTATTTATTTAGAGATGGAGTCTCACCCTGTCGCCCAAACTGGAATATGGTGATGCAATCTTGGCTCACTGAAGCTTCCACCTCCCAGGTTCATGCAATTCTCCTGTCTCAGCCTCCTGAGTAGATGGGATTACAGGCACTTGCCACCACGCCCTGATAATTTTTGTATTTTTAGTAGACATGGTGTTTCACCATGTTGTTCAGGCTGTTCTTGAACTCCTGACCTCGTGATCTGCCCAACTCAGTCTCCCAAAGTGCTGGAATTACAAGCGTGAGCCACCATGCCCAGACTGAGTTATTCATATATAATCTAGATATTATCATATCAGAGATATGATTTGCTAATATTTTGTCATGTATCCTGCATTTTCTTTTTATTCCTGTAATTGTTTTTTGCTCTTGTTTTGAGATGAAGTCTTGCTCTGTCACCAAGGTGGAGTGCAGTGGTGCAATCTCGGCTCACGGCAAACTCCAACTCCCTGTTTCAAGTGATTCTCCTGCCTCAGCCTCCTGAGTAGTTGAAATTACAGGCACATGCCACCATGCCCAGCTAATTTTTGTATTTTTAGTAGAGATGGGTTTTCACCATGTTGGCTAGGATGGTCTCGATCTCCTGACCTTGTGATCCATCCACTTCAGCGTCCCAAAGTGCTGGGATTATGGGCATGAGCCATTGCACCCGGCTGTAATTGTTTTTTTTAGAACCATAATAGTTGTCAGTTTTATTGTGCATTTTATGTATTCTTAACTATTTTTTGTGCTTTTGGTGTTATATCCAGGAAAGCGTTATTGAATCTAATTTCATGATGCTTTTTACTTGTGATTTCTTCTAAGAGTTTTATAGTTTTAGGTCATGAATTCACTTTAAGTTACTTCTTGCACATGATGTAAAGTAAGGGTTCATCTTCATTCCTTTGCATGTGGACATCAAATTTCTTCTGTATTATTTATTTGAAGAGACTGTCTTTTTCCCATTGCATAGTCTTAGCACCCATATTGAACATCATTTGACCATATATTTGAAGGTTTGTTTGTGGCCTCTCCATTCTCTGTTGCCTTATACATATGTCTTTATGGCAATACTGTTTTGTTTTGATTAAGGTACCTTGGTAACAAGTTTCATAATCATGCAATGTAACAACACCTCCAGCTTATTTATTTCAACTTTGTTTTGCGATTGAAGCTGTTATGTAATTTTATATTAATTTTAGGATGAATCATGTGGAAAACTTCACTGGTATTTTGCTCAGAATTTCACTCAATCTGTAGCTTTCTTTGGGTATTACTGTCATCTTAACTTTAAGTCCTCCAAACCATAAACATGGACTCTTTTTGCATTATTTGCATCTTTAATTTCAGCAATATTTTATAGATTTCTGTGTAGAAATTTTCCCCCTTTGTTAAGCTTATTCTTAAGTATTTCATTCTTTTTGATGTCATTGTAAACTTAATTATTTTTCTAATTTTGGGGATATGATCTATTTTTTGGTGAAGTGTTCTAAACACATCTGTTATGTGTAATGGGTCTCTTGTGGTGTTTGAGTCCTCTCTTTCCTTAGTGTTCCACTTGATGTTATTCATTTTTGAAAATGGTGTGTTGAAATCTACTTCTATATTGTGGAGCTATTTTTTCATTTAATTTTTCATTCTATATTTAGTTTTTTTGTGTGTGTGTGTGTGTTTTTTTTGTTTGTTTTTTGTTTTTGTTTTTGTTTTTTTGAGATAAGAGTTTCACTCATTACTCAAGCTGAAGTGTGCAGTGGCATGATCTCAGTTCACCACAACCTCTGCTTCCCAGGTTCAAATGATTCTCCTGCCTCAGCCTCTGAAGTAGTTGGGATTACAGGCATGTGTCACCAGGCCTGGCTTTTTTTTTTTTTTTTTTTTGTATTTTTAGTAAAGATGGGGTTTCTCCATGTTGGTCAGGCTGGTCTCTAACTTCTAACCTCTTGTGATGCACCTGCCATGGCCTCCCAAAGTGCTGGGATTACAGGCAAGAACCACTGTGTCTGGCCACTTAGGAGCTTTATATCTTGATAATTGAGCCCTTTATCATTTTCTAATATGTCTCACAACAGGTTTGAGTAAAAGTCTGTTTTCTTTTTCTTTCTTTGACACGGAGTCTTGCTCTGTCACACAGACTGGTGTGTAGTGGCATGATCTTGGCTCACCACAACCTCTGCCTCCCAGATTCAAGTGATTCTCCTGCCTCAGCCCTCCAGTAACTGAGATTACAGGCTCATGTCACCATGCCTGGCTAATTTTTGTATTTTTATTAGAGACAGGATTTCATCTTGTTGGTCAGGATGGTCTTGAACCCCTGACTTCATGATCTGCCTGCCTCAGCTTCCCAAAGTGTTTGGATTACAGCACTGTGATTGTGGTGAGCCACCGTGCCCAGCAATAGTCTGTTTTCTTTGATATTAACATAGCCACCTTGTTTACTGATGATTAACATTTGCATAGAATATATTTTTCCATCCTTTGAATTTCATTCTGTGTATGTCCTTACAGTTAAGGGGGTTCTCTTGTGGACAGATATCAGTTGAATCCTATTTTCTTCTGATTCTAAAGTTATATCATTTAGATTTGAAGTACTCATAGAGAAGTTCTTACTGTTGCATATTTTTACACACTATCTATAGATCTTGTAACATCTTGTAGAATTTTTGTCCTGCATACCTCTCTTCCTATCAGCTTTTGTGTTTTGATTTTTTTTTTTTTGTAGTAATGTGCTTTGATTCCCATCTCACCTCCTTCTGTGTATGTTCTGTAGATTTTCTTTTTGTGGTTACCATTGCAGTTATGTAAAATATTCTAAGTTGAAAATTCTATTTTAAAATGTTAACAGTTTAACTTTGATCATATACAGAAAACTACTTTATAATTTGGCTCTGACTTTATGTTATTAATGGCATAAATTACTTCTATATATGTTATGTTTTTATTAACATAAACTTATAGTGCATTTTAAGTGATTTTGCCTTTTAAATGCTAGGAATGAATTAAAAGTCAAGTTTCAAATGAAAAGTACATGAACACATGCTTGCATATGTGATCACTTAATGACCATTAATGCTAAACTTATATTTTCATTTTGGTTAGTGTACTGTCTTGGGTCCTTTTATTTCATCTTGAAGAACTCCCTTTAGCATTTCTTTTTAGACAGATCTAGAGTACTAATGAACTTTCTCATCTCTTCTTTATCTAGGAAAGTCTAAATTACTCCTTTATTTTTGGAGGTGACTTTTGCTAAAAAGTAGTTCTTAGCAAAATCCATTAAAGAGTAAAATCAATTAAAAAGTAATTTTAATTGTGTCTCTTTGTGAATGGCCTTGGGTCAATTTTAGTTAGAGTGGTCAAGCTTCTTTAATTTATATATACTTCTTTTTTTCAGATTTGGGACCTTTTGGAAATTCTTAGTTCAATTGCATATTCTGATCCTCTGTCTTCTACGTATGAACCTCCAATAGTTTGTATATTTTTCCCCTTGATCACTTGATAGTATCCCACAAATTTATTAGAATCTGTTTCCTTTTCTTGGCCAGGTATGGTGGCTCACACCTATAATCCCAGAACTCTGAGAGGCCGAGGTGGGCAGATCACTTGAGGCCAGGAGTTTGGGACCAGCCAGGCCAAAAAGATGAAACCCCATCTCTACTAAAAATACAAAAATTAGCCAGGTGTGGTGATGCACACCAGTAGTCCCAGGTACTTGAAAGTCTGAAGCATGAGAATCACTTGAGCTTGGGAGATGGAGGTTACAGTGAGCCACAATTGTGCCACTGTACTCCAGCCTGGACAACAGGTGAGACTGTGTCAAAAAAAAATTTTTGCTGTTGTTTGCTTTTCTTTATTTTTTTTTTTTTCTTTGAAGATGATACTCTGGAGTAACATATCTTTATTTTTGCTTATTTTTTTCTGTGCCTTGTTCAGTCTGATGTTTTGCAGCCTAACGAATTTTTACTTCAGCTACTGTATTTCCACTCCAGAATTTGATTTTTGTTTTCAATAGTTTCTTCTTTGTTTTTATATTCTCTTTTTCATATATTGTTTTCCCAATTTCACTTAGTTGTTTATCTCTGTTACCTTTTAGCTCACTAGGTATCTCTAGGTAGCTGCTTAAAATAATTCTCAAGCAATTCAGAGGGCTGCCTTAAAAGGTTTGGTTTCTGGAAATAAATTTATTACTATAATTTTGGCCACATTTCTGTCTTCTTGTACTCCTTTTAATTTTTGTTTGAGGTTTGGTGAAATAACCACTCTTCCCAATGGTTTTGTATAAAAATTGTGTAGGGGGAGAACTTTACTAATGGGCCTGTTGTACAGGATGAATGAACATTCACTCCTTTTCCGTGGGTGTGTCTTTCTTGGTTTCATGCATGTACTATTACTAATGGAATCATTGCTGCTCTTTAATATCTTATTTTCTCTAAAGGGCTAACTCCTGGTTTTTCTGAGAAACTTTGAGTTTCTGTTGTATTGTTCTTCTCATAATCTTTATTACATTCCTTCACAGTCCTGCTGACTCCTGTATATTTCCCATTGCTCCAATGTATCACCTTACTCTCTTACATTTTTGGCATTGTGAACGTGTTATACCAAGTATGCTGATATTCCTTGCAATATCAGAGACAGATGAGGTAGTTTCTACTTCCTTCATTAGATTCTAAACATGCCAGAACCATGGGTTCAAGTTTCTCTTTTCATGCATTCCCAGGGAGGATCTGTGTATGGAGAATCAATGCAAGAACCAAGCCTATGAAAAATCAGATCAGATTAACCTCTGAGTCCCATCTGCCCAAACTGCAGCTATTTCAGGGTAAAAGAAAAATTTATGTATGTAATCAAGTGGAAAAGTCTATTGAGCAGAGTCCCTCAAGTTTTGCCACTTGAAAAAATTTCTTCTAGTGTGAAAACCCAGGTTAATAAATGTAGCAGTGATTTTATTGATTCTCCACTTCTCCCACAAGAACAGAAAACACACATTAGGGAAAATTCTTTTTTTTTTTTTTTTTTTTTTTTTTTTGAGACGGAGTCTCGCTCTGTAGCCCAGGCTGGAGTGCAGTGGCCGGATCTCAGCTCACTGCAAGCTCCGCCTCCCGGGTTCCCGCCATTCTCCGGCCTCAGCCTGCCGAGTAGCTGGGACTACAGGCGCTGCCACCTCGCCCGGCTATTTTTTGTATTTCTTAGTAGAGATGGGGTTTCACCGTGTTAGCCAGGATGGTCTCGATCTCCTGACCTCGTGATCCACCCGTCTCGGCCTCCCAAAGTGCTGGGATTACAGGCTTGAGCCACCGCGCCCGGCCTAGGGAAAATTCTTATGAATGTAATGAGCATGGCGAAGTCTGTAGAGTGTCTTCAATCCTTGCTAACCATGACATGATCCTGGATCCAGATAAACTTTACAAATGTAATGAGTGTGGTAAAGTCTTTAGGAACAATTCATACATTGTACAATACCACAGAATTCATACTGGAGAGAAACCCTACAAATGTAACAAATGTGCAATATCTTTAATCGCAATTCACATCTTGCAGAACATCTGAGAATTCATACTGGAGAGAAACATTACAAATGTACGAAATGTGGCAAGGTCTTTAGTCACAATTCACACTTTACAGAGTATTGGAGAGTCCATACTGGAGAGAAACCTTACAAATGTAATGAATGTGGCAAGTTCTTTAGTCACAATTCAAACCTTGCACAACATCAAAGAATTCATACTGGAGAAAGAGTCAGAAATACAATGAATGTGGCAAAATATTTAATGAGTGGTCAGATCGCACT